>NC_138976.1:49458457-50058457 GCF_964341445.2 Mesoplodon mirus
GTTGGGTAATATTATTAGGTGAGTTCATAAATGCCTTTGTAACCATAAATAATGTTGAATAAGACATTGATTTCAACCTTGTGCTAAATCTCCAGTGGACCATTACAAATTTGTGGCCTTGTCCTCACCTGTCAAAATATTATTTTTATCTTATTCATTAGATGAAAACATAAGAATATACTCATCATAATTTCAAAAGATAATAAAGTAGGTAGACAGCAAATAATATAGGGACAAAACCAAGATTTGATACAACAGTCAGGAATGAAATTCCTAGGCTATTATGAAGACACTAAAATGTACACTTATGCTTTTAAGCTCAAAAATAACCAATATAAGTTTATGGAGGAAGAAAAACTTCTTGGCATGAGTTAATGTGAAAATATCTGTGACTGTAAGTTTCTTAATGAGCTAGAGGTGTCATGTCAGATGGTTGCTTACAATAGCCGGCCAATCTTAGGAGTTTAAATAAAGGGGTAATCTCCCTATGGTGAAACAAAGCAGACCAACTTTACTCTGCTACACAAACTAAACTTGGAATATTATGTACAATTCAACATCATTTAAATATTGATAAGCCAGACTAAATTAAAAGGAAGAAGAAGAAATGTGAAAGGAGGTAGTAAGAGATCTGAAAGCATCCCAAATGGGAGTTAGGTGTAGAAACTTTCTTGTACCTTAGAAAAAAGTTAAGATAAAAGAGGAGGCATGCAAGTTACTTTTCAAATATCCAAAGGATTTTCTTTTGAAAGATAGATTAGTCTTACTCTATTGTGGATCCAAAGAGCAGAACTAGAAACAGAAATGGAAACATGAGAAGCAGATTTTGAATGAAACTAAGAAAAAGAAGAGGCAAGTTAGAGCTGGAAAAGAACAGAATGTGTTGCCTTTAGAGACAGGGACATCTTGTCATATCTCAGCAGAAAGAATGTATGTGGAAGGTAAGGAGGAGTTGGAATTACTAAGCATATTTCATTGGATTTTTTAAAATGGTCAATAGCAATAATGGCAATGATAATGAGTTATCCCTTACTGTATTTAGTACTACTCTGGTCTTCTATTTTTTTTAATCCTTGCAAACGATGTCCATAAATATATAATCAGAGATATGTGAAGAGCATGTTCAAGTCTCTTATGTCATGAAAACCTTCTCTCCCAGATCTTTTATTTAAGTCTTGATATCACTCTGTCATTTTCCTTCTCTTCTGGATCAAGCTTCTTGAAAGTAGTTTAATCTCACTGACTCTAGACAACTTCCATTCACTCCTCATCCCCTTGAATTCTGGCTTCTCTCTCATCACTACATTGAAACTACTCAAACAAAAATCACTCTAATTTCTATACAAATGCATTTCAGTTCTTGTCTCATTGGACCAATCTATTGACTTTGGAAGTGCTAAGCACTCATTCTTAAAATGCTTTACTCCCTTGGAATCTCTGAGACTAAAGATAACCCTTGCCATCCAAACTCTTACTGGCTAAACTCAAGAACCAAATAGATTCAGATGGTGAAGAATCCTATTTTTCTGATCTTATCTGTACTCCTCATCCTTCATTTTTCATGCTTTCATCCACCTCTTTCTATATCCCATTTTCCAGGTTTTTTTCCCCTAACTCTACTGTTACTTTCATGACTTCACCTGCTTTTGTTGTTTCAAACATCACCGACAAAATAGTAACTCCCCAAACTATAATCCTAGTATTGCCTTTCCACTGAGCTCCTATCTTATGTGTACTACTCACTGCTCACTTGACCTGTGGGACATCCCCAGGAACTTCAAACTCAGCTTGTCCAAAATTGAACACTTAACTCTCTCCTCCAAATATTGTGTTCACTTCTTAGCCATGGGTCTCATCATCAACCTAGTCATCCAAACCATAAAACTGATTGTCATTGTCATTCTAGATTCTCCTCTTTTCCTCACATCCAACAAATGACTGAAATTTGCTCAATATAAGCAAGTTCTAGTTAAGCCTCACACTGATGATTACAGGGAGCCTGTTTCTCGCTCCCATTCTGACCTTCCTGTGAATCCAGCCTTAATCTTCCCCCAGTTAAATGTCATACCACAGATTAAAATACTTTAATTTTTCTCTCTCATGTGGATAACCAATGTCAGGAGTAGAGTTAGCAAAGTTAGATGTCTACTTGGGTCAGATAAAAATAAAGCTAGATGAGTGTAAATGCATATGTAAACTTTGTGTGAGGAGTGGCCACAATGGCACAACAGAGAACGCGTCCCCTGAGTAGAAGCCTTCTCATCTCTAGGGGCTTACTGCCGTGAGAAAATGAAGAATTGGTCCTTCCATAAAAGCATTGGCAAGAGAAGTCAAATATCTGACTTTAATATAAAATCTCTAATTTTAATATCGATTCAGTGTGGACCAAATATAGAGACTATCTATAGAATTTGGTTGACACTTGATCTGCAGAATCTGTTTCCTGTTCTGTTCAATCTCCTTATCTCTGCATACAACATCTTTTATATCCTAACTTCTATTAACTTCAGGCCCTATCTTCCAGGTCAGCCTCTGGCAATAACCAATTTCTTTAATTTCTTTATACATACTGTGCTGGTTTATGTCTTTGAAACTCTGCTCATGGTGCTTGCACTGCCTAGAAACCTTAACCAACACTTGGATAACTCCATACATCTTATCAAAACAAAATGTATCTTTTATATCCACAGAAAGTTACCCAAAGTCCTCAAATTGGAACAAGTCCTTTCCTCTGTTTCCTGTATCACATTGTTCTCACTTCTAGTACAGAACTATAATATGATTTTCAATGTGTGTTTACCTGAATATCTGTCTCACAGGATGGTGATCTCCTTGAAGAATCAGTTTTTAGTCATGCTGCTTTTCCATCACCTGAAATAATAATAATAATAATAAGGTAAAGGGTAGGGATGTAATAAATATTTGTCAGATTCTTGAGCTGACTCTCAGATCTTTGATCAGTCCAAATTCCAACTGTTTTTCATAGTTTTTATAGAAATTAACTTCCAGTATCTCATACTTGCCTTTTCTTTGCTTTTTCTTCAGCAAACGGCAGCATTGATTCACCAATTGCCCCCCACCACCACTTAGTATCTCCTTTCTCTCATCTCTTATCTCTGCCTTCCCTCTTGCCTACATTTATTTTGTTGGTTTTTGATTTCTGGTTATGATTTTTCACATGGAATAATTTTCCCCCTGCTTCTCTGAAGAGTTACCTGCTTCTTTGTCATTAAGTGACTCCCCAAGGTTCAGATCTTATGGAGAGTTTACTTTGAATCATCTCTGCACATATTTAAAGTCTAATGTTTATGCTGCTGTCTGTTTTTTTCTTTTTTTTTTTTTTTTTTTTTTCCGGTACGCGGGCCTCTCACTGTTGTGGCCTCTCCTGCTGCGGAGCACAGGCTCCGGACGCACAGGCCCAGCGGCCACGGCTCATGGGCCCAGCCACTCCGCGGCATGTGGGATCCTCCCAGACCGGGGCACGAACCCGCGTCCCCTGCATTGGCAGGCGGACTCTCAATCACTGCGCCACCAGGGAAGCCCCTATTTTTTTATTTTTTATTTTTTACCAAAGGTCCATTTATTGTTTTTATCCAACTTAATACTGAGTAATGAGATTTTACCCACACAGTTCATCAGACCTCAGCTGGTAAGAGTTCTTTCTTTATTTCAGAAGTCTGGACAGTTGCAATTTCTCTTCCTGTCCTACTCCACCTCTATCTTAAGAGGGGAAGATAAAATAAGTTTCATCTGTTAAGCTTAAGGTTGGCGGGCTAACTCCTTCCAAAGATGGGGTGGAGTACAGCCTTACTCATTCTTTTATAACCCAGATGAATGATAGCGTTGGTATAAAATTACAATATTTCTTACGTGGGACACTAAGAGGTAGGTTTTCACCATTTTCTTTTTCTCTTTTAAATGTTTAAATTTTATTTAGTTTTTTATATAGCAGGTTCTTATTAGTCATCAATTTCATACACATCAGTGTATACATGTCAAACCCAATCGTCCAATTCAGCACACCACCATCCCCACCCCCTGGCAATTTTCTCCTCTTGGTGTCCATACGATTGTTCTCTACATCTGTATCTAAACTTCTGCTCTGCAAACTGGTTCATCTGTACCATTTTTCTAGGTTCCACATACATTCGTTAATATACGATATTTGTTTTTCTCTTTCTGACTTACTTCACTCTGTATGACAGTCTCTAGATCCATCCACGTCTCAACACATGACTCAATTACATTCCTTTTTATGGCGGAGTAATATTGCATTGTATATATGTACCACAACTTCTTTATCCGTTCATCAGTCGATGGGAATTTAGGTTGCTTCCATGACCTAGCTATTGTAAATAGTGCTGTGATGAACACTGGGGTGCATGTGTCTTTATGAATTATGGTTTTCTCTGAGTATCTGCCCAGTAGTGGGATTGCTGGGTCATATGGTAATTCTATTTTTAGTTTTTAAGGAACCTCCATACTGTTCTCCATAGTGGCTGTATCAATTTACATTCCCACCAACAGTACAAGAGGGTTTCCTTTTCTCCATACCCTCTCCAGCAATTGTTGTTTGTAGATTTTCTGATGATGCCCATTCTAACTGGTGTGAGGTGATACCTCATTGTAGTTTTGATTTGCATTTCTCTAATAATTAGTGATGTTGAGCAGCTTTTCATGTGCTTTTTGGCCATCTGTATGTCTTCTTTGGAGAAATGTCTATTTAGGTCTTTTGCCCATTTTTGGATTGGGTTGTTTGTTTCTTTAATATTGAGCTGCATGAGCTGTTTATATATTTTGGAGATTAATCCTTTGTCCATTGATATATTTGCAAATATTTTCTCCCATTCTAAGGGTTGTCTTTTCGTCTTGTTTATGGTTTCCTTTGTTTTGCAAAAGCGATTAAGTTTCATTAGGTCCCACTTGTTTATTTTTGTTTTTATTTCCGTTTCTTTAGGAGGTGGGTCAAAAAGGATCATGCTGTGATTTATGTCATAGTGTTCTGCCTATGTTTTCCTCTAAGAGTTTTATAGTGTCCAGTCTTACATTTAGGTCTTGAATCCATTTTGAGTTTACTTTTGTGTATGGTGTTAGGGAGTATTCTAATTTCATTTTTTACATGTAGCTGTCCAGTTTTCCCAGCACAACTTATTGAAGAGACGGTCTTTTATCCATTGTATATCCTTGCCTCCTTTGTCATAGATAGGTTGACCATAGGTGTGTGGGTTTATCTCTGGGCATTCTATCTTGTTCCATGGATCTATTTTTCTGTTTTTGTGCCAGTACCATATTGTCTTGATTACTGTAGCTTTGTAGTATAGTCTGAAGTCAGGGAGTTTGATTCCTCCAGCTCCATTTTTCTCCCTCAAGACTGCTTTGGCTATTCGGGGTCTTTTGTGTCTCCATACAAATTTTAAGATTTTTTGTTCTAGTTCCGTAAAAAATGCCATTGGTAATTTGATAAGGATTGCATTGAATGTGTAGATTGCTTTGGGTAGTAGAGTCATTTTCACAATGTTGATTCTTCCAATCCAAGAACATGGGATATCTCTCCATCTGTTGGTATCATCTTTAATTTCTTTCATCAGTGTCTTAAAGTTTTCTGCATACAGGTCTTTTGTCTCCATAGGTACGTTTATTCCTAGTTATTTTATTCTTTTTGTTGCAATGGTAAATGGGAGTGTTTCCTTAATTTCTCTTTCAGATTTTTCATCATTAGTGTAGAGGAATGTATGAGATTTCTGTGCATTAATTTTGTCTCCTGCAACTTTACCAAATTTATTGCTTAGCTCTAGTAGTTTTCTGGTGGCATTTTTAGGATTCTCTATGTATAGTATCATGTCATCTGCAAACAGTGGCATTTTACTTCTTCTTTTCCAATTTGTATTCCTTTTATTTCTTTTTCTTCTCTGATTGCCATGGCTAGGACTTCCAAAACTATGTTGAATAATAGTGGTGAGAGTGGACATCCTTGTCTTGTTCCTGATCTTAGAGGAAATGCTTTCAGTTTTTCACCATTGAGAATGATGTTTGCTGTGGGTTTGTCATATATGGCCTTATTATGTTGAAGTAGATTAAGTATATGCCCACTTGCAGGAGAGTTATCATAAATAGGTGTTGAATTTTGTCAAAAGCTTTTTCTGCATCTATTGAGATGATCATACGGTTTTTATTCTTCAATTTGTTAATATGGTGTATCACATTGATTGATTTGCATATATTGAAGAATCCTTGAATTCCTGGGGTAAACCCCACTTGATCATGATGTATGATCTTTTTAATGTGCTGTTGGATTCTCTTTCCTAGTATTTTGTTGAGCATTTTTGCATCTATGTTCATCAGTGATATTGGCCTATAGCTTTCTTTCTTTGTGACATCCTTGTCTGGTTTTGGTATCAGGGTGATAGTGGCCTCATAGAACGAGTTTGGGAGTGTTCCTTCCTCCGCAATTTTTGGAAGAGTTTGAGAAAGATGGGTGTTAGCTCCTCTCTAAATATTTGATAGAATTCACCTGTGAAGCCATCTAGTCCTGGACTTTTGATTGTGGGAAGATTTTTTTTTTTTTTTTTTTTTTGCGGTAAGCGGGCCTCTCACTGTTGTGGCCTCTCCCATTGCAGAGCACGGGCTCCGGACACACAGGCTCAGTGGCCATGGCTCACAGGCCCAGCCGCTCTGCAGCATGTGGAATATTCCAGGACCAGGGCACGAACCCGTGTCCCCTGCATTGGCAGGCGGACTCTCAACCACTGCCCCACCAGGGAAGCCCTGTAGGAAGATTTTTAACCACAGTTTCAATTTCATTACTTGTGATTGGTCTGTTCATATTTTCTATTTCTTCCTCATTCAGTTTTGGCAGGCTGTGCATTTCTAAGAATTTGTCCATTTCTTCCAGGTTGTCCATTTTATTGGCATAGAGTTGCTTATAGTAATCTCTCATGATCTTTTGTATTTCTGCACTGTCAGTTGTTACTTCTCCTTTTTCATTTCTAATTCTATTGATTTGAGTCTTCTCATTTTTTTCTTGATGAGACTGGTTAATGGTTTATCAATTTTGTTTATCTTCTCAAAGAACCAGCTTTTAGTTTTATTATCTTTGCTATCATTTCCTTCATTTCTCTTTCATTTATTTCTGATCTGATCTTTATGATTTCTTTCCTTCTGCTAACTTTGGGGTTTTTTTTTTTCTTCTTTCTCTAATTGCTTTAGGTGCAAAGTTAGGCTGTTTATTCGAGATGTTTCCTGTTTCTTAAGGTGGGATTGTATTGCTATAAACTTCCCTCTTAGAACTGCTTTTGCTGCATCCCATAGATTTTGGGTCGTCATGTCTCCATTGTCATTTGTTTCTAGGTATTTTTTGATTTCCACTTTGATTTCTTCAGTGGTCACTTCGTTATTAAGTAGTGTATTGATTGTTTAGCCTCCATGTGTTTGTATTTTTTACAGCTCTTTTCCTGTAATTGATACATAGTCTCATAGCATAGTGGTCGGAATAGATACTTGATACAATTTCAATTTTCTTAAATTTACCAAGGCTTGATTTGTGACCCAAGATATGATCTATCCTGGAGAATGTTCCATAAGCACTTGAGAAAAATATGTATTCTGTTGTTTTTGAATGGAATTTCCTATAAATCTCAATTAAGTCCTTCTTGTTTAATGTATCATTTAAAGCTTGTCTTTCCTTATTTATTTTCCTTTTGGATGTTCTGTCCATTGGTGAAAGTGGGGTGTTAAAGTCCTCTACTACGAATGTGTTACTGTCAATTTCCCTTTTAAGGCTGTTAGTATTTGCCTTATGTACTGAGGTGTTCCTATGTTGGGTGCATAAATATTTACAATTGTTATATCTTCTTCTTGGATCGATACCTTGATCATTATGTAGTGTCCTTCTTTGTCTCTTCTAATAGTCTTTATTTTAAAGTCTATTTTGTCTGATATGAGAATTGCTACTCCAGCTTTCTTTTGATTTCCATTTGCATGGAATATCTTTTTCCATCCCCTTACTTTCAGTCTGTAGGTGTCTCTAGGTCTGAAATGGGTCTCTTATAGACAGCATATATATGGGTCTTGTTTTTGTATCCATTCAGCCAGTCTGTGTCTTTTGGTGGGAGCATTTAATCTATTTACATTTCAGGTAATTATCGATATGTATGTTCCTATTTCCATTTTATAAATTGTTTTGGGTTTGCTATTGTAGGTCTTTTCTTTCTCTTGTGTTTCTTGCCTACAGAAGATCCTTTAGCATTTCTTGTAAAGCTGGTTTGGTGGTGCTGGACTCTCTCAGCTTTTGCTTGTCTGTAAAGGTTTTAATTTCTCCATCAGATCTGAATGAGATCCTTGCTGGGTAGAGTAATCTTGGTTGTAGGTTTCTCTCCTTCATCACTTTAAATATGTCCTGCCAGTCCCTTCTAGCTTGCAGAGTTTCTGCTGAAAGATCAGCTGTTAACCTTATGGGGATTCCCTTGTGTGTTGTTTTCCCCTTGCTGCTTTTAATATGTTTTCTTTGTATTTAATTTTTGACAGTTTAATTAATACATGTCTTGGCGTGTTTCTCCTTGGGTTTATCCTGTATGGGACTCTCTGTGCTTCCTGGACTTGGTTAACTATTTCCTTTCCCATATTAGGGAAGTTTTCAACTATAATCTCTTCAAATATTTTCTCAGTCCCTTTCTTTTTCTCTCCTTCTTCTGGAACCCCTATAATTTGAATATTGCTGCATTTAATGTTGTCCCAGAGGTCTCTGAGACTGTCCTCAGTTCTTTTCATTCTTTTTTCTTTATTCTTCTCTGCAGTAGTTATTTCCACTAGTTTATCTTCCAAGTCACTTACCCG
Source organism: Mesoplodon mirus (assembly GCF_964341445.2). NCBI lineage: Eukaryota > Metazoa > Chordata > Mammalia > Artiodactyla > Ziphiidae > Mesoplodon > Mesoplodon mirus. The sequence continues at coordinate 49,467,290 of NC_138976.1, forward strand.
TTCTTCTGCCTCAGTTATTCTGCTATTGATCCCATCTAGAGTATCTTTAATTTCATTTATTGTGTTGTTCATCATTGCTTGTTTCATCTTTAGTTCTTCTAGGACCTTGTTAACTGTTTCTTGCATTTTGTCTATTCTATTTCCAAGATTTTGGATCATCTTTACTATCATTATTCTGAATTCTTTTTCAGATAGACTGCCTATTTCCTCTTCATTTGTTTGGTCTGGTGGGTTTTTATATTACTGCTTCATCTGCTGTGTGTTTTTGTGTCTTCTCATTTTGCTTATCTTACTATGTTTGGTGTCTCCTTTTTTGCAAGCTGCAGGTTCATAGTTCCCGTTGGTTTTGGTGTCTGTCCCCAGTGGCTACAGTTGGTTCAGTGGATTGTGTATGCTTCCTGGTGGAGGGGACTAGTGCCTGTGTTCTGGTGGATGAGGCTGGATCTTGTCTTTCTGGTGGGCAGGTCCACGTCTGGTGGTGTGTTTTGGGGTGTCTGTGGACTTATTATGATTTTAGGCAGCCTCTCTGCTAATGTGTGTTGTTGCATTCCTGTCTTGCTAGATGTTTGGCATAGGGTGTCCAGCACTGTAGCTTGCTGGTCGTTGAGTAAAGCTGGGTGCTGGTGTTGAGATGGAGATCTCTGGGAGATTTTCGCCATTTGATATTACATGGAGCTGGGAGGTCTCTTGTGGACCAGTGTCCTGAAGTTGGCTTTCCCACCTCAGAGGCACAGCACTGACTCCTGGCTGCAGCACCAAAAGTTTTTCATCCACACAGCTCAGAATTAAAGGGAAAAAGGGTAGAAGTAAAGAGGATAAAATAAAATAAAATAAAGTAAGATGAAGTAAAATTGAGTTATTAAAATAAAAAATTTTTGAAAGAAAAAAAAAAAAAACAGACAGAGAGAACCCTAGGACAAATGGTAAAAGCAAAGCTATACAGACAAAATCTCACAGAGAAGCATACACATACACACTCACAAAAAGAGGAAAAGGGGAAAAAATAATAAATCTTGCTCTCAAAGTCCACCTCCTCAATTTGGGATGATGTGTTGCCTATTCAGGTATTTCACAGTTGCAGGGTACATCAAGTTGATTGTGGAGATTTAATCCGCTGCTCCTGAGGCTGCTGGGAGAGATTTCCCTTTCTCTTTGTTTGCACAGCTCCCGGGTCTCAGCTTTGGATTTGGCCCCGCCTCTGCGTGTAGGTCGCCGGAGGGCGTCTGTTCTTCGCTCAGACAGGACGGGGTTAAAGGAGCAGCCGCTTCGGGGACTCTGGCTCACTCAGGCCGGGGGGAGGGAGGGGTACGGATGTGCGGCAAGCCTGCGGCAGCAGAGGCCAGTGTGACGTTGCAGCAGCATGAGGCGTGCCGTGCGTTCTCCTGGGGAAGCTGTCCCTGGATCCCGGGACCCTGGCAGTGGCGGGCTGCACAGGCTCTCGGGAGGGGCTGTGTTGAGAGTGACCTGTGTTCGCACACAGGGTTCTTGGTGGCAGCAGCAGCAGCCTTAGCGTCTCATGCCCGTCTCTGGGGTCCGTGCTGTTAGCCCCAACTCACGCCCGTCTCTGGAGCTCCTTTAAGCAGCGCTCTTAATCCCCTCTCCTCGCGCACCAGGAAACAAAGAGGGAAGAAAAAGTCTCTTGCCTCTTCGGCAGGTCCAGACTTTTACCCGGACTCCCTCCCGGCTAGCCGTGGTGCACTAGCCCCCTGCAGGCTATGTTCACGCTGCCAACCCCAGTCCTCTCCCTGCGCTCCAACCGAAGCCCGAGCCTCAGCTCCCAGCCCCGCCCCCTAGGCCGGTGAGCAGACAAGCCTCTCGGGCTGGTAAGTGCCGGTTGGCACCGATCCTCTGTGCGGGAATCTCTCCACTTTGCCCTCCACACCCCTGTTGCTGCGCTCTCCTCCGCTACTCCAAAGCTTCCCCCCTCTGCCACCCACAGTCTCCGCCCACGAAGGGGCTTCCTAGCGTGTGGGAACCTTTCCTCCTTCACAGCTGCCTTCCACTGGTGCAGGTCCCGTCCCTATTCTTTTGTCTCTGTTTATTCTTTTTACTTTTGCCCTACCCAGGTACGTGGTTGCCTTTTGGGAGGTCTGAGGTCTTCTGCCAGCGTTCAGTAGGTGTTCACTAGGAGTTGTTCCACGTGTAGATGTATTTCTGATGTATCTGTGGGGAGGAAGGTGATTTCCATGTCTTACTCTTCTGCCATCTTCAAAAGTCCTAGTTGCATTTTCTAGTTAAGTGATTGGGAAAATTTCTTCTCTGGATTGAGTTTTCGTCTCTATAGAAACATTGGTCATTGAATAGTTTTATCCTTTGGTTTTTCTCTCTGAATTATGCTCTACCTTTATTTTTTATAATGCATAGCTGCCTGTCCCTATGCATTTTGTTGGCTCTCTTCTTATCTGAATTTTGTTTTTCCTTCAAAGACACAGTTTGAAAGATCTAGACAATTTCTGCTCTATGAACTACTCTATAACCTGAGGGAATTGTGGAGGAAGAAACAGCACTAAACTGAGATTGCACTTTGAAATCCTGAATTCCAACTATTCCACTAAATGTCCTTACCATAATGCATTACATTAACAGGAGGAACCCCATTCCCCGAGGGAGATATAATCCTGGTTCCTAATTAGAGTCTGGCTTTGGATGCTTTATTGCCATAAAGAAACCTCAGCTCCCTTGTTCATTTCCCCCTTTCAGTCTTTTCTCCCCAGCATCCATTTTCTTTACACCTCCTTCAGGAAAGGAAATAATAAAGATCTACTCAGTGACAGCATGCAGAGTTCTGTCAGTGTTTCATTATAGCTACTATGGGGAAAGAAGAGCAAGAATCAATCTGTGCAGCACCTTCCTCTCTGTTTCTGTTTCAGATTTTTCCTGTCATGAAAAAGCAACAGTTTTTATAGCTTATTATATTAGTTTATGCTCCTTACAATGTGTTGACACAAAGAGGGAGGGACAAATTCAGGATTATTTACTGATAAGTAAAAGGCATGAGATAGTGTGAGGTCAGTAACATATACTTCAACCTCCATGTAGCTTTTTTTCCCCCATTACCTGGAATTATATTTTAATTTTAATTATCTCACTAGAGCAGAATGCAAATAAGGGTTAAATTATATTTTCAATAGTTTTCACAATTGGATTCAAATTACAATTTAGTATAAATCAAATATGTTATTTGAATTTAAGTTGGGAATAATATTTGTTATTTCTTTGGGGGTGCCATGGATTGTTCAAAAAATTACAAGCATTCTAACTTGAAGAGATTCTAAAAGACATACAATCCAATCATCTTTGAAATTATAGAATACTCTATAAAATATGTGCCAGGTGGTCATCAGAATGTCGTTTAGATACCTCACCACTTCCTGAGGCAGCCCTTACTGTCTTTTGTCTGTTTTTTATAAGAGTCTCATATATTCATCTGAACTCTCTCTCATATTGACCCATGCTCTGCAATTCCTTCACTTGGGACCTCATATAATTTTTCCACATAACACTTTCAATATGTGAGGGAAACACTCCTATCTTTTTCTCAAGCTACTATCCTGGGTATTAATTCATATTGAAAGGTTTTGAGCATCTTCACTATTCCAGTGTCTCTGACTGAAATGCATCTGGCAGGAATAACACCCTATTAAAGTGAAGCACTAAATATAAACACAATACTTAAATTATGCCTTTACTGAAAAAGAATATCACAGTCTCACTCTAGACAAAAAGGTGCAGGATTTTTCCCTTAATTTTCCCTGTAATCATTGTAGGCTCAGGTGTTTAGCACTTTAGAGATCATTTCATATTGTTGACTGAGATTATATTCACTACTTACTAAAACACTGTTGCTGAGAGCCTTTACTCTTTTCCTAAATTTTGTGCAGTTGGCTTCATGTTCTAGTTTGCTTTTTCACATTCAATGATGCTGAATTTAATTTTTAAAAGGTTTTGTCCACCAGGATAGATTCAGAGCCCTATTTTGTCATCCAGTGCATTTATTATTCCCCCCAAACTTTATGTTCTAATAGATTTGAGGCATCTGTAATCATGTATCAGGCTCTTTATTACAAGAGGAGAAACAAAGAGGGAGAAAAAAGACAGAAAAATAGTAAGAGAGCAAAGGGAAGGAAGGAGAAAGGAAAGAAGAAAAAAGAAAAAGGGAAGAAGCTAGTACATCAAGTATTCATTCTCTTTTATGTAACCCAAATTCACAAGGATTTAGCAAATTTGAAAACAGTGAAAGGTGCAACCTAATTAAAATGATTATAATCCCGCCTCCTCATATTCATTTGGAGGAAGCTATAGAGTACAAACAAATACATAAATATGTTGTTGCCTCTGTATTTTCTTTGCATATTTCCTCAAATTGCTCAAGGTGCTTATCACACATCTTATTCATTACCCTCACACATCTTATTCATTATCCTCAATACACCTACACTTGAAGGAGAAAACAATTTCTATATAATTTTTTTTCTTAATCACATCAGGCTAAATCCTAGAAATCTGTTTCATTAAAGATGATGATAATGTGATAGATAGAAAGATGATGGTGGAGGTAATTAAAAGTAATTAAAATACTATGTAAAACTTTACAGACAATAATAGGGCAGAGGTGAGCAGAAGAGAGTGTGAAAATTTTAAATTAAATATAAACAAGTAGGATAGTTGGAAGACAGCTGTGACATAAATGTGCTATTTGAATCTTTTGAAATTTTTACAGAAACATAAGTAAGGTGATAAGGTGACTTCAAGAATCTCAGAATACCTTGTTTAAGTGTACAAACTTGGAACTAGTAGAAAAATAGGTTCTGGAGAGCTGATGCAAAGCACAGTGATTATGGTCAATAATACTGTATTAGAAACTGAAAATTTGCTAGGAGACTAGATCTTAATTATTCCCACCACACACACAAAAAAAGAATAATAATTATATAATGGTGATAGAGCTGTTAGCTAATGCTATGATGGTAACCATACTGCAATATAAACATGTATCAAATCAACAAGTTGTGCAGCTTAAACTTACACAATGTTATATGTCAATTCTATTTCAATAAAAAGAACCCCAAATAAAAGCAGGTGTAGACAAACTAACAACAGCTAAACAGCTTTTTTAATATTAGAAACTGTATTAGAGAAAGGAGAGGGAAAGCAAAGAGCCTTGGGACAAACCTTAGATCCAGAGAACCCCAAATCATTATCATGTACTCCCTGCCAAGTTTCTCAGTCCATCCAGAAAAAAAGCAGCAAAAGCTGAAGGGTCACGTGGTAAGCACTAATTTGGACTAGAGTTCAAGGAACCTTGTGAATGTCTGAAAACAGTAAAGTTATCTGGGGGCACGTGCCCTGTGGAATCTAGAAACCAACAAACTAAAGCACCTTTTCTATATTGAGGAGATATTGCCAGTATAGAATCCAAATTGATCAGGTCAGGGACAGAGGAAAGAGAAGATTCAGATAGAGGTGAGGGAAGGCTGATGCACGTGGGCAATTGTGGAGGAAGTTCTCAGAAAGTTGAGACCATATTTTTGATTAGGTGGTGAAAACAACAGAGAGGGTTCTAGAGTGGTGAAACTATAGTAAATATCCTTTCTCACACCTCCTTCCTAAAAGTGCAATATGATCATTTTACCTACAAATGTGTAACAGAAAAGGTTTGCAGCAGAATCTCATACAAAGTTGTTACAATAAAAAAAAATAGGGAGCAGAATAACATCCCTATATATAATGAAAGCATGCCATTAACACCTAACACATAGCAGGTAAAAACTGCTAACTTAGTATTTCAAAATAAGCTAAGAAAAATTGAGAAAAATTATAGAGGTTTCAAAGAATAACATAAATCAGCAAACTATAGAATGTTAAATGACAGAAATTTAAAATAATAACAAATCAGAAACAGAAAAAAACTTTAATAAAGTAATTGATGAAAAATAGTATTTGAAAGTATAATAAATAATTATATAACCCAAAGTATAAACTAAATATCCATGAGTCTATACTGATAAATAAATGATGTAATAGATAATAATAGCCACCTCTCAGCAGTAAAGTAGATACCCTCACCCCACTGTGTCAGTCAGTGGAGACCATGTGGAGAACAGTCACCAGGCATTGCCACCCTTCCCACCCACAGAGGTATTATGGGAGCCTCCTGGGAAGCCAGAACTTCTACACACACTGCAACAAGGAACACTCTCCTTGGGTGTCAATGGAGGCTAAGTAGGAAATCTGGATTTCTACCCATTTCTGGCGGTAAAAGCCCATTCTTCCCTGGCAAAAGCAACTTCAGAGGAAGCTAGCTAAAATACAAGGTTGAAATAAGACCCAGAGTTGCATAACATAATACCCTGAATGCCCATGTTTTGATTTTTTAAAAATTTATAATACCAAGAATCAGAAAAATCTCAAACAGGATGACAAGAGAATCAATAAAATGTCACCCCTAAGATGACAGAGGTGTTAAAATTATCTGACAAATGTTTTCAAGTAGCCATCATAAAATGCTTCAACATACAGTTAGGAACATGCTTAAAGCACAAGAAAAATTCGGAAGTCTCAGCAAAGAAATAGAAAGTCTCAAAAAGGAATTACAAAGCATGAAGAAGAATCAAATGAAAAATTTAGACCTTAAAATACAATAACTGAAATAAAAACTGAATAGATGGGCTAAATACCAGAATGGAGGCAACAAAGAGCAAACCAGCTAACCAGAACAAAGAACAATAAAAGTTACTCAATTTGAATGACAGAAGATAGACTGATTAACAAGAAATAACAGAGCCTCTGGGACCTATGGAGCAATAACAGAATATTTAAAGTCCATGATATCGGTCTCAAAGGGAGGCAAAAGGAAATGGGGCTTTAAAAGTATTCAAAGAAATAATTGCTGAAAACTTCCCAGATTTGCAAAAGACATACAACTTATTTAAAAAGCTGAACAGGCCCCAAGTTCTGAGGTAACATTGTGTAGAACTTAATACAGAGAAGCTGACACACACATGTGAGTACAAGTAGAACTGGGGAAATCTGAATAATGTTGGTGGTTTGGATAAATGTCAATATCCTAGGTGTGATATTATACTATAGTTCTTTAAAATGTCACCATTGGGAGAAACTTGGCAAAGTACACAAGAGATAAAAGGGCAACATAAGGCACTCTTGTGGTGATAGAAATTCTCTATATCTTGACTGTATAAGTGTCACACTCATGGTGATATTATACTACAGTTCTCTAAGATATTACTATTGGGGGAAATTGGGTAAAGGGTATTTGAGGTCATTCTGCATTAACTGCATGTGAATCTACAATTATCTCAAAACTTAACATTTTATTAAAAAATAGAATTCAGCCAATTAAAATAAATGTTTAGGAATTATATAAATGACCAGGGATGAATACTGAAGCCATTAAAAACCGAACTAATCTTATTACTAAATAACTATGGGAATTATGATTTCAGAATATTATAAATTGAGATAATATAAAACTATGAAAAAAAATTGGAAGTAGTAAGAAGAGCATAAGAGTGATTTTAAAACTCTAGGTCACCATCTTTTACAGAAAAGAGAAAATTTATCAACTGTCACTAATCAAAATAAAATCATGTAGTTTAAAAATATGTCACAAATATCTTAATAGTTTTTATTATATTTTAATATTATAGACATCTCTTGGGAAAAAATATTTCTTCCAGAGAAAAATTATTTATTTGAATTTCAGAAGTTTCATTTTAGATTATTTTTGTTGCATTACATTTAAATAAAATTAAATGTAACACATATAATATCTCAGTACAGTGCCTGATATAATAATAACATCCCTGGACCTATGAAAGAAAGGTAAGGAGGTAGTTGTAGTTGGAAGAGTTAATATAATTTTTGGATCAGTAAAGAATTGGATTTGCATCTCTGATTTCATACTTATTGGCTGAGAGTCCTAGAGCAAGTATTGACTTTATCTGAAACTCAGTTTCATTTTCTCTAAATTGGATCAATACTGCTCATTACAAGATTTTTATAAGGATTGAATGAGGAAATACAGGAACAGCTTGAACACAGTGCTTGGCACAAATTCTGCTTTCTGCCTTGAAGTTAAAAATTGATTAAGTTCTCAGTAACTATTAATTCCTTCCTTCCTTCCCCTGTTATATTCCATTATGTTCAGTATATCTTAATTAAATTCACTGGGAACTGCAGAGTGTATTTAGAATAACTTCTATTTAAAGTGGGTAAATATTAAGAAAAGAATCAGATTCAACTGTCATCTTCTACTATCTAGAAATCTCTCAGAGACCCTCAAGCACACAGGCTACACTAACTATAAGTTACCATTTATTCCTTACTGGGAATTTTGTAAAACTTCTCAAGTTTACCAGGGACAATTTTCTTGTTGAAAAACATATTGAAAATCCCTGAGATGGCTAAACAAAAGATAAGGCTGGAAACAAAATATCAGTACTGACATGATGTACCAATTTGCTTTCCGCTGGTAGACGTTATGTTGTTGGCAGGGACTAGCCAAACAATTTATATACTTCTCCCTTCCAGTCAGGCAGCATCTGGTTTGCAATGGAAGACTGAACATTTGTCTGCTTTCTCTACCCCCAACTGTCCTCCCCATATGTACTCACAGAAATAAAGAAAACTTCTAAATCCAATTAATAAAATGACAGAACATTAGGCAAAATATGGTACATTTTCTCTCATTAATCAGGAGTTAAAGAGTAAAAAAATCTGCTTCCAGCACAAGTGATGATGCAGGCAAAACAGCAGTCATCCAGGTTTGCTGACTGGCTCCACCCCTTTGTGTAACTTTGGTTTGCTGTTCTACTTTGTCACTCACTGAGGGCACACTGGTAAATTGGCTCTGCATCCAGTGAGTTGTTTCCCAGCAGGGGATCCTCCTGACACTACCTGCTGAGGTCACTGTGAAAACCATCTGATCTGGAGAACTTTCAAGGATTAAACAGGTAGTCAGAGCACGGCCAAGCACAGTCAATGTACGAACCATCTGCCTCTTCAGGGAAAGTAACCTGGGTAGAGGCAGCACATCCCTCTTAGCAATTAGATCTATATAACAGCTATCAGCTGCACAACGGTTGGTTAGTTGTTACCACAGGTGGCACATCATCTACCAATCACAATTCAGGTGTGTGTTTTCATGAGTCCATGACCCAGCCTCTTGAAATTGCATGCAAATTTTGGTTAACCTATTACTTAAGATAGGATTTTTTTAAATCAGGGAGTATTTAAACAATTTAAACACTATATTGATCTAATTGATATTTATAGAATACTTGATCTAATTGATATTACCTTGATATAATTGATATTTATAGAATACTTTACCCAACAAATGCACTAAACACATTTTTTTCAAGGTCACATAGGATTTTAACAAAGTAGACCATAATGAGGGCCATAAAATAATTCTCAGCAACCTTCAACACTGTTAACTCTAACAGTGTATATTGCCTGAACAGAGTGGAATTAAATGAGAAATCCATAAAAGCGAAATGTGTTCTGTTATGCAGAAAGTCACACTGGCAAATTAAACAATTCTGTTCCAAATATCATGTAAGTCAATGAACAAATCACAAGAAAAAATAAGAAAATAGTTTGAAGTGAATGATAATGAAAATGCAACATGTCAAAATATATGGGATGCAGCTTAAACAGGTTAGAGGGAAATTTGGGACTAAAAATGCTTAGGTAAGATAAAAGTGTTAATATTAATTATCTATATTTCTACCTCAAGAAGATAATGAAAGAAGAGCAAAATAAACTCAAAGTTAGTATTGAATATAAGGAAGAAAATAATAGAGATAAGAAATCAAGTAGCAAATAGAAAAACAATAGAAGGGACCAACAAAGACAAAACTTGATTCCTTAAAAAGAGTAGAAATTGATAAATCCTAAAAATGTTTGGGAAAGACACAAATTAACACTATCAGGAACAAAAGAGAGAATATTATAAAGGATAGTGAGGTAAATTCAAACAATTTATGGCTAATAAACTCAACAAATTAAATGAAATGGATGAATGCCTTAGAAATCATAACTTACCGTAATGGGTACAAAGAGAACTAGAAAATCTTTTTAAGAAATTAAATCCATAATCAATAAATTTCTCACAAAGAAAATCCCAGTACAAAACTGTTTCACAGAAGAAATAATCCCAATCTTATACATATGCTTCAGAAAATATAAAAGGAGAAATCAAACAACTCATTTTATAGGGCCAACAGAGCACTGAAAACAAAATGTCAAAAGAAGTCACATAATAAGTTTACAAGTGGATATCCCTCATGACTGTAAACAAAGATATACTTGATAAAATATTATCAATGGAATCACACAATTTATAAAGCAAATAATGTATCATAATAAAGTGGATCTATCCCAGGAGTAAAAGGATAATTTAACATTTGAAAATCAATCATTGCAATTCACCCTGTTAACAAATTAAAAAGAGAAAATAAAGGACAAAAATCACATGAAAAAATTTATGATGACATCCATTCATGGTAGTAACTTCCAGAAAATTAAGACTAGAAGGAAGTTACATCTGATAAAGAGCATCTATGGAAAACCTAGACCTAACATCACTCACTTATTATGGTAAAAAAAAAAAGTTTTCCACAAAAATTGCAAAAAAAGCAACAATGTTTGTTCTCAGCAATTCTATTGTGTTCTACTAGAGGGTCCAGACTTTGAATAAAACAAGCAAAATGCCTAAAGTTTGGAAGGTAGAGAAGTAAAACTATCTTAATTCATACATAGCATGTTTGTTCATGTAGATTGATACATATAACCGTGGAACTAAATAGAAGCCTAGTAGTTGACCCAAATACATTTAATTCATTTTCTTTTTACAAAGGGGCAAAGGTAATTCAATGGGGAAAGGAAGGTGTTTCACAAATTTTCCTGGCATTGCTAAATAAATATATGGAAAGAAATGAATCCTGACAGCTACTTTTCTAAATGAAAAAAATAAATAAAAATAACTCAAGTTGGGATGTATAACTAAATGTGAAATCTAAAAGCTCCTAGAAGAAAATATGAAAGAATAGACTCACAAATTTAAATAGGAAAATATTTTTTTAGACAGAATGCGGTCATAAAAATCACTAACCGTAAAAGAAAAATAAAATAAAATGATAATTTGGACTACATCAAAATATTGCACTCCTGCTCTTCAAAAGATATAATTAAGAAAATGATTATACAACCACAGAATAGGAGAGCATGTTCACAATTCATAAACATAACAAAGGACTTGTGTTCAGAATGTATCAAGATCTGATAAAAATCAATAATAAAAATCAAACAACCCAATTGCAAAAGATAAGCTAAAGACTTGAACACTTTAAAAAGGAAAATATACACATGTCCAAGAAGCACATAAAAAGGCTCAGCATTAATCAACAGGAAAATGATAATATCACAATGTGAGCTACAACGTCACATCCACAGAGATGGTTAAAATTAAAATGACTGAGAACAGAAAATGCTTAGCAGATATGGAGCAATGGGAACTCACACACGTTGTTGAGAGTATAAAATGTACAATTTTGAAAAACTGAAAGTATCTTAGAAAGTTAAACATACACTTAATGCTATGACTGTGGCAGGAGGTCAACTAGAGGAGGTGAACATAGGTTGACCCCTGAGCTGGACCCAGGCAACTGGATGCTCCTCACCCCCTCTGCTGTCCTTAGAAAGTACTTTATGCCCACTGTTCCCCAGTGGGAGCCATTTTCAAGGACTCGGCCTTGAGGAAGCAATGTGTCGTTGAGACCATCTGGGTGGTATATGTGACTGAACACAGTTAAGACCTCTATATAAACTTTTGAGATTCTAACAGGCAGGTGCAGAGATCTACTTGTCCTGTGGCTGCCAAAGACAAGCTGTGTATGTAAGTAAGTCCCCTCACTTATTAAACCTGCAACCTATCAATTTGGAGCACCCTGCCTCTTTCTTTGGTTTCTCCCTTCCCTCTAGGCTCGGGGTCAGTTTCAGATTCATCTGGGAAGCTCCCAAGTTATCAAACCAACCATGACATTCCTATACATTTACCTAAGAGAATAAAAATACCCATCAACAAAAAGACTTGTATGAGATGTTTAGAGCAGTTGTATTCATAATAGGACAAGGCTAAAAAATGTCCCCAGATTCTGTTAACAGAAGAGTGAATAAACAAATTATAGTATATTTATACAAGGAAATACAATTATTCCCATTAAAAAAATAGGAACCAGCCTTCCAAAAATGAACTACTAATATGTATGTCTACATGGGTGAACTAAAGAAGAGAAGAGAAGCCAGACACTAAAGAAGGAAATACACCCCCTCAAGAATCTTGGGGGCAAAATAGAAAATAATATGGAGGAACAAAGTATCGGGGTGGCCAAAAAGTTCATTTGGGTTTTTCTGTAAGATGTTTTTAGCCAACCAATGATAATATTTTGCATTCACTGTCCTAAACCCAATACATACATTATTTCATTTAATTCTAACTATATGTAGTAGGTTTTGTGATTCCCATTTTATAGATGATACTTTTTAGGAAAAAAGGGGTTAAGTATCATGTTCAACATAAGAGGGGATTAAGTAGCAGATTCAGTATGCCAGCCCAGTTCCGTCTAAATTTTAATCCCTACACACTGAAACTATCCCACTGACCTACAGTTCATTTCTACTGTTGCCCCAGTTTTCCAATCAAACGTGCAACCTACTGTCTTTCTATTCTAAGGGAAACCGACTTCCAATTAACGTCCTCTTGACTGAAACAGTGAAAAAGAGATTGTCACTCTTTCTTTGCATATAAACACTGAGGACCACCATTTTTAATATCGAGATTTTTAATATACAATAGTACAGATAATAATATAAAAATACCTGTGAATATAGAATTCAGAGGTGACAAAACTAAGTTTGTGCAATAAATACTTAAAACTAGTTTTGTAATAAAAGAAATAAAACAATAAATGATCATAAAGTAACATATGCCCCAATTTCAAAAACTCCCTGGAAACAATCACTCTAATGAATTATATGTGTAGATTATCAGTCTATTTTTATGCTTTTACATCCATATGTAAGTAACAATAAATAATATATGCTATTATATGAGTGCCTTGATAGAATTGATGAGAGCAGTATCTTGGCTTTTTGAGGATATAAAAGCATTTAGAATCCTGTCAACTGTACTCTTTATATAAATATACAATTATTTTGCATAAAAAATCTAAATAGTTATAGAGTATTAAATATTAATCTTTCTACAATAAGTATAAGGCAAAACACAAAATATTTCTTTCTGACCCAGAGACCATGTATCTCTATTGTTAGCAGTTTTTATTTTGTGAATACATGAGCATCTTGTTGACAGATGTTTACAACCTCAAAAATGTTTACTATCTACTGAAACAATTAAAAAATAGAAAAAAGTGGATTTTTTAAATTCAGAATTATAAATTTAGAATTTAGAATTCTAATTAGAAATTAAAATTACTTAGAATATAGAATTAATTATATAAAATTATATATATATTTCTAACATAAATTTAGAAAAATTAGAATTGCATTAATTCATTGTAACCCAAATTTAAACTGCTATTAATCAATACTATTTGTAGCTCCACAATTCTAAAACAGATTTTTTTTTTCACATTTTACTAATTATCTATTTTGGAGCTTCATAAAATTGATATATATGTTAATTGTACTTACTGTTTCTTTTCTTCTCTTTTTCTCTGAAAAGAAACATGATGTTAGTAAATGATGGGATATTGTATCCTTGATGGAATTTTGTACCTAGGATACATAATCAATTTATTTTAAGTTTTAATTTCTTGTCATAAACCAAAATATTTTTAGTTACTTTCACCATATTTGGGGTATTCAAATTGATGCCAAATTTTATACTTACTTTCTCCAATTAAATTGGCTCCAGAATTCCATTGGGAATGACTATAGCTATTTGTTGTTTGGGTTTATTTCACATAAAAAGTTAAATCATGGTAATTTAGGGAACTTATATATCCTTTGTAATTTTTTCTTCATCAACATTGGCTTTTCTTGTTTGTTTGTTTTTTAGAAACTTTTCCCTAAAGGGAAGGTACATTTTACTCCCTCACACTTTTCATTTTTATGCTTTCTTCAAAAATTAGAAATATATGGGGCTTCCCTGGTGGTGCAGTGGTTAAGAATCCACCTCCAATGCAGGGGACATGGGTTCAAACCCTGGTCCGGGAAGATCCCTCAAGCCACGGAGCAACTGAGCCCATGCACCACAACTACTGAGGTTGCGCTCCAGAGCCCATGAGCCACCATTACTGAGCCCACATGCCACAACTACTGAAGCCCACATGCCTAGAGCCCATGTTGCACAACAAGACAAGCCACCACAATGAGAAGCCCGTGCACCACAACTAAGACCCAATGCAGCCAAAAATAAATAAATACATATTTTTAAAAAATTAGAAACAGAAAAAAGTAAAAAATAAAGTGCACCAAAATCTGTAATGGCATTGTGATTAAAAGCAGAAGCTCTCAATCTAACTACCTGCATCCAAATCCTGAATGCACCTGTCAAGCTGTGCAGCCTTGGGTAAATTTTTTGTCTTCTCAACTTTAGTTTTCTTACTTGCCATAGGGGGATTATAAAATTTCTATAATATTTTAAGATATATAATATGTTAATAAAGCAATGCACACAGCACAGACATTGACGGCCAGTCAAAAATGAAAGTTAGATGTTTTTCTATGGCTACAATCAAAAGAATTATTTTTTGAATTTTATTTATTTTTTTTACACAGCAGGTTCTTATTAGTTATCTATTTTATACACATCAGTGTATACATGTCAAGCCCTATCTCCCAATTCATCCCACCACCACCACACCCCCACTTTCCTGCCTTTGTGTCCATATGTTTGTTCTCTACATCTGCCTTGCAAACCAGTTTTCTGCCTTGCAAACCAGTTCATCTGTACCATTTTTCTAGATTCCACATATATGTGTTAATATACAATATGTGTTTTTCTCTTTCTGACTTATTTCACTCCCTATGACAGTCTCTAGGTCCATCTACATCTCTACAAATGACCCAATTTCGTTCCTTTTTATGGCTGAGTAATATTCCATTGTATATATGTACCACAACTTCTTTATCCATTCATCTGTCGATGGGCATTTAGGTTGCTTCCATGACCTGGCTATTGTAAGTAGTGCTGCAAGGAACATTGGGGTGTATGTGTCTTTCTGAATTATGGTTTTCTCTGGGTATATGCCCAGTAGTGGGATGGCTGGGTCACATGGTAATTCTCGTTTTAGATTTTTAAGGAACCTCCATACTGTTCTCCATAGTGGCTGTATCAATTTACATTCCCACCAACAATGCAGGAGGGTTCTCTTTTCTCCACACCCTCTCCAGCACTTGTTGTTTGTAGATTTTCTGATGATACCCATTCTAACCGGTATGAGGTGCTACTTTTTGTAGTTTTGATTTTCATTTCTCTAATAATGAGTGATGTTGAGCAGCTTTTCATGTGCCTACTGGCCATCTGTGTGTCTTCTTTGGAGAAATGTCTATTTAGGTCTTCTGCCCATTTTTTGATTGGGTTGTTTGATTTTTTAATATTGAGCTGCATGAGCCGTTTATATATTTTGGAGATTAATCCTTTGTCCGTTGATCCATTTGCAAATATTTTCTCCCATTCTGAGGGTTCCAAAAGAATTTTTTGAGGGCCAAATTTTCATGACATTTCACACTTTTTCCTCATATTTGAAGACTTAATGTTTATTAGAGGATTACTGATTAACCAGCTTAACAAACACATTATATTTTTGAAATCTAATTTATATTATAATTATATAATACATTACTAAAATAAAATTTTAATAAAGTCAAAAAAATTTAAATATGCACCTATCTGCTCTCTTTTTACTTCTAATTTTTACTTATTACATTTTTCTCTCTTTTTTTCTTAATTTGACCTGTCAGGATTTTTCTATTTTATTATGTTTTTCTAAAAGAAGCTCAAGGACATGTTTATAATATGTTCCCTTTTATATTTTCTAGTGCATTCATTTATACTTTTATCTTTATTATTTCCTATTTTGACTTTCCTTGAGTATATTTTATTGTTCTTTTTTAATTGAGTTGAATGTTTAATTTGTTTAGTTTTATGACAGGATAAGTACTTCAGAAATACACAGTTATGCCTTTTCTATTTTCAGTTCTGATGTCTATATATATATATTTTTAATATGACATTGATTTCCACTTCTTTTCTGGATGTTCCTATTCATTATTCAGAACGACCTATGAATGTTGGAATAGGTTTGCATTATTTGCACTCTGTATAAATTACCTTCAGTAGGAGAATGAATTATGGGTCCCAGTTTTTTACTCTTCCCTATATTCACACCTTTAATCATAACCTTATTGTTCTAGAGACAGAGTGTGTTTCTCTGCCCCTTGATTTTTGGGCTTATCCATGGGAATTCCTTAGACCAAAGGTGATTGGAAATGATACAATTAGAGACTTGATATATGCTTGTTCAGTGGAGCTTTCACTTTTATGTTTCTACTATCCATTAAAAGAATATGTACTGGAGAACCTACTGAACTAAGCCAAGCCTAGCCCGGTGGAAAAACTCAGCCAAAATCCAGCAATCTTAGCTCACTCATAGATTCTGCACCAAAAATACGTCAATGTTGTTTCAAGCTACTAAATTTCAGGTAGTTTATTAGTCAGCATAGTTATGGCAATAGTTAATACACTCAGAAATTGCCACCTAGAAATGAGGTCCTGTGATAATAAAATTCTAAAATGTGTGACAATGCACCTGGGACCATGTGGAAAGCATTGTGGAAACAGTTAAAGCAGCTATAAAAACAGTGACCTGTATGAGTGGGAAAACGTTTAGTTAAAACCATGGCCTGTGATAATGTGGAAAGGATAAAATCTACCTAATGGTCTTAAAGGTGGAAAGGGGTAATTTTAAGGAGATTCTGAAAATGTGTGCTGTTACTAGATGCATTTGATAAGGTACTAAAAGAATTATGCTCAGAAAGAAACTGTCCAGTTTGCAAACAGAATTTGAAGAGAGTACAGTCAGGCCAGAAGTTTCAGGGATGGAAGATAAAACTATTTCTCACCAAATCGGCTTCAGGAAAGAGACCAAATATGGAAAAGTGGGTGGGGATAGTGCCTGTAAAGCATGGCCTCAGGGAAAAGACAAAACCAAGAGTATCACTGGAAAGCCCACTTATAAAAACTCTGAAAGGATTAATTGAGCACCTCAGAGCTACTCTCAGCCAAAGAAGATTCTAGAATGGTTAAGTGTGGTTCCATGGAAGTCTGATGCACCCAGTACTTTTATCATTGATATAAAAAAATCCACAACATTTATGAAAATGTTGAATTGGCAAAAGCCCTGAGAGCCTGGACTAAAGGAGACTGAAACCATTTGAGAGATAAAAACTCTCTGGGTCTCTAAATTCTTACAGGCACACAGCAGACTGTGAAAGCTGACCAGGCAACAAAATAAGTGTTTTCCTTAGCTTCAGGGCAGAGGTAAGCCCACTTTTCCTGTAAAGGGATGGAGAGTAAATATTTTAGGCCTGCTTGGCCACATGTGGTCTCTGCATATTGTTCTTGGCCTTGGTTTTGTCTTTTACAAGTCTTTCAAACATAAAAACCTCCCTTAGTTCCCAGATCATAAAAAAAGACAGGGCTGGATCTAGCTCAATGGGCCATCCTGTGCAGGCCCTACTCTAGAGTGTATGGACCAGACATTTGCCCAAGAGAATTTCAGAACTCTAAGTGACCAGTGAATTCTGGTTAGACAGACAAGGAAGACTTTATTCAAGGCTATTGCAGTAGGGGAGAGAGGTCTGAGCTCAGATTTAACACAGTTCCATGGAAACAAATGGTGGGAGAGTTCTTCATAGCTGTGATGAAGGGAATCCTGGGCCATCTGTGCTTGCTAACTGACTTCTTCCAAAGGAAAAGTGAACTTTCTCCTGTTTCCATGACAGAGGTAGTCTTAAAACTCAGTTCAGGGTGCACCACAGAGACTGTAAGACAGTGCTGTCTCTTCTTTAATGATTACTTTCCAAAGGGACAGCTCTCAGGTTTTTGAGAAACACACTCCTGGGTTGTAAACTGGCAAGAGGATTTTTAAAAGAATTGCATCTCAAAGAGGCAGAGAAAGGATTTAGTGTTGTAAGTTTTCTTAAATAAATGCTCTAAAATAAGGGAGGGGAATGACCACTGTGTTTAGGCCATCTGGCTGGGGCGAGGGAGAAAGAGGGAGGTCAGGGGCCAAGAGGCAGGAAGAAGCCTGTCTCAGGTTTATTCAAGCAGAAAGAAATGTTAAGGTCATCTTGATTAGAAACAATTATCATTATATTAAAAGTTAGTATAAAAAATTAAACATGTACATAACTTATAACCTACCAAATCTACTCCCAGTATAAACCCTGCAGATATTCCCATATATGTGCAAATGTAACTGTTTTAACGCATGAAGTAAAATCCTAAGCAAACTTTTCAGGAAGCAAAATTATGTTTATCTTCTTGTCCCTTTCATTTGGTCTTCTGGGCTAGCTCATCCACTGCCCTATGATGAAGTTAATCCCCTACATTTCTGATCACTTTTAGACAATATAAAATGTTCTCAAATCATTTAAAGTCACACTATTTAGTCTTAATTTTGTCATTAAAATGTCCTGTCCCATGTAATACTCAAAACTTTAACATTGGTTTAAAGTTAAAACTTTCCCTTTTCTCCCAGTTGGGAGAGGAGCTTATAATTGGTCTTTCCTCTTTACCTTCAGAGGAAAATAGAAAGGAAAAAAGGAATGAAGTAGAATGAGTTAAGAACTTTCTCACTGATGAGTAATGTGGAAATTGGGCTTCAGTTCACTTTGGAACGGACATATGTTTAAAACTGTCTCTTCATCTTGTTTATGTTTTCCTTCACTGTGCAAAAGGTTTTAAGTTTCATTAGGTCCCATTTGTTTATTTTTGGTTTTATTTCCATTTCTCTAGGAGGTGGGTCAAAAAGGATCTTGCTGTGATTTATGTCAAAGAGTGTTCCTCCTATGATTTTCTCTAAGAGTTTTATAGTGTCTGGCCTTATATTTAGGTCTTTAATCCATTATGAGTTTATTTTTGTGTAGGGTGTTAGGAAGTGTTCTAATTTCATTCTTTTACATGTAGCTGTCTAGTTCTCCCAGCACCACTTATTGAAGAAGCTGTGTTTTCTCCATTGTATATTCTTGCCTCCTTTGTCAAAGATAAGGTGACCATATATGCATGGGTTTATCTCTGGGCTTTCTACCTGTTCCATTGAGGTATATTTCTGTTTTGGTGCCAGTACCATACTGTCTTGATTACTGTAGCTTTGTAGTATAGTCTGAAGTCCGGGAGCCTGATTCCTCCAGCTCTGTTTTTCTTTCTCGAGATTGCTTTGGCTATTCAGGGTCTTTTGTGTTTCCACACAAATTGTGAGAAATTTTTTGTTCTAGTTCTGTGAAAAATGCCTAGAGGGTTGGGATAGGGAGGGTCGGAGGGAGACTCAAGATGGAGAAGATATGGGGATATATGTATACATACAGCTGATTCACTCTGTTGTACAGCAGAAACTAACACAGCATTGTAAAGCAATTATACTACAATAAAGATGTTGAAAAAAAACAGCTGTCTCTTCTTCTTATGATAAGGGTACCCTCATGGCTTTGCGGCACCACCAGTGTCCCTGCTTCCTTTCCCATTCCAACTGCCTCCTGGATGCATAGCCATTTGGCAGTACCCCCTCCGCTGAAGATGAGATCTCTTCTCCCCAGAAGGACTGACATGTTACTCTGGAGTTGAAATTAAAATTTTTAAAAAATCTCTATCTCAGCCTTCTGAGCCAAAAGGAAAAAGAAAAATAATAAGGATACTTAATTTAGCTACACCATATTTGACTAAATTTTAAGAGAAAAGAAGTGGAAGAGGAAAGCAGTATGAAGGACACGAACAGGAAGATAAGACAACAGACACACACAAACAGAGAGATAAATAAAAAGGAGACAGAGGTTCATCAGATCCTGCAGTATATGTTAATTAGTTTTTAAGTCACCCTCTGGTAGTTCCTTAGCTCTGAGTCACAGAATATTTAGCACCTCAACACACTCCTCTTTGAAACTGCTAATCAATCAATTAGCCACTGTTCACAACTCTTTAGCTCCTAGTTACCTGCTAGAAAGTAATTTTTCCAGAAGAGCTTCTACCCTTTTTCTGTTTGTCACTGCATCCTTGTGCTCACTATAATGTCTGGCATATGGTAGGCAGGCATTTAAAACAACTGTTTGGAATTAATAAATGAAGTAATGTACCCTTCAACCTAAATGGAACAAAGTTACACTCTGATCACTGTGATGGAGGTACAATAATATCACCAGATGCAATAAGTTAGAGATAATCTCTTGCCCACAGGCTAAAGGTATATTTATTCCTTTTAATTCCCCACACTTGTACTGTGCACCCATTAAATAAACCTGAATTTCAAAATCTACCTTTGCCTTGGAGGAAAAACTAGTATCATAGTAATACTGCCACAAAGTACAGAAATTCTAGTAGCTTTAACAAGCACAAGTCTAAAAAATATAGAGTCATATTGCCTTGCTTCTAATCCTGGCCAGCTCTATCATATGGGATTATTATAATGTTAATTGTTAAGAACTTAGCCTTGTGCCTAATACATATTAGGTATTGGGCATGTATTATCTATAAACATTATTTCACTTTACCATCTGTAGAATGCCTAGGGATTATTTCATGTGTTTGCAAAAACATGACCCTCATAAGCACAAAATGAACTCTATCCTTTCTTCAATTTCTTCTGTGTACCTGTATTAAGTCAGAGTTTAGGTTTTCATTGCCCCCAAACACCCCCACTGCTGTCTACCAGAAATGCCACCACTGCCTGGTAATGTATGCACCAAGACTGCCAAAGTCCAATGTTAGCTTATGTCAATATTAAGGGGGCTAATGACCTTCATTTATAAGAACCCAAACGTTCTTATAACCATGGGGCAAAGGTCTAGCATAGTTCCCCTTCAGAGTAGAAGCCATAGGCATCAATGTTATTACACAATTTTTTTCCCAAGAAAAATACAAATATAGGACATTTGATGATCTTGTTCTCTTTTTATAGTCCTTTATCCTAGAGTTCAAAAATTAATTCATGATTCATGATCAGAGGATATTTGAGAAAGTGATATTATTCTTTGCTCAGTTACTTCATTGGCAGGATTTCATTTACTGACCTTGAATCAAACTTATGCATTTCAGTTCTTTCTTCCATTAGGAAGTGTTCCCCTATGTCCGTACTTCCCAGAGTTCTGCTCAATAACTCATAAAAATGACTACTTTAAAAGCCCCACAACCATCGTCATTTCTCCAGGTGTAGTAAAATGTGCCAAAACTCTAGTGTAGGCACAGCTTAAACTCAGAGAATGGATCAAAACAGGATGAGTCACTGCCAGAGAGTAGCTGAGGGGGATTGCGGGCTGAATATAGAGTTGAGAAAGGAAGAAGAAACCTGGAAGAACTCACAAATACTTATTAGAATCTTGTAGGAGTCATGTCACTACCTATAACATCAAGAGAAGTGAGAAAAAATAAAATAAGGATCTGGTTTTCATGGATGGCTGGTATTACTTACTGTCACGTCCTGAGAGTAGAACCAAAGTTCATGACATATAAAGCATTCACATTTCAAAGAAAGAGTGGCTATCAGCCAGGTGGTGAGGTGAACTTGAAGTCTCAGAAAGACTCAATGTTCTAAGCTACATCCTGGCCCAAAAATTCCCCATAGAAACTGTTACCCAGACAAATGTCTTGATTTTTAAAAGACAGACAGAATGTAAACGACCTCAAAAAAGATGGCTTTGTGCCAGTGACTTAGACTGTCCATCTCTCTTAACTTTTTCCAACTATCCTATAAAAGTCATATATGAGTAGCCAAGCTTTCTCAAAGAAATAAAGTTTGGCAAATCTTTCATACTATAGTACTATACTCTCAAGTAAAAGATTCATTCCCTGAGAAAGTAGCTAGAAGACAAATGCAATTTTTAGAAAATTACTGTGGAGTAGATACGGATATGAATTTATTCTTTTGAGTAGTATTTGCTCTCATCTTTAAAACTGGTCACAAGGCTGCCTGTCAATAGGTTAAACTATAAAACAATTAAAAGGCATTAATATTTATTCCTCATGATACTCCTAGGGGAATTTTATAATAATCCTTTTGAGGCTGTTTTCATACCTAGAGTTTATTTATTTGTTTGATTCATAAATGGATACACTTATATAGCCTCAGGCTTTACAACATTTACATCATTGGATATAAACCCATAGAAAAACGCAGCATCAATGTCAGCAGCATAAAGTACAAGTTTAGATTTTAGCATGATCTATCAGTTAAGAGACATTCATTTACAAGCACCAGAAAACCCAGCTCAAAGTGGCTTCAAAAATAAAGGGCATTAATTGGCTTTAAAAAGTAGAAGCAAAAAGAGACAAACCTTTGGAGCTCAGTTGATTCAGGGGTACCAGAAGGTCAATAAAGACACAGCTTTGCTCCATCCTTCTTCTTTACCTTCAGTGGTGTTAAGTTCATCCCCAAACTGCCATTCATCTTAATTATAGTTTCAAGAACTATACATTTCTTTCTTCAAAACAGTGGAGGGTGCGACACTCACTGACAGAAAATTCCTGATAAGAGAGCTTTTCAGAAGATGGCGGAAGAGTAAGACGGAGAGATCACCTTCCTCCCCACAGATACATCAGAAATACATCTACACGTGGAACAACTCCTACAGAACACCTACTGAATGCTGGCAGAAGACCTCAGACCTCCCAAAAGGCAAGAAAGTCCCCACGTACCTGGGTAGGACAAAAGAAAAAAGAATAAACAGAGACAAAAGGGTAGGGATGGGACCTGCACCAGTGGGAGGGAGCTGTGAAGGAGGAAAGGTTTCCACACACTAGGAAGCCCCTTCGCGGGCGGAGACTGTGGGTGGCGGAGGGGGGAAGCTTCGGAGCCACGGAGGAGAACACAGCAACAGCGGTGGGGAGGGCAAAGCGGAGAGATTCCCGCACAGAGGATCGGTGCCGACCGGCACTCCCCAGCCCGAGAGGCTTGTCTGCTCACCCGCCAGGGGTGGGCGGGGGCTGGGAGCTGAGGCTCGGGCTTCGGTCGGAGCGCAGGGAGAGGACTGGGGTTGGCTGCGTGAACACAGCCTGAAGGGGGTATAGTGCGCCACGGCTGGCCGGGAGGGAGTCCTGGGAAAAGTCTGGACCTGCCGAAGAGGCAAGAGACTTATCTTCCCTCTTTGTTTCCTGGTGCGCAAGGAGAGGGGATTAAGAGCGCTGCTTAAAGGAGCTCCAGAGACGGGGGCGAGCCGCGGCTAAAACCGCGGACCCCAGAGACGGGCATGAGACACTAAGGCTGCTGCTGCCGCCACCAAGAAGCCTGTGTGCTAGCACAGGTCACTGTCCACACCCCCCTCCCAGGGAGCCTGTGCAACCCGCCAATGCCAGGGTCCCGAGATCCAGGGACAACTTTCCCGGGAGAACGCATGACACGCCTCAGGCTGGTGCAACATCACGCCGGCCTCTGCCACCACAGGCTCGACCCGCACTCTGTACCCCTCCCTCCCCCCAGCCTGAGTGAGTCAGAGTCCCTGAAGTGGCTGCTCCTTTAACCCCATCCTGTCTGAGCGAAGAACAGACGCGCTCCAGCGACCTACATGCAGAGGCGGGGCCAAATCCAAAGCTGAGCCCCAGGAGCTGTGAGAACAAAGAAGAGGAAGGGAAATCCCTCCCAGCAGCCTCAGAAGCAGCGGATTAAAGCTCCACAGTCAACTTCATGTACCCTGCATCTGTGGAATACCTGAATAGACAACGAATCATCCCAAATTGAGGAGGTGGACTTTGAGAGCAAGATTTATGATTTTTTCCCCCTTTCCTCTTTTTGTGAGTGTGTATGTGTATGCTTCTGTGTGAGATTTTGTCTGTATAGCTTTGCGTCCACCATTTGTCCTAGGGTTCTATCCATCCATTTTTTTTATTTTCTAAATAATTATTTTTTATTTTAATAACTTTATTTTATTTTACTTTATTTTATTTTATTTTACCTTTTCTTTCTTTCCTTCCTTCCTCCCTCCCTCTCTTCTTTCTTTCTTTCTTTCTTTCTTTCTTTCTTTCTACTTTTTCTCCCTTTTATTCTGTGTCATGTGGATGAAAGGCTCTTGGTGCTGCAACCAGGAGTCAGTGCTGTGCCTCTGAGGGGGGAGAGCCAACTTCAGGACACTGGTCCACAAGAGACCTCCCAGCTCCACGTAATAGCAAACAGTGAAAATCTCCCAGAGATCTCCATCTCAACACCAGCACCCAGCTTTACTCAACGACCAGCAAGCTACAGTGCTGGACACCCTATGCCAGACACCTAGCAAGACAGGAACACATCCCCACCCATTAGTGGAGAGGCTGCCTAAAATCATAATAAGTCCACAGACACCCCAAAACACACCACCAGACGTGGACCTACCCACCAGAAAGACAAGATCCACCCTCATCCACCAGAACACAGGCACTAGTCCCCTCTACCAGGAAGCCTACACAACCCACTGAACCAACTTTAGCCACTGGGGACAGACAACAAAAACAACGGGAATTACGAACCTGCAGACTGCAAAAAGGAGACCCCAAACACAGTAAGATAAGCAAAATGAGAAGACGAAAAAAACACACAGCAGATGAAGGAGCAAGATAAAAACCCACCAGATTTAACAAATGAAGAGGAAATAGGGAGTCTACCTGAAAAAGAATTCAGAATAATGATAGTAAACATGACCCAAAATCTTGGAAATAGAATAGACAAAATGCAAGAAACATTTAACACACAAAGGAATCCCCAAAAGGTTAACAGCTGATCTTTTAGCAGAAAATCTGCAAGCCAGAAGGGACTGGCAGGACATATTTAAAGTGATGAAGGAGAAAAACCTGCAGCCACGATTACTCTACCCAGCAAGGATCTCACTGAGATTTGATGGAGAAATTAAAACCTTTACAGACAAGCAAAAGCTGAGAGAGTTCAGCACCACCAAACCAGCTTTACAACAAATGCTAAAGGAAATTCTCTAGGCAAGAAACACAAGAGAATGAAAAGACCTACAATAATGAACCCCAAACAATTAAGAAAATGGGAATAGGAATATACCTATTGATAATTACCTTAAATGTAAATGGACTAAATGCTCCCACCAAAAGACACAGATTGGCTGAATGGATACAAAAACAAGACCCATATATATGGTGTCTAAAAGAAATCCACTTCAGACCTAGAGACACCTACAGACTGAAAGTAAGGGTAGGAAAAATATATTCCATGCAAATGGAAAACAAAAGAAAGCTGGAGTAACAATTCTCATATCAGACAAAATAGACTTTAAAATAAAGACTATTTGAAGAGACAAAGAAGGACACTACATAATGATCAAGGGATCGATCCAAGAAGAAGATATAACAATTGTAAATATTTATGCACCCAACATAGGAGCACCTCAATACATAAGGCAAATACTAACAGCCATAAAAGGGGAAATTGACAGTAACACATTCATAGTAGGGGACTTTCACACCCCACTTTCACCAATGGACAGATCAACCAAAAAGAAAATAAATAAGGAAACACAAGCTTTAAATGATACAATAAACAAGATGGACTTAGTTGATATTTATAAGACATTCCATCCAATAATAACAGAATACATATTTTTCTCAAGTGCTCATGGAACATTCATCAGGATAGATCATATCTCGGGTCATAAATCAAGCCTTGGTAAATTTAAGAAAACTGAAATTGTATCAAGTATCTTCTCCAATAACAATGCTATGAGACTAGATATCAATTACAGGAAAAGATCTGTAAAAAATACAAACACATGGAGGCTAAACAATACACTACTTAATAACGAAGTGATCACTGAAGAAATCAAAGAGGAAATAAACAAATACCTAGAAACAAAAGACAATGGACACACGACGACCCAAAACCTATGGCATGCAGCAAAAGCAGTTCTGAGAGGGAACTTTATAGCAATACAATCCTACCTTAAGAAACAGGATACATCTCGAATAAACAACCTAACCTTGCACCTAAAGCAATTAGAGAAAGAAGAACAATAAAACCCCAAAGTTAGCAGAAGGAAAGAAATCATAAAAATCATATCAGAAATAAATGAAAAATAAATGAAGGAAACAATAGCAAAGATCAATAAAACTAAAAGCTGGTTCTTTGAGAAGATAAACGAAATTGGTAAACCATTAGCCAGACTCATCAAGAAAAAAAGGGAGAAGACTCAAATCAGTAGAATTAGAAATGAAAAGGAGAAGTAACAACTGACAATGCAGAAATACAAAAGATCATGAGAGATTACTACAAACAACTCTATGCCAATAAAATAGACAACATGGAAGAAGTGGACAAATTCTTAGAAATGCACAACCTGCCAAGATGGAATCAGAAAGAAATAGAAAAGATGAACACACCAATCACAGCACTGAAATTGAAACTGTGATTAAAAATCTTCCAACAAACAAAAGCCCAGGAACAGATGGCTTCACAAGCCAATACTATCAAACATTTAGAGAAGAGCTAACACCTGTCCTTCTCAAACTCTTCCAAAATATAGCAGAGGGAGGAACACTCTCAAACTCATTCTACGAGGCCACCATCACCTTGATACCAAAACCATACAAGGATGTCACAAAGATAGAGAACTACAGGCCAATATCAATGATGAACATAGATGCGGAAATCCTCAACAAAATACTAGCAAACAGAATCCAACAGCACATTAAAAGGATCATACAGCATGATCAAGTGGGGTTTATTCCAGGAATGCAAGGATTCTTCAGTATACACAAATCAATCAACGTGATAGACCATATTAACAAATTGAAGGAGAAAAACCATATGATCATCTCAATAGATGCAGAGAAAGCTTTTGACAAAAGTCAACACCCATTTATGATAAAAACCCTGCAGAAAGTAAGCATAGAGGGAACTTTCCTCAACATAATAAGGGCCATATATGACATACCCACAGCCAACATCGTCCTCAATGGTGAAAAACTGAAACCATTTCCACTAAGGTCAGGAACAAGACAAGGTTGCCCACTCTCACCACTCTTATTCAACATAGTTTTGGAAGTTTTAGCCACAGCAATCAGAGAAGAAAAGGAAATACAAGGAATCCAAATTGGAAAAGAAGAAGTAAAGCTGTCACTGTTTGCAGATGACATGATGCTATACGTAGAGAATCCTAAAGCTGCTACCAGAAAACTAGTAGAGCTAATCAATGAATTTGGTAAAGTAGCAGGATATAAAATTAATGCACAGAAATCTCTGGCATTCCTATACACTAATGATGAAAAATCTGAAAGTGAAATTAAGAAAACATTCCCATTTACATTGCAACAAAAAGAATAAAATATCTAGGAATAAACCTACCTAAGGAGACAAAAGACCTGTATGCAGAAAATTATAAGACACTGATGAAAGAAATTAAACATGATACAAATAGATGGAGACATAAACCATGTTCTTGGATTGGAAGAATCAATACTGTGAAAATGACTCTACTACCCAAAGCAATCTACAGATTCAATGCAATCTCTATCACACTACCACTGGCATTTTTCACAGAACTAGAACAAAAAATTTCACAATTTGTATGGAAACACAAAAGACCCCAAATAGCCAAAGCAATCTTGAGAATGAAAAACAGAGCTGGAGGAATCAGGCTCCCTGACTTCAGACTATACTACAAAGCTACAGTAATCAAGACAGTATGGTACTGGCACAAAAACAGAAACATAGATCAAAGTAACAGGATAGAAAGCCCAGAGATAAACCCACACGTATGGTCACCTTATCTTTGATAAAGGAGGCAGGAATGTACAGTGGAGAAAGGACAGCCTCTTCAATATGTGCTGTGAAAACTGGACAGGTACATATAAAAGTATGAGATTAGATCACCCCCTAACACCATACACAAAAATAAGCTCAAAATGGATTAAAGACCTAAATGTAAGGCCAGAAACTATCAAACTCTTAGAGGAAAACATAGGCAGAACACTCTATGACATAAATCACAGCATGATCCTTTTTGACCCACCTCCTAGAGAAACGGAAATAAAAACAAAAATAAACAAGTGGGACCTAAGGAAACTTCAAAGCTTTTGCACAGCAAAGGAAACCATAAACAAGACCAAAAGAGAACCCTCAGAATGGGAGAAAATATTTGCAAATGAAGCAACTGACAAAGGATTAATCTCCAAAATTTATAAACAGCTCATGCAGCTCAATAACAAAAAAACAAACAACCCAATCCAAAAATGGGCAGAAGACCTAAATAGACATTTTTCTAAAGAAGATATTCAGACTGCCAACAAACACATGAAAGAATGCTCAACATCATTAATCATTAGAAATGCAAATCAAAACTACAATGAGATATCATCTCACACCATTCAGAATGGCCATCATCAAAAAATCTAGAAACAATAAATGCTGGAGAGGGTGTGGAGAAAAGGGAACACTCTTGCACTGCTGGTGGGAATGTGAATTGGTACAGCCACTATGGAGAATAGTATGGAGGTTCCTTAAAAATCTACAAAGAGAGCTACCATATGACCCAGCATTCCCACTACTGGGCATATACCCTGAGAAAACCATAATTCAAAAAAAGTCATGTACCACAATGTTCATTGCTGCTCTACTTACAATAGCCCGGAGATGGAAACAACCTAAGTGTCCATCATCGGATGAATGGATAAAGAAGATGTGGCACATATATACAATGGAATATTACTCAGCCATAAAAAGTAACAAAACTGAGTTATTTGTAGTGAGGTGGATGGACCTAGAGTCTTTCATACAGAGTGAAGTAAGTCAGAAAGAGAAAGATAAAT
This sequence comes from Mesoplodon mirus, assembly GCF_964341445.2. Lineage (NCBI taxonomy): Eukaryota > Metazoa > Chordata > Mammalia > Artiodactyla > Ziphiidae > Mesoplodon > Mesoplodon mirus. The sequence continues at coordinate 49,496,340 of NC_138976.1, forward strand.
ACCGTATGCTAACACATATATATGGAATTTAAAAAAATGTCATGAAGAACCTTGGGGTAAGACAGGAATAAAGATACAGACCTACTAGAGAATGGACTTGAGAATATGGGGGGGCGGAAGTGTAAGCTGTGACAAAGCAAGAGAGTGGCATGGACATATATACACTACCAAATGTAAAATAGATAGCTAGTGGGAAGTAGCCACATTGCACAGGGAGATCAGCTCAGTGCTTTGTAACCACCTACAGGGGTGGGATAGGGAAGGTGGGAGGGAGGAAGACGCAAGAGGGAAGAGATATGGGAACATATGTATATGTATAACTGATTCACTTTGTTATAAAGCAGAAACTAACAAAAAAATTCCTGATAATACAGAAGAAACTTGTTTCCCATTAGACCATAACAAACATTTTATCCAGTGTTGTTGCACCTGAGTCAGTGGTGACAATTTTTTCCCATGTTTTCAGATTATTGTCACTGAAAATATTTGATAAACTATTATGATATATGTCCATTTTAACATCGTCAGGTAAGAAGTTCACTCTGCTGGAAAATAATGACCTTTTAGTATAAAGATACTATTTTGATTATAAAGCAGAATATTTCTGCTACCTCATCGTTTAAAATGTTGCCACATTCATTAACTTCTCAGTTTATAAAAAGCACATAGAATCCATTTCTTATCCTTAAATATGTTTATATCTACAATGCATGAATCAGATATTGATGAATGTAATAACTTGTGGAGTTATTTAAACATTAAATTTTTCAAGTAGCACAATGATTTTAAATCAACCAGGAGAATACTCCCTCAAAATATTGTTTTATGTAATTTTCTGGCCATTTCCATAATAGCAAAGTAAAAATGGTTAAACTTTATAAAGAAATTAAAAGAAAATATTTCACTTTTGCTGCTCCTTTGAAAACACCATTATTAGTGCTCAAATAAAGAGGGAAAACTTTTAATTTGGGTGGGGGTGAAATCCCTTATGAGTAAAATTATCAACTATATCTCAGTTTTATAATAACTTATTTTGAAAATAAAGAGATTACTTTGGTTTAAAGTATTACAAAATATTTTATGTTACAGGAAAAGTGAAATTTAAAGTTAACATTATTAGCAAATTGAACTAACATAAATCACTCACCAATGTATTTTACTCTTTTTAACAAATCCATAATATGGAACATAGGTTAGGAGAGATGTCCTTTTTCCAAAAATTGGTCCGATTTAGTTTTGAATCACTAGGCAAACCACACAAATCTTTGAACCTTAGGGTCTTCATCTACAAAATGAGAAAACTAGACTAAATGCACTTTAACATCCCTTCCAGCCTACAAATTTATGTAGCAATGTTATCTTACGTAATCCTTTAAGGAATGAAGGTTTCTAGATATATAAAGCTCCCCTTTAAGTTGCAAAGCTTTACTTGAAGCATTTACAATAAATGCATTATAATACTTAACTGTCACCCTAAAATAATATGAGATGACAGATAATACAATCTCCTAAGTTCTGCCTCTCAAAGTGGCTGATTGATTGATCAGCATACAGGGATTTCTGGGCCTTGGTTCCAATTCTCTGCAATCTTGGGAAGAACTCTCTGAAAATGAGGACACCAGAACCTTCCCTGTCCCTGTCTCACTGTTTTGAAGACAAAAGAGATACTATGCATCAAAGTATATATAAAAAAACAACAAATCACTGTAAGAATGCAAAGAATTATTATTGTGGTGACCAATTTTGACTTTCTCTTGATGAAAATGTCGATATTATATAAAATATGTGTTTTTTAGAAGATTTGTGCATTTATGGCTCAAATCTTCCAATTAATTTGACTATTCTGTAGTCATTTTGTTTCATTTCTAATTTGCTGCTTTATTTCCTAATTATATAGGGCCTGATACTCTTTTTCTCCCAGAGTCTAGAAGTTTGACCTTTTAACAGTTAAAGACATACACCTACAGATCTCTCTGTCACTCTGGCAAATTTGGTATAACCATTCACTTTAAAATAATGGCTCCCTAAACTGGGAAAGGTTTTTTGGTGTGTTTTTTTTGTGTGTGTGTGTGATTTCTAGGCTCCAGCCTGAGGTATTCTGATTCAATATGTCTGGGCAAAACAGGAAAGCTCTGCTTCTCAAAATCCCCCCCGGGTAATTCTGAAAACAGTTAGTGTGGGAACTACAACTTTGTCCTCAATTTGTAGCTGCTGCTTATGTTTTATAACAAATATAAAATTTTCCTCTGACGTTGATCACAAGCACATTCAGAGAAAATTTATAAATATCTGTAGATAACTATCTGTAACAATTTTCTGCAAGAAATTTTGAAACATTATATCAATGGTAGAGCTAAGACACTGCAAGAAGATGGTGAAAAGTGAGTGAAGTTACCCTTAGGAGGCAATTGTTTTCTGTTTTGTTTATAGTCATTCACTGGTCAACAGAGACTATCTCAGAACAGTTGTCATCACTAAATAAAACATGGAAGATCTCTAAATAACAAAAAGCTGGCTACATAGTTAATTAGCATTATTGAGAAAATGTTTCTCACAGGCTTAAATGAAAAGTACAAAATAAACTGCACAGTTTCCTGTAGAAATTCAAAGACTTTCATGCCTCTGGAATTTACCACAAATAAGACAAAAAAAGTTAACCAAAACTGCTATTGTAGAAAAATAAATTATATTAACTCCGAAAGTATAAGTGTAAAATAGGTACAACTTCATCTTTTTGGGGGTTTAAAGCATATAAAGATTTTACATTCTACTCATTCTACACAGAATAGTTAATTATGACAATGAGCTATAAAATGTTCAGTACCAAGAATCAACACCACTTCTTCCAAACTTAATGCAAAACCACATTTGTTTTTTCTAGGAGTCCTACAGTCTGTAGCCACTGCAGAATGTCTTTATGTGCTTTGGTTATCTTCTTGCCAGATATCATGAGCTTGATGGTTGGTGTTGGCATGCTTCCAGGCAACTGTGTTATATGCTGGGAAGTCTTATATAGCTGAATATAACTGCCCCATTACATTCTAGGAGACATAGCTTAATACTTATGCTGAAGTATTTTGGCCTGAGCTATAAGCCTCATTTTCAGAGTCAGGGAAGGTGTTTATTTTCCCCAAAACATGAATTCTTAGCAGAGAGAATCCTAAAATGAAAACCAGGGCTATTACCAAAAGACAAGGGAATAGATGAGAGGATAAAACAATTTATGCCAAAATGAGGAACTGATTTGCAACTGGGCTGAATATAGAGTAGGGGCTAATCATAAAACAGTTTTATTTTTCTCCTACTAGTGCCTGAAAACACACTCTGTAGTATCTAGCTTATCTACCTCTGGAGAGCATCTTGGTCAGACCTCCATCCACTCTGTTACTATATCAGGGCACTCCAAGTCAAAGGTTCAACTTCAGCCTGACCTACTGCTCTTCCCCTCTTGATCTGCTCAGGCCTGACGATGGCTTGTAGACTTGCCTGTGGGAGAGGGAGGTATCATCTTCATTTTATTTTCTATTTAATTAAGTTTTCTACTCCTTCCCCCACCGTTCTTATGCTTCTGACCATCTGGAATTGGGAGCACTGGAAGAAGGTCTTGGAGGAAGAAAGGCAGATGCTTTATGTGTCTAGTTTGTTTGTTTGTTTAATGTGGCTCTTGTTGCCCTTCATCGTGGGCACCGTCGAAAAGTTGACTTTCTTTTTCAAAGTCCATTTTTGTGTTTGGAACATCCTCCTTCCCTGCTCCCCTGCAGGGATCTTCACACTGTTCTCTTCCTTGACTCTTTGATGTATCCCCTGCACAATCACATACACCCTCTTCCATCTCTTGTCTGGCAAACAAGAGATGGCAGAAAAACCTAGCATCTTTTTGGTAAAGCCCTTCACCTCATTGGCCAGCCCTCTTGGGTGAGTTTCTTTTAAGACTGCCAAGGCTCTGATAGTACTTAGCCCTTGCTGAGTTTTCTTGCCTTATCTGGCTATAATAAGATGACTCCAGCCAATCTTCTACCTTCAAAATTATGCAGGCAGGAGATAGCCACCAACTTCTTGGTTGGCTTAAAACTCACATTTCTGGGATTTTGCATTTATTTAGAATTCTTTTGCATTTATCTCCAGTGGCAGCATAAGGACTAAGATTTGCAGCTCAACAAGCATCCAGTCCAGAAATAGGATGCCTTCCCTCCTTCTTGTAGGCAGCCCAAGTTTTGGGAGTGATTCTCTTGGGATCCCTTCACTCAGCTTTAGTTGATGGGGAGAGAAAGGAGCTTTCCCCTCCCCTACCTGGAAGGAGGGGAAAATTCACAACCTCTTATTCCTGTAAGTATCTTCCAAAGCAGGTTTTCTCAGTGAATCTCCAGTCTAATCTAAATATTGTTTGGAGATAAGTAGTGATAGTGCCTACACTGGTTGTAGCAGTCTTTAGAATGCAGAGGTTCATGCTACACATTCTCAGCTAAAGAGTTTTAGGCTAAATTCTGAGACAAGAGCAGTTTAAATAAGAAAAGTAGAATAGGGGATAAATTTTCTGATTTATTCTGCCACCCACTTAGTATTACAATAGCCAAACTAGAGAGCTTAATATTCTTTTCCCTACCATGCCCATTTTTCTATTGGCAGATTTTTTTTAAAAAGGTGGACTGAGAGAAGGCTAAAAGGAATGAGGAGTACTAAATATATAACTGCTCCCATTATCCTACCTTCTGATATTCAAGACTCTTGGTTCATGAAAGGTTAACCACATTCTGTGATAGCCGTATAGAACATGTGTGATTCCCTTTTATCTAAAAATAGAGTTTTCTAAAGAATGTAGAACTATATTATTATTTTACTATTTAAGCCTGTGCTCAGTGAGATTCTAAAAACCTGAGAACTTTCTCAACACGGGAAACATAAATCAAGGGCTTACATTTAATATCCCACAAAGCAAAAATAATCCTACACACACAAAAAAAAAAAAGAAAAAGAAAAAAGAAACAGAGAAAAAGCACTCTTGTAGATATAGTACATTAAGCAGATACACATAGTATTTCTCTTCAATGTGAGCCATTGAAAGGGTGGGAACCATGATTTAATAAGCTTTGTTTTAAATCATCATTAGATAGAAGACACCAAAAGCAAATGTGCAATCTTATCAAATACAGCAACAGAACTTGAGCTTAGCCATTCAATACTAGAGGCACTGAAACTCATAGAATATAATTCCATTTTGATTATGTGCACAGATAAACCAATGTAAAACTGTTTTCAATTTATACAGATAAAATAGATTTTCTTTTAAGTGGAACTCATCCCAATGATGAAATAATATTTAATAAAGAAGAGAAAGGGCTTCACTGGTGGCACAGTGGTTAAGAACCTGCCTGCCAATGCAGGGGACACGGGTTCGAGCCCTGGTCCAGAAAGATCCCACATGCTGTGGAGCAACTAAGCTTGTGTGCCACAACTACTGAGCCTGTGCTCTATAGCCCGTGTGCCACAACTACTGAAGCCCGATGCCTAGAGCCTGTGCTCTACAAGAGAAGCCACAGCAATGAAAAGCCCGCGCACCGCAGCGAAGAGTAGCCCCCGCTTGCCGCAACTAGAGAAAGCCCGCATGCAACAAAGACCACAAAGACCCAACACAGCCAAAAATAAATAAATTAAATATTTTTTTTAAATAGAAAGAAAGATTTAAATACTATTATGCCTGAATAGAGGAACTAAATGTAATCTAATAAATTATTTATTAAGAAGACACTGGTAATTAAATTAAAATTCCAAACCTGATATGCTTTTTAAATATTAGCTGCTTTTAAAATAGTGTGTGTCCTGGGAATATTGCATTCACATATTTTTAATATTCAATTATTTTTTAAGATCATTGACTATTATGACAAGAAAAATGATATGATTCACACTACAGTGTTTATGAAAATTAAAAATATAGTGATTACTGGAACACATCTTTTATTTTTATGGAGAAATTCATTATTCCCGAATGCATCTGGAATGCAAAAAAAAAAAAAACTTTTTCTTTTTTAATTAATTAAATCAAGGGTTAGAATTTCTTTACTTTGCTCAGTTTGTAGAGATGGAAAAAGGCTCTTAAATTAAATGTCCCCAGAAATAGAAAAAGAGTTGAATTATCAGATAATCATAAAAACAAGCTTCAAAAAGAGATTGTACAGTTAATAGTCTAATCATTTTGATGAAGAGTGCACTTAATTCTTAAACACATTTCTACAGTGATGACAACTAATGGAAAAGCAATTACCATGTTAGAATTATTCTTACACTTGCTGAGTCTGACCCTTTATGTTTCCATAAGGAATCCAATGGGGTTTGTGATAAATTGAGGTGGGAAAGTACACTAACTTTCTTTGAAGCTAATTGTATTGCCTCATTTACCAGCATCTAGCACAATAATTATCTGACCAAGCATTCTTTGTTATGAGCAATATGTACAAAATATGGGCAATCAATAATAACTAGAAAACTGAGCTGGCAAAAAGAAAGCATTATACATGAGTTGGAGTTATACTCAATTGCATAATAAAGTATTTCTACAAGAAAACTTGTGTTAGTATAAAGTTCTGTACAAATATGAAGTTGTACTGTAGTGATAACATTTCAGAAAATCAGAAGAAAATGTATCATTATTTTTTAATGTTAAATAATAAAGCAACCTTCCCCACGTAATGATATGAGTTTTCAAACACATATGGAATCAATTCCTCCTTAACACTGTGTAGAACATTTCTTGAATAGTAACTGTTCCTAAAGAACAGTTCATAAGACAGAAAATCAGAAATCAAATGACCATATATATGGAATAAAAAAGACTTGCTTGCTCTCTCCTTTTTCTGTATTTCTGGGGAACTTGAGTGGGGATGAGGGTACCTATGTATGAAGCTTGAAAATGAAGAGGGGGATTTTCCATAATCCAGGCTGACTCCACCTTAGAATAGTAGATGTGAACTTTTGTAATAAATTAAAAGTAGGAAGGATAAAGTTATATTTTGTTAGCATAAGAACATAAACAATCATCCCAACCAATGTCATTAGGCAGTATGAAACTCACATTATTTGGGAGATATTTGACCCTATGACTAAATTCATTTTTTATCCCCCTTATCCATTCATTGAGATTCTAAACTCTCCTGGAAAACATCCAAAACTAAGAAATAAAACAAGACAGATACCTAATAGAACAAAACGATTGACAGTCTCAAAAGCCTGGAGGGCAGAAGGCAGATTCCAGACCAAGATGCCTGGGGCAGCATGGGAAGAAAGAAGTGATTGGAAAGAGGGTGATTTGAGGTGCTGTGCCAATGATGGTGACTGTAAATCTGTCATGCCCACTGAGGAGCAACTGGGCTGAGAAATAGGATATTTCTCTCATCCTTCACGTTTTCTACCCAAAGTGGATTCTTTTTAAACTGCACAAAGCAATGTGAAACTGAAACAATGAATAGTGAATGAATACTGAATAAAAAAATAGAATAATGTATTTTTCTAGAATTCGTGTGTGACAGTATATTAAGAACTCTCACATTAAGGAATTACCTGTGACTGGAAACATAATTTATTCTTTTTCTCTTTCTGTCCCTACAAAAGCAGCTCAAGGTTGTTCTTACTGGAACTCTTAGCACCAGTGTGTGTGTGTGTGTGTGTGTGCGCGCGCGCGTCAAGAGAAACAGGATGCCATAAACTATTGTCAAGTCACTTCACATGAATTATTCCCAGGTCATTCTTTCTCTCCCAAATCCACTGACTTGAGACTGTGAACAGCCTTTATTTACACCCCTAAAAACGTGAGGGAAGTCACCCTCCAGGAGTTGAACCAAAACCTAGTGAAGCATCTGGAGACTGAGATATTGAATTAACTTCTGATTTTCTAGTTCAAAATATTTTTTATGATTTCATTTGGCCAGATCCAAATGGCACATCAAACACTATACCTTTATTTTTATTTTAGCTTAGAAACCATTTTTTTTTGTCAATTACTAGTCTGTGAGTTCTTTATGAAATTGTTGGGTTAATGTTCTGATTATTTCACATATAATTCAGTGACTTTTTATGTGTGGAGAAGGGAAAAATAACCCTACTCAAAAAAGGGTTAATTTCTTTTCTTTCTTTTTTTTTTTTTTTTTTTAGTAATTAGCTTTCACATGGCAGCATCCTTCTTGAGTTATACCAAAACAAACAAACAAACAAAAAAGGTTTTTGTTAGTTCTGAAGTCTCATTCTTGTTAAAAATTTTAAAACTGTCAACATTAATTCACAATGCATAGGAATCTATTATTGGTGAGTACCTGAACATTCTCAGAGTATAAGACACAGCTAGCTCTGTCTCTGAAGAATCAGTCACCTGTGGTTAAGACAAGTACATTGGGGTCAAGTGAACCTGGATTCAAGTGAAAGTTTCACCATTAACTTCAAGTACAATGTTGGGTAAACTCTAAGCCTCATTTTTTTTTTCACTTGTAAAATGAGAATACAATATCAACCTTGTCAAGATGTTATAAAGGCAAAAAAAAAAAGTCTTTTAATTAATTTCTCTAGTAACTTTCACAAGGTCACCTGCTCTTATTCGTACAGACTCTTAGCTCAAAACTTTGTAAATAGAAAATGCTCTCTGAAAGACTGTATGTGAAGGGAAAGAAATTTAGTGTTTGAACTTGAGAAGTTGGTGATGGAATTTTTATATGTGTTTGTATTACCAGTTCTCTGGATTGTCTTTCTTCATTAAAACAGTTTCATTTCCATTATGTCTTAAAGCATTTCCTTAGAATTTCTAATCTAAGCCAGGCATGCTTTGCTAGCATCTAGCACTTATATTAATTTTTGCCTTTATTTTCCTCATTTTTTGTGGAAACTTGGGAGAAGAAGGGGGATATTTGGGTGATATTACTCTGCCATGTTGAGCTAGAAGTCTCAATTTATTTTCTAAATTAGGTGACATATATCTGTCCATTTCCTTGGATTTTGAGTACAGTTGTAATTTCAATTATTCCCTGCCCTTGAAAGCTATCAGAGTTTGCAAACAAGATGACAAGACTTCACAAAGAAGACCCTCTGTGGTAGGCTCCTATGTTTCATGAAATTTACCCATCTTGCCAGAAATAAATTGTGGGATTTTTTTTCAAAAATGGAATCCAATGCATATATAAGTATATACTTTAGCAGTTAAACCTCCAATTGATAAAATATGGATGTTTGATCATTAAAAGTTGAATGATGGACATGCATTCCAAGAGGAGATTTACCAGGTAAAAAACAAACCTTTAACAATAATAATAATAATAATATCAGTAGCCTTAATTATCCCTTCTTAATCAACTATACTCCAATAAAACTTTTTTTAAATTCCTTTTTTTAGTCCTGGAATTCTTTCCTTTCAGATTCTAATAAGTAATCAACACAATTGATCAGCAGTCCAAACTTCCATAAGTGTATTTAATGCCTCATATGTCTAAGTCTTTGTGCTAGACAGTATGAAGAATATAAATAGGAAAGGATGTAGCTCTTTTGTGTATAGACTTTACAGTCAAAGTCATAGAGCTGGGTATACCAAATGCAGTACTTCATAAAAGGAGGAATTAATAAATACTGAATGCATATTTACTCCCAAAGCCATTGTTCTCTATTTCACTGAAATGAATATAGGGGAAGAAATGAGCCAAGAGTTCATGGAAAATGAGCCAAATGCAATAGGTAGAGATGCAAGACACAGAAGTGTGTAGAGAAATAGGTTGTATAAGTGTATCCGGGCAGGAATCTGAAGAACATTATAGAATGAGAGGGACACCTGCTGACTGTAGGACAATCAGGCTTGTCTTTGAACTGTTTCTAACTTCTAACTTCCTTCCCTGTGAAAGGGAATATACATTCTTTAAAAGATCAATGTTACACCTTAAATATACATATATGTAACATTTGAGCTCTAGGAATAATACCCTAGTGTGCCATTTTATGCTGTAAGAGCCATAAATGTTTTGAACTTGACTCAGAGGTGAAAAGGCTCTCCAGAGAAGCTTTAAAATGTTCAGAGTTGAAGACATATTTTTCCTCTCTCTAAAAGTGAACAAAAATCCCAAAGGAGAGGGGCTTCCCTGGTGGCACAGTGGTTGAGAATCTGCCTGCTAATGCAGGGGACACGGGTTCGAGCCCTGATCTGGGAGGATCCCACATGCCACGGAGCAACTAGGCCCGTGAGCCACAATTACTGAGCCTGCGCGTCTGGAGCCTGTGCTCCGCAACAAGAGAGGCCGCGATAGTGAGAGGCCCGTGCACCGCGATGAAGAGTGGCCCCTGCTTGCCACAACTAGAGAAAGCCCTCGCACAGAAACAAAGACCCAACACAGCAAAAATAAATTAATTAATGAAAAAAAAATCCCAAAGGAGAGAAACCAAAATAAATAAATCAGTAGGAGGGTGGGAAAAATAGTGGACCAGCTGGTAAGATGGTGTTAGGAACCTGGCAGTTTGATAAATTCAATTTTCTGAGAAGACACAAAAGAGAGTAAGAACGAAAGGAGCAGGCCAGGGAGAGCAAGCTTCAAGAGCTATTATTAAAAAACATATAAGCAGAGGAGTGTTTATTATAAAACTAATGGAGCTTAATTTTAAAGGTTCTTTTTTTCTATTGTCTCCTTCCAGGGGCCTGGGTGGGTCTCTAACAATGTGTTCATGTGATAATATATCTTGAAAAATTTAGAAAGCAAAATAAGTTATTTTAACCAGTTAGTTAAGATCACTGTCTCTTTCCTCTCCAATTTATGCTCTGTGACAGGTCCCTTCCTATCAATTCAGGCAGCTTCAGTATGGCCTCAGTCGTTACTGGGATCCAGTTAGAGGCAGGCTGAGTTGCAGATTTTTCTTTTAGAAGGATAGTATCTGATTCTCAGTCACTTCTTTGTAATCAGTTAACTTATTTCTAGCCCTCTTGGTGTAGCAATTACATCCAGCATATTCAACCACCTATTGAACCAACTGAATTTTGTTTCCAATTTTTTTTTATAATTTTTATTGGAGTATAGTTGATTTACAATGTTGTGTTAGCTTCAGGTGTACAGTAAAGTGAATCAGTTATACATATACATATATCCACTCTTTTTTAGATTCTTTTCCCATATAGGTCATGACAGAGTATTGAGTAGAGTTCCCTGTGTTATACAATATGTTCTTATTAGTTATCTATTTTATATATAGTAGTGTGTATATCTCAATCCTACTCTCCCAATTTATCCCTCCCTCCCCACAATTCCCTCCTGGTAACCATAAGTTTGTTTTCTACATCTGTGACTCTATTTCTGTTTTGTATTTCTGTTTTGTACCACTATTTTTAGATTCCACATATAAGTGATATCATATGGTATTTGTCTTTCTGTCTGACTTACTTCACTCAATATGACATCTCTAGGTCTATCTATGTTGCTGCAAATGGCATTATTTCATTCTTTTTTATGGCCAAGTAATGTTGTATTTAAATTTTTATTTTATTTTGCTTGAAAAGGGTCCCCAGAATTGTAAAAGCTTCATGACCCACAAAACCCTGGATGAAACATAATTTTTGTAATGGAGATGTTGATCACTGACTTGGAGGCAGAAAAGAGATCCCAAGAAACACATGTGGTAAATAAACTGATATAACATGAGAGTACTAATAACTCTGGGTTGGGAATGAGGAGACCTAATCTCTTGCCTCAGAATTGTTTAATAGTCATAATAATTTCATATAACAGGAATAATAATTTCATCTCTTCTGTAGTATCTGTAAAAAGGAAACGGTTAATCCAACTCATGATTCCCAAACACCCATCCTTGAACTGGTAATAAAGTTTGAATTCATAATAACATTTTTAAGGACAACTCATTCATTCACACCTGACTAGAATGGTCATTGAACATCTACAATATGTCAGAGACTGCTAGGTACCAGGAACGCATGGACTCTGCCTTCCTGTAGCCAAGAGCCTAGTATTTTTTGTTTTGTTTTGTTTTTTGTTGGTGGGGCTAGAGTGTGGAAACATTAAACAAATAATCACGGAAATCCATACAAAATTACATATTGTGTTTAAGTACTGTGACAATAACGTAGACGCAGGAGTGTAAAATAATAACTTCTGAAAGAGGTCAGATAAGGCTTCGCTAAGGAAGTGTCATTTAAACTGAGATATGGATAAGCAGAAGGTAAGTAATGACAATGAGAGATTAACAGAGGAGACGGAGAGTTTATCAGGCAACTGGCAGAGCACAAACAACATCCTGAAGCGGGACAGAAACATAGCTCAAGAGAGCAGGGGTCTCCACATTTTATTTTGATCATGTATAATCGTATTAAAAAATTCGACTACACTACGATATTTGTTTGTTATTTATTTATTCATAAATAGTATACACACACTATTGTTTTATATTTTGTGTATAATGCAAAAATAACAAAAATATAAATGTTTAAATATTAACATGAATGGTACAGAAACCTTTCCACCTTAGCACTGCTAATGTGTAATTTAATTAAGCACTGTTAATCAAGTGATGTGACTAGATTATGCACCTTTACTTTTGAAAATCTTGGCCTAATGCTTTGTAATATAGTAATTAAAAGTCTTTGTTCTGTGGCCAGTTTATTTTGATGACTAATTTTAATGGCTATTATAGATTTAAAATGTAATAATCCACAAAAGAACAAATCTAAATAAGAAAATGGCATGGTTAGCTAAACTTACCAAATTATGACTTTGGTTTTTCAACACATTAACCAAGTAAGCAAAAGTTTTTATTAAAAATTCCCCAGCAAATTACAATTTTTTGGCATCAGTGCTGGGCAAACTAATCAGAGTGTTTTTCAGTTTTTAACAAAGGAAACTGAAATCCACAGAATTCTTTATTAAAAAATTCTAAGAGATATGAAACCTTGTTTCCATGGACATGAAGTGTGCAGAGATGAGAACATTTATAGGTGATGCAATCACACAAATTTCAGCCTGTATATCCTAATGATGGAAAGAAACACTTCCACGTATTTGTCTCAAAAAGCTCTATCCATAAAAAGAGTTTCTTTAAAAGAAAGTATCATTAGCTCTTTCACTTGTTAAAGTTATCACGGTTACCTCAAATAGATTAGGCAATTTTAGTTCCAAAAAAATAACTAGTAGGTTTGAAATTGAAAAGAGCCATATGACAGAAAAGATAAGCTCATTTTTTGAAAAGGAAAACTTCAGAATTTGTCTTTAAGTACAACAATTCTTCTAAGAATTTTACCATTGTTCACCAGCAAAACTTTGGACATTAGAGATTTTTATAGTTGTGGCTCATCTTATTTCCAAAGGATTATAAACACTCTATTCTATAAAGCATTGTTTTTAAAAGCCACTTCAGTTTAACCTTAGTAAAAGAGTAAAACTATTTTTAAAAGAAAGCCTGTGTTACATGAACTGCAGTGCTTTAAAATACTCTGAAAGGTGACAGAATAGCAAGGGTGAACCCATTTAGCAATCCAAGTTTTCAAGCACCCACTCTTTCCCAGCAAGCTCCTCCATTCTCTGTGATGGTTCACCTTCTGACAAAAGTAACAAGCAAGTAATTCTTATTGAAAATAGCAGTGAAGTCTACTTTTATAATTTTGTACATGAATATTAAAATAAATCATAATACTTTCTCTATTACCTCAATGTAATATTATCTTGGGACCCCTTTGTCTTTCTTTACCTCACTTTGTACACTCCGACTTTAGAGGATCCAAAACAAAGTCAAGAAGGCTGGAGGGCAAAAAGCAAGGTGAGAGACAATGCAGGAGCCAGGTCCTGCAGGACCTTGGAGAGCATGTTCAAGGTCACCTCATGAACAATAGAAACCGCAATCAACTATATGGTGGAATTTTTTGGAAGTGGAAATGTATTTACCAGATCATCCTCTATTCTCTGGTTGTATCATCATTAGTATTAGTGTTTGGTGTTAACTTTTTCAAATAGGTTATAATCATGGTATTTTCTTTTAAATTTTATTTTATTGTGATAAAAACACAATATTAGACCTACTCTCTCCATAAATTTTTAAGTGTACATTATTGTTGACTATAGGTATAAAGTTATAAGGCAGAGCTCTATAGCTTATCTTACTAAAACTTTATGCCCCATTGATTAGTAACTCCCTAATTCTCCCTTCCCACAGCCCCTGGCAACCACCATACCACTCTACGATTCTATGAATTTGACTATTTTAGATACCTCATGTAAGTGGGATCATGCCATATTTGCTTTTTGGTAACTGGCTTATTTCACTTAGCATAATGTCCATACACCACATTTTCTTTATTCATTCATCTCTTTTTAATGTGTTTGATTCCATGAAAAACTGTCCAGTCTTATTTTCTTCCACGTCAATGACTGTTGCTATTGTTTTAAAATTTTAATGGTCTGTGTAATCCAAATGTCTGAGAACCACTTGTCTATATAAGATCTATGATCCCTTTACATGAAATCTATGGTCCTTTTAGTCTCTAGAATTCTGGGATTATTATATACTTGAAGAAAAAGATGGAAGTCCATTATGAAAACAAGCCAGGGCATTTTTGTTATTGTTTAAGAATAGAAATAAACTGTCTTTGTATAAAATGGTTACCTATAATTAAGGATGCCACAGAGATGTGTCCCAAGGGTTTGGACAATCCATAGATTATATAGCTCTTTCTGGTCAGTTTCCTACCAGCTATTATACTGGATATATTATTAAACATCCTTCAGCAAGTGTGCTGATAATTACTGGAAGATTTTAGAAAAGCATAAAGTAACTGTATACAGGCACACTTCAGAAATATTGCAGTTTCAGTTCCAGACCACCACATAAAAGCAAGTATTGCAATAAAGTGAGTCACCAAATTACTTTTTTGTTTCCCAATGAATTTAAAAGTTATGTTTTACACTATATTGTAATCTATGAGTGTGCAATAGAATCATATCTAAAAAATGACGTGCATACCTTAATTTAAACATATGTTATTACAAACAATGCTAACCATCATCTGAGCTTTCAGCAGGTCATATTCTTTTTGCTGGTAGAGGGTCTTGCCTCATTGTGGATAGTTGCTGACTGATCAGGGTGGTGGCTACTGAAGGTTGAGGTGCCCATGGTGATTTCTTAAAATAAGACAACAAAAACTTTGCCACATGGATTTGACTCTTCCATTCACGAATGATTTCGCTCTAGCATTCAATGCTGTTTGATAACATTTTATCCACAGCAGAAGTTCTTTCGAAATTGGAGTCAGTCTTCTCAGGCCCTGCCACTGCTTTATCAACTAAGTTTATATAATATCCTAAATCCTTTGTTGTCATTTCAATAATCTACACAGAATCTTTATGACTAGTCTCCATCTCAAGAAACCACTTTCTTTGCTCATCCATAAGAAGCAACTCCTCATTCCTTAAAGCTTTATCACCAGATTGTAGCAATTCAGTCACACTGAATTAGGCTCCACTTCTAATTCTAGGTCTCTTGTTATTTCTACCACATCTGCAGTTACTTCCTTCACTGAAGTCTTAAACCCTTCAAAGTCACCCATGAGGGTTGGAATATACTTCTTCTAAACTCATGTTAATGTTGTTATTTTGACCTCTCCCCATGAATCACAAATGTTCTTAATGGCATCTAGAATGGTAAATCCTTTGCTTTTCAATGACTCTGCCCTGATCCATCAGAGGAATCACTCTCTATGGCAGCTGCAGCCTTATGAAGTGTATTTCTTCAATAAAAAGTCATGAAGTCAAAATGACTCTGATCCATGGGCTGCAAAATGGCTGTTGTGTTAGCAGGCATGAAAACAACATTAATCTCATTGATCTCATTGTAATTTCCATCAGAGCTCTTGGGTGACTGGGTACATTGTCAATGGGGCATAATATTCTGAAAGGAATCTTTTTTTCTGAGTGGCAGGGCTCTCAACAGTAGGCTTAAAATATTCAGTAAACCATGCTGTCAACATGTATGCTGTCATCCAGGCTTTGTTGTTCTTTATAGAGGACAGTCAGAATTCAGATTCAACATCATTCTTTTTTTTTTTTTTTTTTTGCGGTATGCGGGCCTCTCACTGTTGCGGCCTCTCCCGTTGCGGAGCACAGGCTCCGGATGCACAGGCCCAGCGGCCATGGCTCACGGGCCCAGCCGCTCCGCGGCATATGGGATCCTCCCAGACTGGGGCACGAACCCGTATCCCCTGCATCGGCAGGCGGACTCTCAACCACTGCGCCACCAGGGAGGCCCTCAACATCATTCTTAAAGGCCCTAGGATTTTCAGGATGGTAAGTGAACGAACACTGGCTTCAATTTAAAGTCACCAGCTGCATTAGCCCCTAACAATAGAGTCAGTCTGTCCTTTGAAGCTTTGAAGCCAGGCATTGACTTCTCTTTGCTAGCTATCAAAGTCCTAGATAGCATCTTATTCCAATATAAGGCTGTTTTGTCTACAAGATGTTGTTTAGTGCGGCCACCTTCATTAACACTCTTAGCTGGATCTACTGTATAATTTGCTGCAGCTTCTACATCAGCACTTGCTGCTTCACCTTGCACTTTCATGTTCTAGAGATGGCTTCTTCCCTTAAACCTCATGAACCAAACTCTGCTGGCTTCAAACTCTTCTTCTGCAGCTTCCTCACCTCTCTTAGCCTTGAGCTGAAGAGTCAAGGCCTTGCTCTGGATTCGGCGTGGCTTAAGGGAATGTGGCTTGTTTAATCTTCTAGCCACACCACTAAAACTTTCTCCATATCACTAATAAGCCGATCTCACTTTCTTATCATTCCTGTGTTCACTGGAGTAGCACTTTTAATTTCCTTCAAGAACTTTTCCTTTGCATTCACAACTTGGCTTACTGTTTGGAGCAAGAGGCTTAGCTTTCAGCCTGTCTCGGCTTTTGACATGCCTTCCTCAATAAGCTTAGTCATTTCTACCTTTTGATTTAAAGTGAGAGACATGCAACCCTTCCTTTCACTTGAACACTTAGAGGTCATTATAGGGTTATTAATTGACCCAATTTCAATACTATTGTGCTTCAGAGAATGGGAGACCCCAGGAGAGGGAGAGAGTTGGGGCAATGGCTGGTTGGTGAAGCAGTCAGAATACACATATTTGTTGATATAGTACGTGCTTGTGGCACCCCACCCCAAACAATTACAATAGTAACATCAAAGATCACTGATCACAGATCACCATAACAAATACAAAAATTTAGAAATATTGCAAGAATTACCAAAATGTGACATGGAGACATGAAGTGAGCAAACTGTTGGAAAAATGGTGCCAATAGATTTGCTAGACACAGAGTTGCCACAAAACCTCAATTAGTATAAAACACAATATCTGCAGAGTACAATAAAGTAAAGCACAATAAAACAAGGTATGCCTGCAACATACTCTAGAAAAAAAAACTGAAACATCAAATGCATTTTTCAGGTTTCCAAAAATGTATTATTTTAGAAGTGAGAAATCCTTAGAATTGAATGAAAGCTAGACTTATTTTTTGCACATTTATTGTCATATAGACACATCCTAAATGGTAATGATTTTGTAAAATATAAATCTGTAAATAGCAATCATTCTGTAAAATATAGATCTTATTCTCTGGCTTTATCCATGAAAATAAAATCCCAAACTTGCATGAAACTTGTTTTTATCATAGCTGATACTTATCAAATTGCCAAGAAAAGCAAAAAAATTAAAATAAACATAAATAAAAAACTAAAATGTTTGACTGGTTTTTGTTTGAATAAATCCATAAATATGGTACTTCTCAGAATAAACTTAAATGTTTTCTTCCATCTCTCAGGCAGGAAAGATTTCATTTACACAAAGCTAGAATGAGGTCTCATGCTATTCAGACCTCATTATTTTTTACCAAGTTATCTGTGACATCTGTGACATGTACTTATCTAAATGATATCAGAGATAATTAAAAGCAAGCTTCACTTGTCAGAAAAGATATTCAAGGTAAAGTGTTTCATGATGTCATTTTCATTTCACAGAAACAACTATAGGAACCAATATGAACTGTCTTTATTTTTTATGAGTGCCTATGTTTATATTAAACTGTGATTTTCACAAAGCTTTTCACAGTTTCCATCACAGATTTTCCACAAACTGTGTCATGACTAAAATATAAACCCTTAAAATTTTAGAAGGAGCACAAATCTGTGGTGCAAAGAAATTTTTAAAAAGATAAAGGTGTGTATTATTATCAGGTATAATAATAAAGATATGATAGGCCACATCTGGACAAATAGCTAAAAATCCAGAGTAAGTTGTGAGCCCTACTAATGCATTCCATTCCAACTTTTATTTTTTAAAAAGCTATAAAAGAGAAAAACACTTTTTGTCTCCTATCCAATTATAGACTCAGAAAACAGATTTGTTAACTTGTAGTAATAAAATACTTTAAACATGTTAAATAAAAATTCCTTTAAAATATTTAGTATTTTAGAAGTAGTAATATGTGTTTGATTGGCATACAGTTGAAAATCTTAAATTCTGTTACGAAAAAGTCCTTGAATGCTATACTTTTTCCAATGAGTTTGTAAACACAATAGAATATAAGCATTAATTTTTAGGGGCAATGAATACATTTTTTTCTTAACATCACTAATGCAACTAACTAAATTCAAATTACCCAGTTCATGGATTATCCTCAGTGTTAAATGTTCCATTTCACAGGGAGATGAATTATTAATCTAACCAGTGGTAAACTCCATAGTTCTCTTTAACCTAAATTTCCCTTTTTAATTGAATGTTTAAAGACATTATAAATATATGGCTAAATATGTGCATATGAACAATTATATCTATGAAAAATTATCTAATAGGCAAATCTCAAATTCTGTAGCATTTCAGATTTTACATTTTTAAAAATTCAGATCCACAATGGCAAAGTCTTACAATTATATGAAGCTGGGACTGGCACTAAAGAGAAGTTATGGAAATTAAGGAACAGAAATAATTTTTACCAAGGAGAACAGACATTTAACTGCTGAGTTTTAAAATAGTTTTTATAGTCTTAATATAAAATTTATCTTGTCCTGGGATCATCATATTTTTCCCAAATGTTTAGGGATATTCTCCATCTAGTTCCAAACAATACTAAAGTTTTCCTTCCATTTGGTTATATTGATCTTCATTGCTTCTGAGGACAGTATTTTGAAGTACAATTGAGTGAGCAATGCTGCTTGAGGACTAGAAAATTGCTTAGTAGTAAATTAAGTCTTATTCAAAGCCAAGGAACTTTAGTAATAAATAGGTTAAATTTCCATTCTTGATTATGCAGGCATTTGAAACAACCAATATTGATGCCTGTAAATATAATGTATTACCAGTAATTGTTAATGAAGTTGGACATGCAGGCTATATAATTTATAATAATATAATCTTGGAATTCAGTCCCAGTAGAGAAATACTGAGGGCACTTACCAACAGATGTATGATGCCTCTCTTGTTCTGGGAATCGAAGAGTCTGTTAAGTTCTGTCCATGTTTTAAAGAATAAATCTCACCACTTAAATGTAACTCTCTCCTTAAAATCAAGAACAATGTTTTAATTGCTAAATCTAGTGACTTCTTATCGATTTTCCTCTTTTTTGGTCTCTCTAAAGGCTCTGGCCCTGTTGATCATTTCCTCCTTCTGGAAATTCTCCTGTCTTCCAGGATGTTACTGTCTTCTATTCCTTTTGCTTCTTTGATCATTCTTTCTCACTTTCCTTCATTATTACCTTTTTGTCTATATCCCTATTGAATTATATTTTCCCTATTTTTCTTCCTTAGGCCTTAGTTTGTGTGAGCTCTATACATTCCACTTGGTGTGTACATAAATATGGAACTTTTAAGTTATAGGTACACATTTTATAGAATATACTACCTGAATATATTATAGGTAATTCTAGTTCAATAGACCCAAATCTTGTCACATTATGTGTTCTCAACAGCTCTTCTTCCTGATAATTGATTAAAGACATTGCATCTAACAAGTTTTTATTACCTCTTTTTCTAGTTAATTGAAAAAAAAATCTATGCTATTTATCTCTAATCTTCCCAGACAATCTTATTCCCTGCAAACAAAGTGATTTTTCTGGAATACAAATCTGACATTGTCACACATCTACTTAAAATATTTCAACTGTTCATCAAAATATAAAGGTGATTTCTGAAATGTTTAGCATGGAACTCAAGACTTTTCATAATGTAGGTCTACTTCTCTCCATTTCATTCATTCATTCATTTTTGCCACGTCTGTCATTCTGATAGGCACTAAAAATATGAGGTCATAAATAATATACTCAGTCCTTTCCCTCCTAGATCTTTTAGTGTACCCCACTTCCAGTCTCCACTGTACCCACAGACTGTTCCACCTTTTAAAAAAATGTCTTAATTTTTCATACATCACGCCTTTGTCCCTGAAACGTTGTCTTACTTGAGTGTCCTTTTATTCTTTGCCCATCTCACAGTATCTTACCTATCTTTAAAACTAGCTGAAATTGCAGCATCTTGTCTCAAGCTATAATTTCTCTTATTTATAAGTTCCAATAAAATGTTCTCTAAACTATTGATTAACTGTAATTATTTAATATCATATAGAAGCTAATATATACTATTACTTTAATGTATAGTACTATGTATCATAGGAATTAATAGAAGGTCTTTGAAGTTAGTAAAATTCAGTCTCACATCCTGACTCTGTCCTTTAGGATACATGTGATCCATTGTAGGAAAATTACTTAGGCTGTCTGTGCTTCTCTTTCTTGGAATATGAAAATGGCTCACTAGATCTAGTTATATATCTTGATCTAGATGCCTAATCTATGCCTCCATCTCTACAAATCCATTTACTTCTCTAATATGTCATTGGTCAATTCATTCTAATTAAGAAAGTAATTCTGATATGTAGATAATGTATACACTGTTGATTCAATGTATTTTATAAAATGCATACAATACCCATATATGATTATACCCAGGGCCCTATCTTCAACATTGGCAACTTTTCTTTATTAAGGTACAGACATTCATAAGAATGGTTTGGTTAAATAATTGGAAGTCTTTATAATTAAATAGATCATGTGCTTATATAACGTTTTAATCAATGACTACCTGACATTAGGCAAGTTATTTAGCTATTCAGAATTTTAGTATCCTAATTTCGAGAATGAAAAAGTAGTGTTATAGTCCTTTCCAGTTCTGAACACTCATTTCCGATTTTCCATAATCTATAGAACTCTGGTTACAAAAGCAGTACTGTATACTAGCAACTCTGATAGTGCTTCATTGATTTTAAAATTTGTATATGCTTTATCTATTTTACTCTAACAGTTTTGTGAGATAAGCAAGTCGTTACTGTATCTTTGAAGATGAGAAAAACAGTGATAATGCTTAAATGACACTGGCATGACAGATAGTTAAAATTAGTTCTTCTGTTTTCCAGTCTAATGTTCCCTTTGCTACACTACTAGTTTCCAGCCAGTGGGCTCAGGACTCCCTGTAGGTCTCAGAGCCCTGAGTTTTAGATTTCATAAGCCTTAGTAGAAGCATTCACTCAAATTGCAGTCATGTTATACAAGGGCCTAGGAATGTTTGTTTTAACACTTCGTTCTTTTCAATCATAAAAAATCTATCTATCCATCTATTTATCTACCATGGACATTTGCTTTATAATTTTATGACAAGTGATATAATGCAATTTGATACAAAATCAACAGACCAAGCATACAAGCAGTTGAATAACCATCGCTCTGTTCTTCCTTCTACTTAGATAGTCTGCGTCTTATCTATATCAAATTCCCCATGTGTAGAACAGAAAATAACAGCTACCCAATCAATTCTCCACATTGAAATATACAGATAAAAAAGGAAAATAGAACAATCCCAAAGTCCCATTTGGCCATTAATTTCAATCCTGTAATTTCTTTTTCAAACCTTATCTTATGCTGCTTAAAGCAGTAAGGATGGTATTTCATTATGTAAATTAAGGTTCTTACAGATTCTGAAAGTGCCAAAACCAGGCGAAGAACTGAAACGAAAGAAGCCATGGCAGGAAATGGAGCAGCCATGGGTTGTTAGTTAAACTGAAGAATGAGGCCATGCCAGGAACATGCCTTCATGATGTTCTCATGTTCTCATGAATAAGGGTTTTCTGAGCCGTTGTTCCAATATATTATAATTTCCTTCAGTAAGAATCTGCCTTTAATTTATCTTTATGTCCATTATATTTCATTACAGGACCTAGAGTAGGTACCTAATAAATGCTTTGGAGAAGCAGGGAGAATAGGGAATTACAGCTCTGCTGTTTACATGTGTGAATTTGGGCAAAATACTTAATTGTATCCATTGTAACATGATACTAAGAATAGTTAATTCACAGGATTATTTTAATTTTTAAATGCACTTGGCATTTATTTAAAGCTCAGTAAGTGTTAATTTCCCTTTCACTAATCTTGAATGAATTAAGGAATAATTGCTATTTTAGTCAGGATGAAACTACAGGAATAGAGTAAGATCATGCTTTTGACGACCTCAGATTACATATTTAAGAGTTTCAACTTTTTCTTCTAAGAAATGAGAAAGTATTGTAATTGAACAGTGCCATACTTAAACTTATGATTTAGAAGTAGTCCTTGGGCCTCAGTTAAAATTCAACTTGGAGAGTATCTACCCTCATAAAGATTCAGATAAGAGATTATGTGAGTTCTGGATGGTGCAACGGCACTGGGGATGGAATACATGGAGTCGATGAATAAGAAGCAAATTTTGGGTGCTATCTTGATAGGACTTGACAATGGATTAGATGTAGGGATTGCTAGAGAAGAAGGATCTGAAGATGGCTCCAATATTTCTAGTTTGAAAAGCTAGATGAATGAGTGTTATTTATATTCACAAAGATAAGAATGATTTATATGACTACATAATTAATGAAGGTTCATTGGAGAACAAATGATAATAATTAAGTATAAAAATATAACTATCATTCATTAGCATCTAAACTGCTACAAACTTTATCTCATTTAACCTTCATACTGCTCCTCTGAGATAGATGTTATTTCCATTTTACATGTGAGGAAAATGAGGCTCTGAGATACTGAGTGAGTAGTTCAAATTCACTGAGCTGAGCCAGAATTTGAGTACATGTCTTATTCTAAAGACTATGTCATTAAATTATATGCTATATTATGTGTCACTAAAGATTTGGGTAATTATCCTAATGAGGAAAAGAAAAGCATTTGGCATTATTTAGCCAAGGGAAGTAAAGACATGCTAATAGCACAAAGCATGTTTATAGAATACAAAAAAATGTCAATATTTTGGAGTTAGGTTGAGGTCAAAGCAATACAAGTAAGTTATTAAAAGAACTCACTAGGTCAAAGAACTGTAAGAAACTAGAATTAGAATTAAAATTAGAGAGGCTGCAAAACATATCTTTGGGGAATGATGTATAAAAATGTAAAAAGTATCCTAGTGAACTCACATTCTACGAATACTGCTCTGTAGGAAAATATAGGAGGAAATATATGGCTATTTTTTTCTTAGAAATTGTTTAATGCTATGTACATTTTGCTTAAAAACATGCAAAAGTTTGTTGTCCTATTAGACAGCAAAGAAGCAGCACTTAGTAAAGAAAAATTTGCACCAGCAAAATAAGTCAAAAGTGCTATGACCAGGGAGGATGTTCAAGATGGTGGAGGAGTAAGACATGGAAGTCACCATCCTCCCCACAAATACATCAAAAATACATCTACATGTGGAACAACCCCTGCAGAACACCTACTGAATGCTGGCAGAAGACCTCAGACTTCCCAAAAAGCAAGAAACTCCCCACGTACCTGGGTAGGGCAAAAGAAAAAAGAAAAAACAGAGACAAAAGAATAGGGATGGGACCTGCACCTCTGGGAGGGAGCGGTGAAGGAGGAAAATTTTCCACACACTAGGAAGTGCCTTCACTGGTGGAGACGGGGGCGTAGTGGAGGGGGAAACTTTGGAGCCATGGAGGAGAGCGCAGCAACAGGGGTTCGGAGGGCAAAGCAGAGAGATTCCCGCAGAGAGGATCAGTGCCAACCAGCACTCACCAGCCCAAGAGGCTTTTCTGCTCCCCCGGCAGGATGGGAGGGGGCTGGGAGCTGAGGCTCGGGCTTGGGAGGTCAAATCCCAGGGAGAGGACTGGGGTTGGCTGCATGAACACAGCCAGAAGGGGGCTAGTAGGCCACAGCTAGCAGGGAGGGAGTCCAGGAAAAAGCCTGGAACTGCCTAAGAGGCAAGAGACCATTGTTTCGGGGTGCATGAAGAGAGGGGATTCAGAGCACCCCCTAAACATGCTACAGAGAAGGGCATGAGCCGCAACTATCAGCGTGTACACCAGAGACGGGCATGAAACACTAAAGTTGCTGCTGCAGCCACCAAAAAGCCTGTGTGCAAGCACAGGTCACTATCAACACCTCCCCTCCCAGGAGCCTGTACAGCCTGCCACTGCCAGGGTCCGTGATCCAGGGACAAGTTCCCTGGGAAAACACACAGCATGCCTCAGGGTGTTGCAACATAACACTGGCAACTGTTGCCGCAGGCTGGCCCTGCATTCCATACCCATCCCTCCCCCCCAGCCTGAGTGAGTCAGAGCCCCCTAGTCAGCTGCACCTTAAACACCGTCCTGTCTGAGCAAAGAACAGACACCCTCAGGCGACCTACACGCAGAGGCAGGGCCAAATCCAAAGCTGAGCCCCAGGAGCTGTGCAAACAAAAAGGATAAAGGGAAATTACCCCCAGCAGCCTTAGGAACACCTGATTAAATCTCCACAATCAACTTGATGTTCCCTGCATATGTGGAATACCTGAATAGACAATGAATCATCCCAAAAGTGAGGCACTGAACTTTGGGAGCAACTGTAGACTTGGGGTTGGCTTTCTGCATCTAATTTGTTTCTGGTTTTATGTTTATCTTAGTTTAGTATGTGGAGCTTATTATCATTGGTAGCTTTGTTTATTAATTTGGTTACTCTCTTCCTTTATATATATATATATATTTTTTTTTCCTTTTTTTCTTTTTGTGAGTTTCTAGGTGTATGCTTCTTTGTGTGATTTTGTCTGTATAGCTTTGCTTTTACCATTTGTACTAGGGTTCCGTCTCTCCATTTTTCGTTTGTTTGTTTGTTTGTTTTTGTATGGTTTTTACCGCTTGTTAGCATTGCTGCATTTGTTTTTACGTTTGGTTGCTCTCTTCATTCTTTCTTTCTTTTTTTATCACTATTTTATTTTTTTACTTTTAATATTTTTTTTTATTTTTAATAGTTTTTTTTACTTTTATTTTAATAATTTAATTTTATTTTACTTTTTCCTTTCTTTCTTTCTTTCTTTTTTCTCCCTTTTCTTCTGAGCTGTGTGGCTGACAGGGTTTTGGTGCTCTGGACTGGTGTAAGGCCTGAGCCTATGAGGTGGAAGAGCCGAGATCAGAACACTGCTCCACCAGAGACCTCCTGGCTCCATGGAATATGAAATGGCAAAAGCCCTCCCAGAGATCACCATCTCGACAAAAGACCAAGCTCCACTCAAAGAATAGCAAGCTCAAGTGCTGAACACTCCCATGCCAAACAACTAGCAAGACAGGAACACAACACCACCCATTAGCAAAGAAGCTGATTAAAATAAAAAAAAAGTTCACAGACATCCCAAAACACACCACCGAACGTGGTCCTGCACACCAGAGACAAGATCCAGTCTCATCCACTAGAACACAGGCACCAGTCCCCTCCACCAGGAAGCCTACACAGCCCACTGAACCAACCTTAGCCACTGGGGGCACACACCAAAAACAACAGGAACCATGAAACTGCAGCCTGCAAAAATACCCCAATCAAAGTAAGTTCACCCAAATGAGAAGACAGACAAAGACACACCAGATGAAGGAGCAAGGTAAAAACCCCACAGAAAAAACAAATGAAAAGGAAATAGGCAGTCTATCTGAGAGAGAATTCAGAGTAATGATAGTAGAGATGATCTAAAATCTTGGAAATAGAATGGAGAAAATACAAGAAATGTTTAACAAGGACCTAGCAGAACTAAAGAGCAAACAAACAATGATGAACAACACAATATATGAAATTAAAAGTGCTCTAGAATGAATCAATAGCAGAATAACTGAGGAAAAAGAACGGATAACTAACCAGGAAGATAAAATAGTGGAAATAACTACTTCAGAGCAGAATAAAGAAAAAAGAATGAAAAGAACTGAGGACAGTCTCAGAGACTTCTGGGACAACATTAAATGCAACAACATTCGAATTATAGGGGTCCCAGAATAAGAAGGGAAAAAGAAATGGACTGAGAAAATATTTGAGGAGATTATATTAGAAAACTTCCCTAATACAGAAAAGGAAATAGTCAATCAAGCACAGGAAGCACAGAGAGTCCCATACAGGATAAATCCAGGAGAAACATGCCAGACACATATTAATCAAACTATCAAAAATTAAATACAGGGCCTCCCTGGTGGCGCAGTGGTTGAGAGTCCGCCTGCCGATGCAGGGGATACGGGTTCGTGCCCCGGTCTGGGAGGATCCCATGTGCCGCGGAGCGGCTGGGCCCGTGAGCCATGGTCGCTGGGCCTGCGCATCCGGAGCCTGTGCTCCGCAACGGGAGAGGCCACAACAGTGAGAGGCCCGCATACCGCAAAAAGAAAAAAAAAAAAAAAAAAAAAAAATTAAATACAAAGAAAAAATATTAAAAACAGCAAGGGAAAAGCATAACATACAAGGGAATACCCATAAAGTTAACAGCTGATCTTTCAGCAGAAACTCTGCAAGCCAGAAGGAAGTGGCAGAAATACTTAAAATGATGAAAGAGAAAAACCTACAACCAAACTCTACCCAGGAAGGGTATCATTCAGATTTGACGAAGAAATTAAAACTTTACAGACAAGCAAAAGCTAAGAGAATTCAGCACCATCAAAC
This sequence comes from Mesoplodon mirus, assembly GCF_964341445.2. NCBI lineage: Eukaryota > Metazoa > Chordata > Mammalia > Artiodactyla > Ziphiidae > Mesoplodon > Mesoplodon mirus. Next base: position 49,523,293 of record NC_138976.1, read on the forward strand.
CAGCTTTACACCAAATGCTAAAGGAACTTCTCTAGGCAGGAAACACAAGAGAAGGAAAAGACCTACAATAACAAACCCAAAACAATTAAGAAAATGGTAATAGGAACATGCATATCGATAATTACCTTAAATGTAAATGGATTAAATGTTCCAACCAAAAGACATAGACTGGCTGAAAGGATACAAAAACAAGACCCATATATATGCTGTCTACAAGAGACCCACTTCAGATCTAGGGACACATACAGACTGAAAGTGAGGGGATGGAAAAAGATATTCCATGCAAATGGAAATCAAAAGAAAGCTGGAGTAGCAATTGTAATATCAGACAAAATAGACTTTAAAAATATCAGACAAAATAGACTTTAAAATAAAAACTATTACAAGAGACAAAGAAGGACACTACATAATGATCAACGATCGACCCAAGAAGAAGATATAAAAATTGTAAATATTTATGCACCCAACATAGGAGCACCTCAATACATAAGGCAAATACTAACAGCCATAAAATGGGTAATCGACAGTAACACAATCATAGTATGGGACTTTAGCACCCCTTTTTCACCAATGAACAGATCATCAAAAATGAAAATAAATAAGGAAACACAGCTTTAAGTGATACATTAAACAAGATGGACTTAATTGATATTTATAGGAAACTCCATCCAAAAACAACAGAATACACATTCTTCTCAAGTGCTCATGGAACATTCTCCAGGATAGATCATATCTTGGGTCACAAATCAAGCCTTGGTAAATTTAAGAAAATTGATATCATATGAAGTATCTTTTCCAACCACAACACTATGAGACTAGATAACAATTACAGGAAAATATCTGTAAAAAGTACAAACACATGGAGGCTAAACAATACACTACTAAATAACGAAGAGATCACTGAAGAAATCAAAGAGGAAATCAAAAAATACCTAGAAATAAATGACAATGAAAACACGATGACTCAAAACCTATTGGATGCAGCAAAAGCAGTTCTAAGATGCAAGTTTATGCCAATACACTCCTACCTCAAGAAACTAGAAAAATCTCAAATAAAAAACCTAACCTTACCCCTTAAGCAATTAGACAAAGAAGAACAAACAAAACCCAAATTTAGCAGAAGGAAAGAAATCATAAACATCAGATCAGAAATAAATGAAAAAGAAATGAAGGAAATGATAGGAAAGATCAATAAAACTAAAAGCTGCTTCTTTGAGAAGATAAACAAAATTGATAAACCATTAGACACACTCATCAAAAAAATGAGAGAAGACTCAAATCAATAGAATTAGAAATGAAAAGGGAGAAGTAACAACTGACACTGCAGACATACAAAGGATCATGAAAGATTACAACAAGCAACTATATGCCAATAAAATGGACAACCTGGTAGAAATGGACAAATTCTTAGAAATGCACAACCTTCCGAGACTGAACCAGGAAGAAACAGAAAATATAAACAGACCGATCACAAGCACTGAAATTGAAACTGTGATTAAAAATCTTCCAACAAACAACAGTCCAGGACCAGATGGCTTCACAGGCGAATTTTATCAAACATTTAGAGAAGAGCCAACATCTATCCTTCTCAAACTCTTCCAAAATATAGCAGAGGGAGGAACACTCCCAAACTCATTCTACGAGGCCACCATCACCCTGATACCAAAACGAGACAAAGATGTCACAAAAAAAAAGAAAACTGCATGCCAATATCGTTGATGAACATAGATGTCAAAATCCTCAAGAAAATACTAGCAAACAGAATCTAACAGCACATTAAAAGGATCATACACCATGATCAAGTGTGGTTTATCACAGGAATGCAAGGATTCTTTAATATACGCAAATCAATCAATGTGATAAAAACATATTAACAAATTGAAGGAGAAAAATCATATGATCATCTCAATAAATGTAGAAAAAGCTTTTGACAAAATTCAACACCTATTTATGATAAAAAAAACCCTGCAGAAAGTAAGCATAGAAGGAACCAACCTTCAACATAATAAAAGACATATATGACCAACCCACAGCCAACATCGTTCTCAATGTTGAAAAACTGAAACCATTTCCACTAAGATTAGGAACAAGACAAGTTTGCCCACTCTCAGCACTATTATTCAACATAGTTTTGGAAGTTTTAGCCACAGCAATCAGAGAAGAAAAAGAAATAAAAGGAATCCAAATTGGAAATGAAGAAGTAAAACTGTCACTGTTTGCAGATGACATGATACTATACATAGAGAATCCTAAAGATGCTACCAGAAAACTACTAGAGCTAATCAATGAATTTGGTAAAGTAGCAGGATACAAAATTAATGCATAGGAATCTCTCTTGCATTCCTATACACTAATGATGAAAAATCTGAAAGAGAAATTAAGGAAATACTCCCATTTACCATTGCAATAAAAAGAATAAAATACCTAGGAATAAACATACCTAAGGAGACAAAAGACCTGTATGCAGAAAACTATAAGACACTGATGAAAGAAATTAAAGATGATACAAACAGATGGAGAGATATACCATGTTCTTGGATTGGAAGAATCAACACTGTGAAAATGACTCTACTATGCAAAACAATCTACAGATTCAATTCAATCCCTATCAAACTACCACTGGCATTTTTCACAGAACTAGAACAAAAAATTTCACAATTTGTATGGAAACACAAAAGACCCCGAATGGCCAAAACAATCTTGAGAAAGAAAAACAGAGCTGGAGGAATCAGGCTCCCTGACTTCAGACTTTACTACAAAGCTACAGTAATCAAGACAATATGGTACTGTCACAAAAACAGAAAGATACCTCAGTGGAACAGGATAGAAAGCCCAGAGATAAACCCACACACATGTGGTCACCTTATCTTTGTTAAAGGAGGCAAGAATATACAGTGGAGCAAACACAGCCTCTTCAATAAGTTGTGCTGGGGAAACTGGACAGCTACATTTAAAAAATGAAATTAGAACACTCCGTAACACCATACACAAAAATAAACTCAAAATGGATTAAAGACCTAAATGTAAGGCCAGACAGTATAAAACTCTTAGAGGAAAACATAGGCAGAACACTCTATGACATAAATCACAGCAAGATCCTTTTTGACCCACCTCCTAGAGAAATGGAAATAAAAACAAAAATAAACAAATGAGACCTAATGTAACTTAAAAGCTTTTGCACAGCAAAGGAAACCATAAACAAGATGTAAAGACAGCCCTCAGAATAGGTGAAAGTATTTGCAAATGAAGCAACTGACAAAGGATTCACCTCCAAAATTTACAGGCAGCTCATGCAGCTCAATATCAAAAAAACAAACAACCCAATCCAAAACTGGGCAGAAGACCTAAATAGACCTTTCTCAAAAGAAGATATACAGATTGCCAACAAACACATGAAAGGATGCTCAACATCACTAATCATTAGAGAAATGCAAATCAAAACTACAATGAGGTATCACCTCACACCAGTCAGAATGGCTATCATCAAAAAATCTACAAACAACAAATGTTGGAGAGGGTGTGGAGAAAAGGGAACCCTCTCGCACTGTTGGTGGTAATGTAAATTGATACAGCCACTATGGAGAACAGTATGGAGGTTCCTTAAAAAACTAAAAATAGAACTACCATATGACCCAGTTATCCCACTACTGGGCATATACCCTGAGAAAACCATAATTCAAAAAAGAGTCACGTACCACAATGTTCATTGCAGCTCTATTTACAACAGCCAGGACAGGGAAGCAACATAAGTGTCCATTGACAGATGAGTGGATAATGGAGATGTGGCACATATATACAATGGAATATTACTCAGCCATAAAAAGAAATGAAATTGAGTTATTTGTAGTGAGTTGGATGGACCTAGAGACTGTCATACGGAGTGAAGTAAGTCAGAAAGAGAAAAACAAACACTATATAGTAACCCATGTATATGGAATCTAAAAGAAAAAATGGTTCTGAAAAACCCAGGGGCAGGACAGGAATAAAGATGCAGACCTAGAGAATGGACTTGAGGAGACGGGGAGGGGGAAGGGTAAGCTGGGACGAAGTGAGAGAGTGGTATTGACATATATGCACTACCAAATGTAAAATAGATAGCTAATGGGAAGCAGCTGCATAGCACAGGGAGATCAACTCTGTGCTTTGTGTCCACCTAGAGGGCTGGGATAGGGAGTTTGGGAGGGAGGCGCAAGAAGGAGGAAATATGGGGATATATGTATATGTATATCTGATTCACTTTGTTGTAAAGTAGAAACTAACACACCATTGTAAAGCAATTATACTCCAATAAAGGTGTTAAGAAAAAAAAAAAAAAAGAAGTACTATGACCAAGCAGGGCACAAAGGAAAAAATACAAATGACTGATAAACATATGATAAACATCCTACCTGTTATTAATCAAAGAAAGAAAAATTAAAACAATAATAAGATAACATTATTTATTAAATTTGTAAATGTTTGTGATATACTGTCATGTACGGTGAGGGAAAATAGTTTTTGATTGGAATGTTAATTGGAAATAATAATGACAATAATAATAATAAACATCTCTGAACGTTTCCTCTCTGGCAGATTCTATTATGATAATATTGCATATTTTACCTATTAAATCTTCATGGTGATCACATGAAGTAGTTTCAAGAATTCCATTGTACAGTTGAGGAAACTGAGACACATAGATTCAGCCTCTGGTCCCATAGGCCGACTGACTACAGAGCCTGCATTCTACCTTTTCCAGAAAGGTACACTGTATCTGGAAAGTACTTAAATAATTAGTTAAATGTCCAAACCCTTTGATGTGGCAATTCAAGAATTTCTCGTAGGTGTTTAAAACTATGACCAAAAAAAATGGTGTAAATGAGTAGACAGTGTAGCATTATATATAACAGTAAGAACTCAGAAACAACCTAGTGTCCAGCAATTGGGAATTAATGGTGATACATCAGTACTGTGTATATGATCTGTATTTTTTTTTTCGGTACGTGGGCCTCTCACTATTGTGGCCTCTCCCATTGTGGAGCACAGGCTCTGGACACGCAGGCTCAGCGGCCATGGCTCACGGGCCCAGCCACTCCGCAGCATGTGGGATCTTCCCGGACCGGGGCACGAACCCGTATCCCCGGCATCGGCAGGCGGACTCTCAACAACTGCGCCACCAAGGAAGCCCTGATCTGTATTATTATACTTAGAAGATTATTTGATTACCTGAGGAATGACTATATTCAACTAGTAAGCAAGTTGCAGAAGAGTATATACTGTATAATTATGATCTTCATAAACACAAACCTATATAAACACACATCTGTAAAGTATTGGGGTTTGTTCATGAAAATATTAGTTTATCCCTGAGTGGTTAGGATATTAGTGGTATTTAATTGCATGTCTGTCTATTCTAATTTTTTCCCATAGAGAGTATGTTAAAGTGAACAGTCTCTTTGTCACAATCACAAGCTCAACACATGTGACTCTTTATGACACAGGAGAAAGAGTTGAGCAAGTCCAGTAGAAACGGTGCCTGTAGGACAGAAGAAGCATAACTCAGTCAACTTGGTGAAAATCTGCATCTTTTAACAAACATCTGAAATGTTACTCAAGGACACAGAAGGCTTTCTCTAAGTTGTAACTGAAAGGAATAAACAATAAACGAAAGGCTGCTCTCTTCATTTCCCACTAATGTTATCTGCTCACACTTGCTTTTAGTGGTTCTGAGAGTTTAATCCCTGTGTCCTAAACAATGTCAGTTTCACAGCTTCCTGTGGTAGATAGATTGTTCTAAAAACTCACAGTTTTAATAGTCAGAGAGCTCTTTCCTGATTAACCATTCTAAACGTTCTCCCTCAGTTTCCTCCTAGTCAGTCTTCTTTGCATCTTGGTAATTATCGATTGTTCCAAAAGTCTGCAGACTGACTCATTCTTTTAGGGTTTTATGGCAGGAAACTGTATTCTCAGATATTTTACTTGTAGTTTAACTCATTCGTATCCCCTAGTGTGACTTCTCTATATTTTCTACAATTGATTCATATTTATGTGGTTTTCTACCGTGCTACCATGCTTAAAGCTCCCATTCCTGGTTAAGATAATTAAAAACATATTTTCAGAAAACGTGATAGCTGGTCAGACTATGATTTATAGATTGGTAATTTTTTGATCTGGAGAAAATTTACCCAAAATATGAATGTAGTAAGTTAGCTTTCAGTTTGTTTAGTAAGCAGAAATATGAGCAATTTATTTTCCATGGATGATTAGGATGCTTTACTGTGAAGCTTATTGACCTTTTAAGCTGATGTTCTGCCAGACAATGTGACATTCTGCCCAAGTCTATGATCAATGAGATTTTCCCCATAAGTCATTGTTAGGAATAGTGTGATGATGGCACTCAGGGATTGTTTTGCCTGTTTTGCCAGACTGTTTTTGAAATCAGCCATACTGGGAAATACAGCACAGGCTTTGGAACAAGACACCCCTGGGTGTAAGGCCAAATCAGCTGCTTACCAGCTGTATGACCATAGGCACAGGGCTTAAAGTCTTCAAACCTTTGTTTTTTATTTGTAAGAAGAGGATACTAATATTTCCCTAATAGTGTTTCTGTGAAGATTAAATACAATAATAAAGAATTTTTATTCAGAAGATGCTCCATGAAAGTTTCTTGAATAAATTAAGGAAGTAATTAATTTTTACTCTTCATACCCTTCTCAAGGGTAGAATGATAGCCCTTAGGCATGGACTGAGATCTTGCTGATAAATGTTCCAATGATTCTCAGTTTCTTCTTATGCTTTCTATGGTTTTCAATGTTCATTTCAATCTAAATGAACAGTATTTCTCAACCAGAAATGATATTAACATATCATTTCTTTTAGCACTGATCATGGCAATAATTGCCATCCAATAATCCTTACTGAAAAAATGATTCCTTATAAAAAGAAAAGGAAGTATAACCAAGGACTCAGTTATCCATCTAAATTAGTAAGCATATGTCACTGTTTATAAATCTGCCACTTGATACTCTCCCCCTGCCCTTTAACACAGATGCATCTTTTTGCTTTCTTAATGCTGTCATTATAATGTTAAACTATACAAAAGTATCTATCTCGACAGTGTTCCTTCACTTTCCTTAGACTTTCTTATTTTAGGTCATAGTTGGCCACTTGGTGACTTTTATAGTATTGTCTACGAGTTACATCCACAGTCTTTGTGTTAGGCAGACCTGGGATCTATTGCTAGAGTTATCATATATGTTGTGTCCTTGGCTAAGTTACTTACCCTGTCTAGATATACATTCTTCACTCATGAGAAGGTCATAATAATAATCTCTATTTTAAGTGGTTATTTTAAGTATTTGTTTCGATAATGTTGATAAAGCATTAGCACTGACCTTATCACATTTTAAATACTCAATTTAACTATGTTAATATTACAGTAAGTCCCCTACATACGAACCTTCAAGTTGTGAACTTTAAAAGATGTGAACATGGAACTTACTAATGAAGACCTGTTGGAATTGGAGGCCCAGAAAAAGGACAAAGAGAGACAAGACGAAGAAGAAGTAACTGAAGAACCGAAGAGATTCACGACACAGGGAATGGCAAGAGGATTTTCTTTATTTGAGGAGGCACTGCTAGTTTTTGAGGCACAGGACCCAAACGTTGAACAGTACATGAAGGTCGCAGCAGCCGTTCAGAATGCAATCCAGTGCTACCGTGTCATCCATGACAAGAAAAAAAGAGCTACTACCCAGACATCACTGAATTGTTTTTTCAAGAGGGTAGATAGAATTGAATACAGCAAGGAATCAGAACCTGTGCCATCAATGTCAGGAGTGAGTGAAATTGCAGCTTGCCCTCCATTTCCTATCGCTGACGATCCTTCAGCTCTACCATCACTCACCTCCTTTCCCTCCTCCAGTCAGTAACTCTTCTTGCCTGTTCACTCAATATATGTCAGCTGTTGTACTGTACTACTGTACTTTTCACAGTACTGTACTGTAAGATTAAAAATGTTTTCTTTATTTTTTGTGTTTGATTTTGTTTTTTATGTATTATTTGTGTGAAAAGTATTATAAACCTAATACAGTACAGTACTATATAGCCAGTTGTGTTAGTTGGGTACCTACGCTAACTTTGTTGGACTTATGAACAAACTGAACTTACGAATGCACTCTCAGAACAGGACTCGTTCATATGTAGAGGACTTACTGTATTGAAGTTCAGTTTAAAAAGTCATAGTGCATGTAACCAGTTTTTGGATATGACACCAAAAGCTCAAGAAATCCTGACATTTGCAACAATGTGGATGGCCCTGGAGGACATTATGCTAAGCAAAATAGGCCAAACACAGAAAGACAAATACCATATGATCTCACTTACAGGTGCAATCTAAAGTAAACAAACTCATAGAAACAGAGAGCAAAACTGTGGTTCCTGAGAGTTTGGGGAAGGAGGAAAGGGAAGATGATCAAAGGGTACAAAGTTTTAGTAATACAAGATAAATACATTCTAGAGATCTACTCTTAGCATAGTGTCTCTAGCAAATGATACTGTATTGTATACTTAGAAGTTGCTTTGCTCATAGACCTCACTTAACAAAGCCTTAGCAGTATTAGTCTAGGCTGCTAACCATACCAGTGCTTCACAGACTCTGTGGCATTCTCGGTACCCTCAAGAGCATCTAAGACTCCCACATTACCATATCTCTTTCTCCTTATTTCTAATACCAATTCCCAGCCTGGTGCCAGGCTGGTACTACAAATTCCCTCTTCCACTTTCTCTCCATCTGCTTTGAGTTTACAAGTTCCAACTGCAGAGTTGTTTTTTTACTTACAAACAAAACAAAAAGAAAAACAAACAAACAAAAAACCCCGTTCTTCCCAATGATATACTCTAGATTTTCCACATGATTGACAGCTGCTCCCTCAAATATGAGACCATGTCATCCCAGGTTCTCTTTTCCTCTCTTACTAGGTGCTTGTTACAAATATCAACACATTCCATTTTGTTGTTGTTGTTGTTTAAATTTTCTCTTCTCTTAGCAAATAACCTGGATTCTCTGTAACAAAAGTGACAGTAGGTAGCTAATTAAAGAAGCAAACATTTTTTACCCTTGAGACTCTGGATGGATGTTGAGGGGACTGTGTATGTCTACCTATTAAAAAATATTATTCCCTGTCCTGAATACATCCATTCTCTTGTGTGTGTTTTCCATTATCTTATAATTATTCCATTCGGTTCTAGTGGATTCCATATCATTCCTCATGGAAGACCTAACTCAGTTTCTCCTTTTTCCTCAAGCCTTCAATCTTCTCAAATCCTCTCTTGTTTACTGATTTGCATCTTCAGGATTTTCATTCTTGAAAATCAAGCAATTCCTGAAGACTCAATTACAGCAGCTCTGTATGTAACTGCTGAGCTTGCTTACTAATTCAGAGAATAAGGCTATTTAATATGATACTGTAATTTAATTTATACCAATTTCAACACATAATTAAATATATTTTTCAGTACTTTCTCTAGCCTCAGAGGAAACGTGTTTTCTTTAAACTTATATCCTCCGATGAATTAGTTCTCAGCCTCAGCCTCAACAAAAATGATTGAGAAGAGAAATAGGGAATGAAGAGGTTGTTTGATTTCCTTCCCCGGAAAGTGTTTTGAAGTCAAATAAGTATTTTTATTACATTACATGGTTCCTTTATGCACTTCTAATCTCCCCACAATAAAGCATATGGTTTAATTAACTATATAATTATATTATGCAAGATCAATATTTTCATGAAATACCATTATGACCACCTAGGTATATCATTATTCAAGGTCGTGTCTAGGTACTATAGAAAAAGGGATGATTTTGATATAAGCACAGTTCTCAAGGAGGTTTGAAGAGAATTAACAAAAGTTATGGTGAAACAGGTGGCACTGAGAAGAAACACCAGTTAAAATGGAGAGGGGTGGAGAGAGGCAAGGAAGTATTTTTTGGAGATAATCGTACCTAAGACTTTGCCCCTTTTAAAGTCTTAAAATATGGGCAAAAGTTAGCCAGGTTGTCTTAGTTTTTGGAGCCACCAAAAGCAGAGTCTGAGACTGAGGCTAATGAGCAGGTAGATTGTTTGGAAATTGATCCTAAGCACCATAAGGGAAGGTGGGAGCAAAACAAGGAAGGAGGGAAAGCCAAGATACCTATGTGTTTTGGGGAAGGTCACCAAGACTGGGACGGGTGCTTGATTATGTGGAACATTCTCAGGAAATGTAGACAGTAGTCTCAAAACAATCCACTCAGAAGATGAAAGAGGGAAACATTTATTTATGTCCCCTGTTTAGTCAAGAATGACCCCACAGGCATCAACTTCCCCCGTATTCACACATCGCATGGCTACAGGCAAATTTCCACAAGCATCTCACACCACAATAGCGTAGAAACCCATGTCAAGATATGAAATGTACACATAGAAGTCCACACCTGTGTGCAAATCTTTGAAGCCAGCACAAAACTATTCACATATACTGTCTCAAGTCAGAAGTGAAGCCAAGGGGATATAAAGCGACACATAAGAAATACCTCATTCACAGGTCAAAGGAAGAAGGGTAGCAGATACATAATGAAAAACAATACAGTTTGTGTGTGGGCCGAGACTAATAAGAATGATATTGCAGCAGGAGTATTCACGTGAAGCAAGGTAGGGTGAGACAAGAGATTGGAGAAGGAGATGAAGCTTTAAATGCCATGTTAAGAAATTTGGAATTAATTCTATAATTAATGGGAAATAATTTAAAGGAATGTACTCACAAAGGTTTCAATCTGTAATAATGCTGTTGGCAAGAATCAGGATAAAAAATAATATTTGAAAGCAGTAAATGAAATGGGAGGAAGAAAATTATTATTTGAAAAGTGGGATTTTTGCTCCAGGAAATGATGTACTATATTATTGTTTCTAAACTGGGGCAATTTTGCCTCCCAATGGACATTTGGCAATGACTAGACACATTTTGTTTGTAGCAATTGGGAGGATGTTACCATATGGGTAGAGGATGACGACGCTCTAGATAGGCAACACACAGTACAGCCTCCAATAACAAAGAACTATCCAGCCCTCAATGTCAATAGTACCAAGGTGGACAAGCTACCTCAGTATCTGCAGTTCCCAACATCAGTTGATTGAATCCATGGATGCTGCAGAACCCACAGATATGGAAGGCCTATTGTACTATACCATTTTATATAAGGGACTTGCCCATCCTCAGATTTTGGTATCTGTAGGGGTTCCTAGAATCAATCCCAGCTGGATATCAAGGGATGACTGTGCTTTGGTTCAGCTAAAGATGTATGTATGTATATACATATATAGAGATTGAAGGCATTGAAGAAATAACAAAGCAGTAAGGAACTGTCAGAGCAAGATGAGCAGCATAAGAAAATCCAGAGACAGTAGGATTTTTATTGTGAAAGTGTTGAAATAAATTTGGTGAGAACATATATCTTAATAATAATGAGTTTTTCACCCCATGAACATGATACAGCTCTAAATTTAGGCTTTTAAAAATCTGTTAGCAATTATTTGTTCTTTTCAGTACAGAAGTTTTTGATGTATTTTTAGAACTATCTTCCTAAGTTTTTTAGGTTTTATAATGCTCTCATAAATATTATTTTACCTTCCAATTGTTTGTTATTAGCATATAAATAAAATTGACTATAAAAATTGACCTTACTAAATTCACTTATTAATTCTAGAATTTAAAATTTTGTAAATTTAATTTTCTCTGGTGGATTTTTAAATAATCTTATATTTGGGTAACTGAAAGCACTCTGTTGTACCCTAAAACTACTCATTCTGATTGTCCAGTAATTTTCAAACACTTTTAGTGGCAAAAACTTTTATTAAAATGAAATTTTAACTGAAAGCCCAACAAATGTATCAGATAAATCAGAGGTTTCTCTGGCTGAAGCTGGCATGAGGAACTTGTATGGGGTTGGGGAAACAAAACCTTGCCTGATTAACCCAGTGACCCCCGCATGTGGATTGTGTGGGAACTCATTGGAGCCCCAAGGGCTCCATGGAACATAGCTAGCAAATTGATGCAGGTTCTGGGGGCTCTACATTTCTAATTAAAATTTGAACTTCAGAAAGTTGTCAAATTTCTATATTTCCTGAATAAAACATTTTTATTGAAAGAGAATGTGATGTAAACAAAGAGAGAGCAGCTTAACTCTGCATAGGAGACTGACCATTTTGAAAACATGAAGCTGAAGCAGGACCCCACGGGGCCTTCCCAGGGATAGAACCCCTTTTTCCCCGGCCTCTTGTTTGTAGAAAAGCTTTAGTCTCCTAGGCCTTCCTCGAGTTCCAAAGAGCATATTTAATCAGAGAAGTGAGAAAATGCAGAAACGAAGGGAAAACAAGCAAGATAAAATAATAATAGTTTAGCCATAAGACAAAGTTAAGGACTCTTAGTTCCTGCTCAAGGGCTGTAGATGATATTCTGAGCCAAATCCCTGAGTTGTTTTGCAGATACTAAAACCCCCACCGGGGTGGGGGTGGGGGGTCCAGTGGTTAAGACTCTGCACTTCCAACGCAGGGGGCTCGGGTTCAATCCCTGGTCAGGAACTAAGATCCCACATGCTGCAGAGTGCGGCCAAAAAAAGAGGAGCAAACGTATAAATCCCCCACCAGGTGGAAAAAGGTAATTGCACCCTATGACAAGCATGTAGACTCCAGATTGGTTTGAACCAGAAGGTCGATGAGGTACCAAAATACTAACGGGTTACCTCACCACCAACCAATCAGATGAGTATCCACAGCTGATCAGGCACCCTACAACCCTCACCGTTAATGTTGCCTTTAAAAACCCTTCCCTGAAAGCCATCAAGGAGTTCAGATCTTTTGAGCATGAGCTACTCATTCTCCTCTCTTGGCCCCATGTTGGACACCTTGCATTAAACCTGGTGTCAGCAGATTGACTTTGTTGCCTATTGGGTGAGCAGACCCAAGTTTGGTTCCATAACAAACATAAGAAAACATTTATAAGGAAAGTGGAATAACTGAGTATAGGCAAAAGTCAGAATGGGAATCAAAGATCGTTTATGATCCCAGGAAAATCCAAATTTCAAATTAAAGACACGGAAAAGCAAAGGAAATACAAAGGGAACACACACACACACACACACACACACACACACACACACACACACTCCTCTATGCCTAGAAAGACTGTAGCAGAAGTGTTACCCATGCTATGAAGCCCAGGCATAGAAACTGTTTTTAATCATACAGGCTAGTTGTTCTTTATCAACCACAAAGCCCCCCAACAAAACCAGACTGAACAGGCTAGATACAAGACAGCAGGCAAAGCAGGCTAAAGGTCATTGCTTTCCTGCCCTGATTTATCTCTGTGTTGGTTTCCAAGTACCAGGTGTTTGGCAGAGATGTTTGGCGGCTGTACTTTGAGAGATATGCAGTGGTCAACCGTCTGGAACCAGCTCTGACTTGACCACAGGAAGGCGCCTGTGCAGATGAAACCTGGAGATATCGAGAGTTACCTTTGCTTCATTACTGTGCCAAGATCTCTGCCCAAAGCCGGGATTTGTACTCTGCTAGGAACAATTCATGCCCAGTAGAATGCAAGGGAGCCTGAAGGACTGCGCATGCCTTGGCTGTTCCTAGAACTCTCCGCCCTTTTCCCCAGTTTCTGATGATGCAGCTGCCTCTTACCCCTTAAAAGTCCCCCACTTTCCTCCCTTTGTGAAGAAGGTGCCTTTAGGGCGTGAGTTCCCCTTCTCCATTCTCTGGCCATTGAATAAAAGCCTGTCTTGCTTGAACCAAACTCAGTTTTGTTACTGGCAGCGTGAACCTGGCGGGGGGGGGGGGATGGGGGGAGAGCACCCTGACCCACCAGGGGGGCTTTGGGTTAGTTTAGGCCCTGAGAGAGGAGGCTTTGCATCTAATTTGGTAACAAAAGCTTTCGAATTAAACGGTAAAAATTTGAATCCTCGCTCAAATTGATATTACGGTGTGACCTTGGCCAATCACCTCAAACTTTCTAACCGTTAATTGGTTTATCTATAAAATCAGTTTTTTTGAGGCTACGTAAAACACTTCCGATTGTGTCTGAAATCAGTAAGAGCTTAATTACTGGTTTCTTTACAGAAAAGGCGTTTCCCCAGATTCAGCATTATTCTACATCAGGCTACCTTTCCCAAAACTGTAGATATAAAAATTAAATGGTAACAGTGACCTTGTATATATTTGATTTTCAGAAATTATGTCATAATAGCAAGAGCATTCATGCCATATAAAAAATTCAATTCCAGATAGATTTAAAGCCTGCAGTGACCATGAAGAAAAATATTAATAAATTCAACTATGTGAAAATTACAATCATAATTTTGCCATCTTCAAAAGACACCATTAAAAGAAAAAGTGAAGAGCCATAGGATGGAAGGAGGTATTTGCAATACATGTAGCTGATAAAGGACTTTTAACCAGATTATTTCTGGTAAGGAAGAAAATGCATAAAAAATCAGACAACCAATAGAAAAATAGGTTAAAGATTTAAAGGAGTATTTCACAAAAAAGAAACCCAAATTACTAACAAACGTAGGCAAAAGCACTAAACTTTAGAAGTCAGGAAAATGCTAAATCATAACATTTTTCTTAATACTAAGATGTGTTGACGAGCCTGTAGAAGCTGCAAGAATTTTCATATATGGCTAGAGGGATTGTAAACTGGTACAACATCTTTGGTAAACAATATACCATAATCTAGAAATATTGAAGATGTATTTATTCCCTTTGATTCAGAAATTTCACCCCGTGCATAGGTCATAGAGATAAAAATACTTATTTGCAATAGGTACAAGAACATTTAGAGCACATTCGTTCATAGTTGTCAAATACTGGAAACAATCCAAATGCCCAACAATATGAGAACGGGAAATACATAGGGGGTATATAAATAGAGCAGATCTCAGATATAGCAACATAAGTGTATCTAAAAGACATTTTGAACAAAAGAGAGTAAGTAACAAAAGATTATAGATACTGTGTTTATATGAAGTTCTAAAAAAGGCACAATGAAACTATGTTTAAAAATGTGATGAAACCCAACATCAAGCCTTCCCCACCAAGAGAATGGAAACTCCTCACCCCAGCAAGCCTCAGCCGGAGTCAAAAGTTGGAGTCTTTCCCATTAAGTATACAAGCACATGTGTGCCCAGCTGCCCTCTGGCTCTGCAGGCATCTACTCATGTAACACACATGTTTATTGCCAGCATATTTGCACATGCAAACCCCTCATACCTACTTGAACTATTTGAAAGATACTAGCAGGGTATCTTTCATTTTTAGCATTGAAAAAATAGTTATACATTTTTCCTTTGTAGCAAAGCTACAAAGGAACTCAAGAAAATAATTATAAATGAATTAGGAATGTAGGTGCCTCTGGGGATAAATGAGGGATCTATGCTTTGTAAGGTGTATCAGTCAGGGTCCAAAACAACTCTAAAAGAGGAATAATTACAAACACGTAACTAGAATTCTGAAGAAAACTGTAGGGCTAAGGGAGGTATACAGGAAGACAAACTTGGAAGGGGATGCCCCTCCCCAAGACTGGGGCTCAGACTTCATTCAGAAAGTGTAGTTGGAGCCCAGAGCATGGTGAAGTTCACTGAGTTGTCCAGGACAAGGTTGGTTCACAGTCAGTCACTGGGCAAGCAGGACACACCCCTCTGGGGTGCAAGAGGGCAGAGCATGGCTAGTAGACACAGAGGGAGTTGGGACACCACGTTGAGAACCCAGCATCAGCAAGGCAGCACATATGTACAGACCATAATAAACACACCAGGAGAAAGGTGCCGAAGTCAGCACCCTGGAGTCAGAAAGAGAAGCCCCTTCCTCCCACAAGGTCCCTCTAGGGCCCTGTACCGAAAATGCTTAATATTGCACTGACAGCAAAGAAGAAAAGTGCTTAAAGCTCCGTCATCTCAGAGCAGATTAAAAAAGGTGGGTTTGGGGCTTCCCTGGTGGCGCAGTGGTTGAGAGTCCGCCTGCCGATGCAGGGGACGCGGGTTCGTGCCCCGGTCTGGGAGGATCCCACATGCCGCGGAGCGGCTGGGCCCGTGAGCCATGGCCGCTGGGCCTGCGCGTCCGGAGCCTGTGCTCCGCAGGGGGAGAGGCCACAGCAGTGAGAGGCCCGCCTACCGCAAAAAAAAAAAAAAAAAGGTGGGTTTGAAGGTGAGAAGCAGTCAATTGCTATCTGGCACTGAAGGGATAGACAGAGCCTTCTGTGATGCCAGTAATGTTCTCAACCTTCACTTGTGTGGTAATTACACAAGTGCTTTCATCACAACTGTTGTTAAATTGCACAAATACTTCGCACCTTTCTGTATATTTCACAAGATACTGATTTTAAAAAGCAAATGAACATGTATATAATTAATATTTGGCTAACTTGAGTTGTACTATTTCTCCTGCATTTAACTAGCCACAAAAATATTTGCCAACCTACTTAATTTCTCCTCACCTTGAATCCTTCATCCTTAAAATGGAGATGGTGACCCACCCAGTTACACTGAGTGATTACCTTTTTTTATCAAAAGGAAAAGAAGAAGGAAAAAATAAGGTAATATGTACAAAAGCGTTTTGAGGGATATGTAAAAATAATGAGAATTATTAATTTTCCAATAATTTTGAAAAATCCAGTTTTTGAAAAGTATTTATTAAAGGTTGTCTAAGGAAAGAGAACCAACATATGAAATAAGTAATTGGTTCACATAACTATAAAAGATGAGGATTCCCACAATCTGCCTACCTCAAGCTGGAGATGCAGGAAGCCAGTGATTTCAGTCCAAGTCTGGAGTCGGGAGAACCAGGAAAGGAATGGTATAAATTCCAGTTCCAGTGTGAAGTCTTGAGAATCAGGAGTGCCAAAGGTGTAAGTCCTAGTCCAAGGGCAAGAAAAGACGAATGTCCCAGGTCAACTATCAGCCAGAGACAGCAATTCCTCCCTTCCTCCACCTTTTTGTTCTATTCAGGCCCTAAACAGATTGGATGCTGCCCACCTACAATGGAGAGGACAGTCTGCTTAGTTCACAAATTCAAATGCTAATCTCTTCCAGAAACACCCTCACAGACCCACCCGGAAATAATGAAATAATGTTTATCCAAATATCTCAGCACCTGATGATCCAGTCAAGTCGACAGATGAAGTTAACTACCACAAAAAGCACGTATTGGAGGAGCTTCAAGATGGCGGAAGAGTAAGACGCGGAGATCATCTTCCTCCCCACAGATACATCAGAAATACATCTACACGTGGAAGAGCTCCTACAGAACACCTAGTGAACGCTGGCAGAAGACCTCAGACCACCCAAAAGTCAAGAAACTCCCCACGTACCTGGGTAGGGCAAAAGAAAAAAGAAAAACCAGAGACAAAAGAATAGGGACGGGACCTGCACCAGTGGGAGGGAGCCGTGAAGGAGGAAAGGTTTCCACACACTAGGAAGGCCCTTCGTGGGCGGAGACTGTGGGTGGCGGAGGTGGGGAGCTTCGGGGCCGCGGAGGAGAGCGCAGCAACAGGGGTGCGGAGGGCAAAGCGGAGAGATTCCCGCACAGAGGGTCAGTGCTGACCAGCACTCACCAGCCCCAGAGGCTTGTCTGCTCACCCGCCGGGGCTGGCGGGGCTGGGAGCTGAGGCTCGGGCTTCGGTCGGATGCCGGAAGAGGACTGGGGTTGGCTGCATGAACACAGCCTGAAGGGGTTAGTGCGCCACAGCTAGCCGGAAGGGAGTCGGGGAAAAGTCTGGAGCTGCCGAAGAGGCAAGAAACTTTTTCTTACCTCTTTGTTTCCTGGTGCGCGAGGAGAGGGGATTAAGAGCGCGGCTTAAAGGAGCCCCAGAGACGGGCGCGAGCCGCCGCTATCAGCCCGGACCCCAGAGATGGGCGTGGGACGCGGGGGCTGCTGCTGCAGCCACCAAGAAGCCTGTGTGCAAGCACAGGTCACTCTCCACACCTCCCCTCCCAGGAGCCTGCGCAGCCCGCCACCGCCAGTGTCCCGGGATCCAGGGACAACTTCCCCAGGAGAGCGCACTGCGTGCCTCACGCTGGTGCAACGTCACGCCGGCCTCTGCCGCCGCAGGCTCGCCCCGCACTCCGTACCCCTCCCTCCCCATGGCCTGAGTGAGCCAGAGCCCCCGAATCAGCGGCTCCTTTAACCCCGTCCTGTCTGAGCAAAGAAAAGACTCCCTCAGGCGACCTACACGAGAGGCAGGGCCAAATCCAAAGCTAAAACACGGGAGCTGTGCAAAGAAGAGAAAGGGAAATTTCTTCCAGCAGCCTCAGGAGCAGAGGATTAAATCTCCACAATCAACTTGATGTACCCTGCATCTGTGGAATACCTGAATAGACAACGAATCATCCCAAATTGAGGAGGTGGACTTTGGGAGCAACGATATATATATATATATACATATATATATATATATATATATATATACGTATATATATATCACAAATTACAGGGTACTATTCACACTTTTTTTGGTCTTTGTTTTCACTTAACAGTATAGCTTCGAAATCACACCTTTATATTGATTTGCCTTATACTTTTTTAACATCTATATAGTATTTCCTTGTACTGCAATTCATTTAACCAGTCCCCTTTGAAGGACATTTAATTTGTTTCAGTGGCATCTGGTTTATTTTCTTAAATTAAAGTTCACCACTGAACAGCAAAACCAGTCCCCAACATGGCGTTATTGATGAACATTTTGGGGGTTTTTCTGTTTTTCTTTTTGGTTAATAGACCAATTTATTTTTTAATTTTTAAAACATTTTTATTGGAGTATAGTTGATTTACAGTATTTTGTTGGTTTCTGGTATACAGCAAGGTGAATCAGTTATACATGTACATACATCCACTCCTTTTTAGGTTCTTTTCTCATATAGGCCATTACAGACTATTGAGTAGAACCAATTTCTTTTTATTTGTATTTTTTCAGTGAGTAATAATCTTAGTATCCCCAAGACATTTTTGAAAAACTGTATTTTAATGATGCAATAAAGAGCTGCAGGTAAATCCTAAAAAAAAAAAAAAAAAGATATATATATTTTTTCCCTTTTTCTCTTTGTGTGAGTGTGTATGTGTATGATTCTGTGTGTGATTTTGTCTGTATAGCTTTGCTTTTACCATTTGTCCTAGGTTTCTGTCTGTCCTTTTTTTTTTTTTTTTTTTACTTAAAATTTTTTTCTCAATAATTATTTTTTATTTTAATTATTTTATTTTACTTTATTTTATTTTATCTTCTTTCTTCCTTCTTTCTTTCTTCCTTCTTTCTTCCTTCCTTTCTTTCTTTCTTTTCTTTCTTTCTTCTTTCTTTTCTCCCTTTTATTCTGAGCTGTGTGGATGAAAGGCTCTTGGTGCTCCAGCCAGGCATCAGTGCTGTGCCTTTGAGGTGGGAGAGCCAAGTTCAGGACACTGGTCCACAGAGACCTCCCAGCTCCACATAATAACAAATGGCTAAAATCTCCCAGAGATCTCCATCTCAATGCCAAGACCCAGCTTCACTCAACGACCAGCAAGCTACAGTGCCGGACACACTATGCCAAACAAATAGCAAGACAGGAACACAACCCCATCCATTAGCAGAGAGGCTGCCTATAATCATAATAAGGCCACAGACTCCCCAAAACACACCACCAGACATGGACCTGCCCACGAGAAAGGTAGGATCCAGCCTCATCCACCAGAACACAGGCACTAGTCCCCTCCACCAGGAAGCCTACACAACCCACTGAACCAACCTTAGCCACTGCAGGCAGAAACCAAAAACAACGGGAACTACGAACCTGCAACTTGCGAACAGGAGACCTCAAGCACAGTAAGTTCAGCAAAATGAGAAGACATAAAAACACACAGCAGATGAAGGAGCAAGGCAAAAACCCACCAGACCTAACAAACAGGAAATAGGGAGTCTACCTGAAAAAGAATTCAGAATATGATAGTAAAGATGATCCAAAATCTTGGAAATAGAATACAGAAAATACAAGAAACGTTTAACAAGGACCTAGAAGAACTAAAGACCAAACAAACAATGATGAACAACACAATAAATGAAATTAAAAATTCTCAAGAAGGGATCAATAGCAGAATAACTGAGGCAGAAGAATGGATAAGTGACCTGGAAGATAAAATAGTGGAAATAACTACTGCAGAGCACAATAAAGAAAAAAGAATGAAAAGAATTGACAACAGTCTCAGAGACCTCTGGGACAACAATAAACCAACCAACATTCGAATTATAGGGGTCCCAGAAAAAGAGAAAAAGAAAGGGACTGAAAAAATATTTGAAGAGATTATAGTTGAAAACTTCACTAATTAGGGAAAGGAAATAGTTAAACAAGTCCAGGAAGCACAGAGAGTCCCATACAGGATAAATCCAAGCAGAAACATGCCAAGACACATATTAATCAAACTATCAAAAATTAAATACAAAGAAAAAATATTAAAAGCAGCAAGGGAAAAACAACAAATAACAAACAAGGGAATTCCCATAAGGTTAACAGCTCATCTTTCAGCAGAAACTCTACAAGCCAGAAGGGAGTGACAGGACATATTTAAAGTGATAAAGGAGAAAAACCTACAACCAAGATTGCTCTACCCAGCAAGGGTCTCATTCAGATTTGATGGAGCAACAGTATGCCAATAAAATGGACAGCCTGGAAGAAATGGACAAATTCTTAGAAATGCTCAAGCTTCCGAGACTGGACCAGGAAGAAATAGAAAATATGAACACACAATCACAAGCACTGAAATTGAAACTGTGATTAAAAATCTTCCAAAAAAAGATGGCTTTACAGGCAAATTCTATCAAACATTTAAAGAAGAGCTAACACCTATCCTTTGCAAACTCTTCCAAAGTATAGCAGAGGGAGGAACACTCCCAAACTCATTCTACGAGACCACCATCACACTGATATCAAAACCAGACAAAGATGTCACAGGTAATGATAACTACAGGCCAATATCACTGATGAACATAGATGCAAAAATCCTCAACAAAATACTAGCAAACAGAATCCAACAGCACATTAAAAGGATCACACACCATAATCAAGTAGGGTTTATCCAAGGAATGCAAGGATTCTTCAATATATGCAAATCAATCAATGTGATACACCATATTAACAAATTGAAGGAGAAAAACCATATGATCATCTCAATAGATGCAGAGAAAGCTTTCGATAAAATTCAACACCCATTTATGATAAAAAACCCTCCAGAAAGTAGGCATAGAGGGAATTTACCTCAACATATTAAAGGCCATATATGACAAACCCACAGGCAACATCATCTTCAATGGTGAAAAACTGAAAGCATTTCCACTAAGATCAGGAACAAGACAAGAATGCCCACTCTCACCACTATTATTCAACATAGTGTTGGAAGTTTTAGCCACAGCAATCAGAGTAGAAAAACAAATAAAAGGAATCCAAATTGGAAAAAAGAAGTAAAGCTGTCACTGTTTGCAAATGACATGATACTATGCACAGAGAATCCTAAAGATACTACCAGAAAACTACTAGAGCTAATCAACAGTATGGGGTTTCCTTATAAAACTAAAAGTAGAACTACCATATGACCCAACAATCCCACTACTGGGCATATACCCTGAGAAAACCATAATTCAAAAAGAGTCATGTACCACAATGTTCATTGAAGGTCTATTTACAATAGCCTGGACATGGAAGCAACGTAAGTGTCCATCAACAGATTAATGGATAAAAAAGTCGTGGCACATATATACAATGGAATATTACTCAGCCATTAAAAGAAATGAAATTGAGTTATTTGTAGTGAGGTGGATGCACCTAGAGTCTGTCATACAGTTTGAAGTAAGTCAGAAAGAGAAAAACAAATACTGTATGCTAACACATATATGTGGAATCTAAAAAAATAAAAAAATAAAAAAAATAAAACTGGTCTTGACGAACCTAGGGGCAAGATGGGAATAAAGACACAGACCTACTAGAGAATGGACTTGAGGATATGGAGAGTGGGAATGGTAAGCTGTGACAAAGTGAGAGAGTGGCATGGACATATATACACTACCAAATGTAAAATAGATAGCTAGTGGGGAGCAGCCGCATAGCACAGGGAGATCAGCTCAGTGCTTTGTGACCACCTAGAGGGGTGGGATAGGCAGTGTGGGAGGGAGGGAGATTCAAGAGGGAAGAGATATGGGAACATATGTATAAGTATAACTGATTCACTTTGTTATAAAGCAGAAACTAACACACCTTTGTAAAGCAATTATACTCCAATGAAGATGTTATAAATAAATAAATAAATAAATAAATAAATAAATAAATAAATAAATACAAATAGATAACAACAACAAAAAAACCCCAAATAGATAACAATTCCAAACGTTGGTGAAGATGTAGAGCAACTGGAACTCTCATACATTGTTGGTGGAACTATACACTGGAAGAATGCTTGACAGTATCTACTAAAGCTAAGCATATACATATTCTTGATCCAGGTATTCCATTCCTCAGTAGAAACTCTATAGAAATGTATAAGTGTATGCCCCAAGAGACATATACCGGAATGTTTACAATGACATTGTCATAATATCCCCAAATTGGAAGCTACCCAACAATATAATAGTAGACTGGATAAATTAATAGTTGTATATGTATACAATAAATACTATTTAGCAGTGAGGATGAACAAATTATAACTATATACAACAACATGGATAAATCTAATGGACAGTAAAAGAAACCAGACCCAAAAGAGTGCAAATGTTATGATTTTACTGCTAAAAGTTTCCAAAACAGACAAACTTAGCCTATGGTGTCAGAAATCAGGAGATTGGTTACTCTTAGAGGCTTAATAACTATAAGGGGACAAAAGAGGGCTTCTGGGATCTGGACAGTGTTCTGTTTTTAATCTGGGTGATGGTCACATGGGTTTGTTCACTTTATAAAATGTATTCTGATACACACATTTATTCTACACTTTTTCAAGATATATTTAAATTAAAAGTTTGCATCAAAGTCTATATTCATACAGAAAGAGGAGATGCCATTAGCTAGATTAAGATAACTGTCTTAGACTGAGATCAGTATCAATACCCCAGTGTGTATTAAATTCTTCTGTTAGATGCAATTGATTTCTACATTTGTGACTATCAAACTACTGAACAAATATTACTTAAATGCCTAATTGCTATGTTAGTGGTAAAAACTTAAGTCAAAGATATGATATGATTCCCAACTTCATTTTACAAGAATACTTTGTATTTACAAAGTATATACTTTGTATTTACAAAGTATTTACAAAGTATATACTTTGTATTTACAAACTATTTACAGTCGGCTTGGGGAGATAAGATTAGAGACAAAATTAGCAAATAGAATTTGAAGTTGAAGTCTAAACTCCTCTTGAATCCTGGGAGTTTTCAGCTGATTGAGTTTGGGAAATTGCTCCAGCCACCAAGATATCCTTTGAGGATCACATTTTCTGCTCGCAGAATATGATGTTTATTTTTAAGGTTTTTTTCACCTATGTTTACGAGGAATATTGACTTATAGTTTTCTTTTCTTGTAATATCTTTGAATAACACTGGCCTCATAACCTAGGAAGTTATTCTCCTTCAAATATCTGGAGGAGTTTTTGTAGCATGGTACAAACATTTGATAGAATTAGTAAGTGAAGACATCTCACTTGGAATGTTCTTTGTGCATAGGTTATCTTTAATAGATAGTGGACTATTTAAGTTATCTAATTATTTTTTTCCAGTTTTATTGAAAAATAATTGACATATATCACTGTAAAAGTTTAAGGTATACAGAATGATGGTTTGATTTATATAAATTGTGAAATGATTACCACAATGGATTCAGTTAACATTTATCTTCTCATATAGATCCAATAAAAAGAAAAGAAAGAAAAAAAAGGAAAACAAACAAAAAACAAGCAAACAAAAAGCACGTATTTATTTTTAAAGCAATATTACTATCAAAACGTACCAAGAGCTAAAAAGTCTGTTATACTTCTACTAATTGAGAATCAAGAGCATGTACACAGTGATTTACTCAAAAGTAAATGTTTCTTCTCTTATTGTCTGAAGGTATATTTTTCAAACAGAAAGTGACAGATATTATCTGGTCTATCTATTTTTAATTTATAAATATGGAAATATTAATGCCAGAAATGTTAATGTTTTCAGTTAGTGAATTCCAGGGTCAGAAGTGGAATCCAAGTCTCTTTGCAACTAGAGATTATCATGCTAAATGAAGTAAGTCAGAAAGAGAAAGACAAATACCATATGATATCACTTATACGTGAAATCTAAAATACAAAACAAATGAACCTACCTATGAAACAGAAACAGAATCTTGAACATAGAGAACACACTGGTGGTTGCCAATGGGGAGGGTTTGGAGGAGGGATGGACTGGGAGGTTGGGGTTAGCAGATATAACCTTTTATATATAGACTGGATAAACAACAACATCCTACTGTACAGTACAGAAAACTATACTCAATATCCTATGATAAAACATAATGGAAAAGAATATAAAAAAGAGTGTATATATATATATAACTGAATCATATGCTGTACAGCAGTAATTAACACAACATTGTAAATCAACTATACTTCAAAAAAATTTTTTTTTAATTTTTTAAAATCCAAGTCTCCTTACATACAATTCATGGTTATCCTTTAATGGTACACATAGGACCTTAACAAATCCCCTAAGGTTGCAGAATATCTATGAGTGTGAATGGAGGCAGTGGCTATGGTCTACTTTCTTTTTTACTCATTTGATTTCTCCTCTTTTGAGTGGGTTGGAAGCTGAGATTTATTACCAATTGGTAGCCTCTGGCAGTGTGAAAGGAGGATGAGCCTGCCATAGTGGAATAAAGAATGTAAAGTGTGATAAGATGTAATGAAGTGAAATAAAATCTCTGCTCAAAGCCCAAATAAAACTGTCAGTGTTTGGATGCTGCAGCCTGTTGGGCTGGGCTTAGATAGGAGCAAGTGGGATCAGTGCAGTCTTGAGTGAGCATGCTGTAACTTAATTTCTGAAACCACATATACTAATAGGTTGATATAAAGAATGAAAGGCAACACAACATGCATCTCATAATGATATTTAATCTTGGTTCAAATCCAGTTTAAAGCAAATATTTGAAGCAAAGTTTGTGCCTGTCCTATAATTACTTACAAATGTACATACTAAATTCTTATCTCATTCTACCATAGAGTTCATTAATAGGTTAATGGAATGCACTCACAGACAATAATTACTATATTCCCATTGAAAATCGAGTGTAGGTTATTTGAGGGGCTTGGGCAGAAAAAGTCTTTCTTACTAAAATCAGAAACCCTGAGTCCTCAGTTAACTTCTGCCTTGTATAGGAGTTGAAATAGCTCTGACATCCTCCATTACCTGTGGAATGTAAAATGCAGCCATTCAGCAGTTGGATGACAGTGACAAAGTGCAGGCTAATGGTGATCACCCTCTGCACTGACCCTGATGTACCTGGCCTTTTCAAAACAGGGAGGCTAATGTCTAACAAGTCATGTAAAAGTCACTGTGAATGAACCTTAAAGTAAATGCAACCTAGCGTCCTTTGCATTTCAGTGTTCCCTGAAATATCACCACTTTAAGTTCAGTGTCAAAGCCAAAAGGCAAAAATTCTGGATAAGTTTTGAAATAGGTGTTAAGTTAACCAGAAAACAATCCAGTAAAAAGGAGTTGATTCACTTGCCATCACCTAATAGTTTTAGAACTCAGTTTTTGCTTTGGTAATCAAGGTGCTGGAATTGGATTTAAGATACTTTCCTTAAAATTGGAATTTAATTATTTTCAGTCAAAAACTAAAACAGTGGTTTATGAAAATATAAATTAGTTTCATCATAGAAAATACTGGAAATGGGAGACTTACTTTTAGAATACCTGCTATGTACAGATATTTTTGCATATATTATTTGCAAAATGAGTATACGTAATCTTACCAAGTAAATATATTTAGATTTTTTCCTCATTTTCCCAACATGGCAACTGAAGTTCAGAAAAGTAAAAGCACTGTTCAAAGTCATAAATTCAGTAAATGGTGGATCATAATAAAACCCCAGATTTGTTTATGATGTTTTGTTTTAAATATATAACACAACTCCTTGTGCAAAGTGAGATATTCTGTTAATCGCTATTTTAGAGCAGAAAAAAATGCATAGTATATATGTTCAACTGGCTAGTTTAACCTGTCTCTATATTCTTCTGTAATAGAATACTGGGTCGGCATCACCCTTCTAAGCCTGGAAGGGGAGGTGGAAGGAGGCAGGGGAATCAGAGATGTTGTACTATAGAAAAAAGGTGATCAAAAATGGCATATAAAATTAGTAAATCAGAATTTCGGTGATCTGAAGACCAAGGCACAGCACCCTAAGAAGATAAAACTAGGAGGAAAAGGTTAGGATTTGAGAAAGGAAATAGAATGCTTCCTCAGCTTGGCCTTAATCAGCCTAAGGGCTTTAAGTTGTGATTTGTGTCTTTCTGCTTCCTTCTCTTAGTGACATCTTAAATATTTAAAAGCCTTGTGATTCTCCTTTAAACATAAACTTCAATATAGAAAGGTTAAGGCTTGATCTTTCAATAATTGTAAATTATGGTTTGTGGCCCTATTTTTTCTAGCTTTATTAAGATATAATTGACAAATAAAAATTATATGTATTTAAGCTGTACAGTTGATGTTTTGATATAGGCACACATTGTGTAATGATTACCACATATCCATTATCTCACTTAGTTATATGTGTGTGTGTGTGTGTGTGTGTGTGTGTGGTAAGAACACTTAAGATACAATCTCCTAGCAAATTTCAAGCACACAATACAGTATTATTAACTATAATCACCATGCTCTGCATTAGATCCCCAGAAGACCCTGTTCTCATAGAAAAGGCCATCACTGAATTGCCTGTAGGACAGTTTGACTTAAATAAGAAGAGTAAACCTTGAAGCTCCTAGTCCTGACTGGCAATGAGAGTCAACTAATTAAACAAAGAAGCAAAACTAAGACTAAGAATGTAATTGTGTAATCTATAGCTATATATCAGCAGTGACCAACTAACTGTCAAAGAGAGATCATATAGATTCAGAAAATAATCAATTTAATATCAGGATGTGAGCTTCTTAGAAAGCTGCCTCCCTCTTGCTACTTCTCTAATAGGAAAAAAAAATTGTTTTCTCATTGTAATTATTTTGCACAATAAAATAGGTAGTCTAAGTTGTATAAACATACCCTTTCCTCTTGGGACTCAATGAAGTAAAATAGAATTAATGTGTTTTTGTCGCTGTTTCTGGGTGTTGGTGATATTTTATTTTATTGTAGTTGGAAGTATATAGTTTGGATGTTTTTAAGTGAACATTTATCATTTTTTAAAAGATACATTTTTAAGACTACTTTCATTTTTAAATATCATTTTAAATGACTTTGTTTTCCATAAATTGTTTCTTATGCCAAAAAAATGCTGACTAAGTGTATATATAACTGAGTCATGTATAATCAGTATTACTCTCTTAAGTAGACCATTTAGGATGGTAGGACATTCCAGATCTGGATAATAAACTTATCCTGTTTAGTGATGGTAATAAATCAGCATCATCTGGAAAGTCCCAACACTGTAAAATTTCTTGTAATGTTCCCTAATCCTTGGTCAATGCTCTTTTTCTTTAGAATCACAGATACTCTTATGGAAGAAAACGTTCTGGTTATATCATGATACACAAGAACATGTTCCAAGCTGTTTTTGTTTGGGAGGGGAATGTTTGTATTGTTCTGTTTAGTTTAATTTAGCTTACTTTAATTTAGTTCAGTTTTGTTTTCAACTGAAAAGAAGGCAAATACATAGATGCCATTCCAAAATTGCACAGGGAACAAAAATAGAGAGAGATAATAAGAAGTGCCTGTCAAATGGAGATTTGAGTGATCTGAGTAAATCACCAGCCCCAGCCTACCACATTTTCTTCCGCTTGACAAGAATAGACAGAGTATTAGTGAGAACGATCAGAGTTACACTCAGGGTTGGTGATACCTCTTCAAGAAATAAAAACAAACTTGTTCTTTCTTCAGTTAATCATTTTCAGTTTGAGGTATAGGTTTCCAAACACATACGAGTCCACTGAGAATCTGTTTCTACAGGTTATTTTCTAAAGTGAGAAGGATCTTGAATCCAGCCTCTTTTAGGTAGAAAATTAGTCTTTCAGGACAAACTGGTTGAACAAAATCTCACTACATAAACATTTTCTTGGAAGAAAAATATTTTAAAATACATTCTTTATAGCTGTCATATGTTGAGCTCTAACTCTAAGTGCCTGCATATATTAATTCATTTAACACTATAAAGGTATAAAAACCTTTCAAAAATTTATTGTTCTTACTATTATTCTCTTGATATTACAGATGAGGAAAACAGGGCATAGAAAAGTTGTCACATTCTCAATGTCAAATAGCTACTAAGTGAAGGGTTAGAATATAAACCCAGGTCTATCTGAGTCCTGAACTTGCACCTTCAGTGTTTGCCTCTACTACCTCTCAAGCAAGAAGCATGGCCATGGATGTCAGTACAAGAAAACAATCTGGATGATATCTGAGAACTAATTAATGGGTTGGAGCCATAGTGTAGTTGTCTCTATTAATCGGCAGTGTCAGAGAAATTATAGTGTTTGCTATGTGGATTTCTTAGGAAATGATGTCTATATAATTGCATAAAGTTCAGACATTTTCAGAGAAGCTAGCAATTTCAAGTTCCAACCATGTTCTCTATTCTTTGTATATTAGGGAAACTTCTATCTCCTATTTTTTTTAAAAAAAAGGCTGTAGTTTAGGCTGGGATCAAGGATTATCCATCTGAATTTTTAGAGAAATAAGTGGAATCTAACCAGTGAAACATGGTTACATGAGTTGGCATTCTGACTTTCTTCTGCTTCAGACCTTTGGCACATCAAGCTTCAGCTTCTATGCTGAATTCTAGCAAAGAGAGCATCTGACCCTTCCTTGCCCTTCCCTGTTCCTCCACCCCTGGTTCCACCTTACAGCTCCAGAGAACTAGGATCGGACACTACTTCTGTCTGCAAACAAATTATCCACTGTTTTTCTCAATACACTAATAGCAGATAGCAGCTAAAGAGTCATGTAATTTTCTTTGTATCTCTAATAAGTTTTCAAATATCAAGGCGGTAATAACACATGTTCCTATCAAAGATATTATAAACACATATCAATTCTTAGACATGCCAATAAAGTTTTATTTAAACTTTTTAAAAGGCATTGAGAGTGCATGGGCTGATGTGTTTCTTTTCAAAATTTTAAAGGATCTCAAGTGTCCAGACTAGGATCGATCATAATCCAACTGTACATTTGTGACCTTCCATTGTGTAGGTATATATTTACTAAATTTATGTGATTAGATTGTTTGATTACTTTAATATAACACATATTTGTGAACATACCACCCAGAATGAAGGGGATATTCTTTTTTGTCAATTTTACTGGAGTACAATTTATAGAAAAGAAAATGTACTCATTGTAAGTATACAGTTCAATGAATTTTGACAAATATGTAGACTTGGGTAACCATTATCACAATCCAGACATAGAAGACCGTCATCATCCCAAAGAGCTCCCTGATCCTCTTTTGCAAGGCAATACACCTCCCTCAGCTCCAGGCCCTGGCAACCACTTAGCTACTCTCTCACTGTAGTTTAAATGCTTTAAGAATTTCATGTAAATTGAATCACATGGTATGTACTTTTTTCTGATTTATTTCATCAAAATTCTTTTGAAATTCAGTCATGTTGTTGCAGGTATCAACAGTTAATTTTTTTAGGTAGTATTCCATTACATGGATGTACTACAATTTATTTACTTGTTGGCAGACAGTTGGTTTGTTTCTGCTTTTTTGGCTATTCTAAAAATTTCTGTGAATATTTATGAACAAGTATTTGCACATTTTTTTTTCATTTCTCTTGGGTAAATACTTGGGAGTGAAATGGGTGGGCTGCAAAGTAAGTGCATTTTTTTTTAGATAGCATAATGTGATGATTTAATATATGATAACATTGTGAAATAATTACCACAATCAAGTTAATTAACACATCCATAAACTCATATAGTTATCACTTTTTGTTTGTGCAATGAGAACACTTTAGATTTACTCTTTTAGCAAGTTTCAAGTATACAGTACTGTATAATTAACTATAATCACCATGCTGTATATTAGATTCCCAGAGCTGATTCATCTTATAACTGAAAGTTTTTACGCTTTGACCAATATCTCCCCATTTCCCCCAACACCCAGCCTCTGGCCATCACCATTCTACTCACTGGTTCTATGAGTTTGACTTTTTTAGGCTCTACATATAAATGAGACCATATTGTATTTGTCTTTCCGTGTACGGCTTATTTCACTTAGGATAATGTCCCCCAGGTTCATTCATGTTTCAAAGAGAAGAATTTCCTTCTTTTTATGGGTGATTAATATTCTATTGTATATTATATATATATATATATATATACACGTGTACATATGCATATATATACAAATACATATATGTATATTCACACACACACGCCACAGTTTCTTTATCCATTTATCTGTTGACAGACACTTAGGTTGTTTCCATACCTTAGCTATTGTGAATGATGCTGCAGTGAAATTAGGGGTACAGATATCTCTTCAAGACACTGATTTCATTTCCTTTGGATACATATCCAGAAATGGGATTGCTGGGCCATGTGTAGTTATATTTTTGATTTTTGAGGAACTTCCATATTTTTTTTCCATAATGGCTGTACCAGTTTACATTCCCACCAAAAGTGTACAAGAGTTTGCTTTTTTCCACACCCTCATCAATATTTATCTCCTGTCTTTTCGATAATAGCCATACTAACAGGTATGAGGAGATATCTCATTTGATTTGCATTTTCCTGATGATTAGTGATTTTCAGCACCTTTTCATATAACTGTTGGTCATGTGTATGTCTTATTTGGATAAATGTCTGTGAGGTCATTTGCTCACTTTTTAACTGTATCATTTAGTTTGCTATTGAATTGTATGAGGTCCTTATTTATTTTGGACTGTAACCTCTTATCAAAAATATATGATTTGAGGGCTTCCCTGGTGGTGCAGTGGTTGAGAGTCCGCCTGCCGATGCAGGGAACACGGGTTTGTGCCCCGGTCCGGGAAGATCCCACGTGCCGCAGAGCCGCTGGGCCCGTGAGCCATGGCCGCTAGGCCTGTGCGTCTGGAGCCTGTGCTCCGCAACGGGAGAGGCCACAACGGTGAGAGGCCTGCGTACCGCAAAAAAAAAAAAAAAAAAAAAAAAAAAAAAAAAAAAATATATATATATATATATATATATATATATATATATATATATATATATATATGATTTGCAAATATTTTCTCCCATGCCATACATTGCCTTTCCATTTTTCTGGTTGTTTCCTTTGTTGTACAGAGGCCTTTAGCTTGATGTATTCCCACTTTTTAATTTTTGCTTTTCTTGTCTGCTTTTGGTGCCATATCAAAAATATATATATTGTTGCCAAGACCAGTGTCAAGGAGCTTTTCCCCTATGTTTTCTTTAAGGAGTTCCATGGTTTCAGATCTTACATTTATGTCTTTAATCCATTTCAAGTTAATTTTTATTTATGGTGTAAGATTACGTTTCAATTTCATTCTTTTGTATATGAGTATCCAGTTTTCCCAGCACCATATATTGAAGAGACCATACTTCCCCTATTGTGTATTCTTGAAACCTTTGTTGTTGGCTGTATACGTATGGGTTTATTTCTGGTCTCTCTATTCTGTTTCATTGGTCTATGTGTCTGTTTTTATGCCAGTGTCATACTGTTTTGATTCCTATATCTTTCTTTTATCAGTGTTTTATAGCAGTGGTCCCCAACCTTTTTGGTACCAGGTACCAGTTTCATGGAAGGCAATTTTTCCACGGATTGGGGGAAATTGTTCAGGCAGTAATGCGAGCAATGGGGAGTGGCCGATGAAGTTTTGCTCACTTGCCGGCCCGTGGCTCACCTTCTGTGGCCCGTTTCCTAACAGGCCACAGACTGGTACCAGTCTGCAGCCTGGGGGTTAGGGACTCCTGTTTTACACTTTTCAGTTGTACAAATTTTCCACTTCCTTGGTTAAATGTATTCTTAAGTATTTTATTCTTTTTGATGCTATTGTAATTGGCATTGTATCCTTAATTTCTTTTTCAGATAGTTCATTGTTAGTTTATAAAAATGTAACTAATTTTTGTATATTAATTTTTTTTCCTTCAACTTTACTGAATTCATTTATTAGTTCTAATAGTTTTTGGTTGGAGTCTCTGGCCAGAGCAATTAATCAATAAACAGAAATAAAATATATCTGATTCAGAAAGGAATAAGTTAAATTGTCTCTGCAGATGATACAATCTTTTACATAAAAAACACTAAAAGCCAGATTTTTCATGGTAACTCATTTCAAGCTCTATGACTTTTCCCCCTGTTTTTCTCCTATTTCTTTCATCCTTTTCACCCAAAGAAACTGTCACCTGATTCTTATCTTCATCATTCTCTTGCTTTCCATTTTATATGTTCTTTTTAACTATTTCATGTTTCCATAAAGTGTATATGATTTTAGTTGTTTTAACACTAGTAAGGAGGATATTGTACTATAATGTAATAATTTAGTATATTTTTTCACTAAATAGCATGCAATTAACATTCATATACAGTGTTGCTATAATTTGTTCAATTTGAATGTTGTTCTATAGTCCATCATGTAAGTACACAATTAATTCATCTACTCTCTTGCCAATGAACATTTGAGTTTTTTCTATGGTTTTGCTATTATGAACAGTTTTGCTATGAACATTCTTGTACATGTCTTCTGATATATATATGTATAAACATATATATAAACATATATTTCTCTTGACTTTATATACAGGATTAGGATTACTATTCTAAACTTACAAGGTAATACCATGGTGATTTTAACACTTAGCACTCCTACCAGAAATGTATAAGAGATTTAAGGTGTATATCACTTCCAGCACAGATGTTGACTTTAAAAAAATGCACAAAATGAGAGTTACGAGTTAAGTTTTATTTGAGGCAAAACGAGGACTACAGCCTGGGAGACAGCGCTTCAGATAACTCTGAGAAACTGCTCCAAGGAGGCGAAGGTGGCGGGGGGCGGGGGGGTGGGGGGGAGCCAGGCTATATAGAAATTTTGTAACAAAGGGCAGGTAGTCTGTACATCAAAAGATTATTGTTAATTAAAGAAAACCAGATATCTCAAGTTAAGGAATTGAGCGCTTTTCTACATATGGGAACATGCAAGAGTCTGGACTCACTGAAATCATTCCTTTGATATGCAGCTCAGCTATCTGGGGCCAGTATTCTGTGTTTTCACATCCTGAGTTTCCTGAGAGCTCACTGTAGGGAGTGGCTGCAGTCTGATGGCTGCTAGATGGCAGGTGTTCTTTTCAGCCCTGAGTTTCCTCAGGGCTCACCAGCTCATGTTGGACGGCTGCAATCGTTGATGACTGTGACATCCTTTGTTTACTGATATGGCAGGAAATATTCCATTTATCACAGGGTTCTTCCAAGCTTTTAAAATATCTGCTCGTTTAACGAGAGTTACAATGGTATCTTATAGCAGTCTTGATTTACATTGTCCTGACAATGGATGAAGTTCATTTATTAGAGATATGTATTTCCTCTGTTGTGAAATGCTTTTTCATGACCTTTGCCCCATTGTTTTGTTTGAGTTGTAGCTTTACTTACTAATTTGTAGTTCTTTACCTAGCCTTGATAAAATTTATTTGTTGGCTGTGTTTATTGCTGATAGCTTTTTCTCATTTATAACTTATGTTTCACTTAGGAGTATTTGTTGATGAACCAATTTTCTTAATTTTAATATTATCAAATATTGTCAATAATTTTTGTGCCTAAAATATGTTCACCAATATGTTCTACTAAGATGCTCACAGTTTTGTTTTTAATATTCAAATCCTTAATCTTTCTGGAAATGATTTTATTTTTGTGGATAACCGGTTTTTCAGTTTCACTTATTGAATCCTCCCACCCTTCCTTACTGATGAGACAGGACATCTCTGACGTACTTAAAGTTCCATGAATGGGTGAGTCTAGTTCTTGGTTCTCTATTCCATTGGCCAGTTTTCTATTCCTGTGCCAGCTACATACTATCTTTATTACTATAGCTTATAAAAAGTTCTGATAATTGATATGAACAAACATACAATAAATTATTTACTTACACAATGAAATATGAAACAACAGTCAAAATGAATGAATGTGATAATATATATAAACCTAAACAATATACTTTTAGTAAAAACTCCTAAATTATTACAAATAGCATGGTATACTTTATAATAAATCCTAAAAGAACTGAAAAGTATGTTACCAAACCAAACACATCAGCTCGCCCACACGCAGTAAAGCCAATCTACTGACACTGAGTTGTGGTGAAGGAAAGTGCAGGGTTTATTGCAGCATGCCAAGCAAGTAGTCCAGGGTAGCTAGTGCTCAAAAATACCAGAACTCCCTGATAGGTTTCAGGAAAGTATTTTTAAAGGCCAGGTGAGGGAGGGGACTCCCAGGTTATGTAACCAGCATAGTCCTGTGATTGGCTGACGGTGAGGTAACAAGGCAGTGCCACAGGGGTTAACGTTATCAATCCTTGGTCTCCAGGAAGCCTGCAGGCTATGTGCCCATGGTCATCAAGTAGTTAATGTCTTCCCTTTGGTGGGGGTTTTAGTATCTGTAAAACAACTCTGGAAATGTGCATCAGATACTGTTACCTAAATACTTAAGAGAGGAACTAAACCAGAGGATATGGGGGAGGGGTCTGTCCCAGGAAGGCCCAGTAGGATCCTGCTTGGTTACAATTAAACTTGTATGGGTACATATAACAAAGAAAATAAATTATATGAAAAGAAAATGCATAAAACTGCTCTTCCTCAGGCTTATGATTCAACAATCTATGACTATAATTTACCACATTAAGATATTAAAAGAGAAAAACAATATGGTTATTTCAGTTAGGTGCAGGCAAAGTATTTGATAAAGTTCAACCTAAATTCCTGTCTTAAAAAAGAAAGCCTCTTAGAATAGATGAGAATAGATGAATTCAAGAATAGATGAGAACATCATTAATCTGATAAAAGTATCTTTGAAAACAAAAAGTCAGACACTGCTGAGCCCCCATCCATCTTCCACCAGCCACTCTGGACATAAACATCCAGTCATGAATGAAAATAAGCTGGATCAGAAACAAAACTGGCTGATCAGGCTGAGCAGTGTGATGTCATGTCAGCCTGCATGATGTCTGTAACTAAGCAAGGAGCTGAATTATCCAATGGGGAAGGTAATCTCTCAGTTACTTATAAAAACGTTGTAAGAATTTGTAGGCCATTTTGGAGGGTCATCTCAAGTACTGAGTTAAAGACAGAAGATGCTGAGCAAAACAACAGATGACTTGTGAAGAAAGGAGGTTGAGACCAAGGTTAGAGTACATCTGCAATGATGTACTGTCTCTTTTGGAAGAGTTCTTGATCCCAGTGCTGCACAAGCAGAGAGCAAACACTTCTATTTGAAAATGAAAGGTGACTACTACCGTTACATGTCTGAGGTTGCCACTGGTAACAAGAAAGGAATTGTGGATCAGTCACAACAAGCATACCAAGAGGCTTTTGAAATCAGCAAAAAGGATATGTAATGGACTCCTCCTATCATATTGGATCTGGTCCTTTATTTCCCTGTATTCTATTTTGAGATCTGAACTCCTCTGAGAAAGCCTGCTTTCTTTCAAAGACAACTTTGGATGAAACCATTGCTACATTAAGTGAAGAGTCATACAAAGACAGGAGGCTAATAATGCAGTGACTGAGAGACAACATAACATTGTGCACATCAGATACCCAAGAAGACAAAGCCAAAGCAGGAGAAAGTTGGGAAAATTAATCAGCCTTTCAACTTTTGTCTGCATCACCCTAAAATTTACAAAAGACCATTCTCATCCAAGCTGTTTTTTATGCTTTGTGACAGTTTTATATTACTTCTATTCGAATTTCTTTCTCATGTGGTTTTTATGTTTAATACTAGAAGAGAAGGGTCAGTTAGCATTTAGGGACTTACCCGTTTTCATTATGAGGTGCTCAATATGGTGATGTGGAATTTTTATGCAAGTTATTAATGCTTGGCATAGTACTTTTGGTACCTTGTGGCTTGACAAGGGCCAGTGTGAAAACTGTTTCCATGTCTAAGTAAACAAAACTGCCTGGTGGGAGATAAAAGGGGTAATTGATTCTAGACAGAGGTGTCGTTACTGTGGGTCCTTTAAGATTTAGAGCTTAAGGCTGTAGTACAAATATATATATATACCAATGGATATTGTATGTTGAACCAAGTGTATCTGTGGAATATACAACCTCAATTTGCACACTTTTGACTACATCTACAGAAGTGTTCCTTTAGAGAAGGTTGTGTCCCAGTTTGCTTTGGATAGAGGCAGAACTGGTTCATATTCCATAATTTGTAAAGTTGCCTGCTTTTTACTTTCATTATTTTTGCTACACTTATTTGTGTAGCAAATACACTTTTTGCTACACTTTTTGCTACACTTATCTAAATGTTTTAGGCAACCTAAGAACAAATGTACAATTAAATATGCAGTAAAAATGCATTTGCTAATATCCATTACTTTATAAATGTCAATCACAGTAGTAAAACAAAGTTGTATTTAACTTTTTTTAGGTTTTTTTCATTTTCGTGCTGTATATGAATGACTGTAAAAGTAGTTAACAGAGAAATAAGTTGACATGATGGATAGGTTTACTTAATTTCTTATAAATTTTTCAATATCTATGAAAATTTTAAGAACATATGTATTAAGTTAATGTAAGTAGAATAAAAGTTTTATGAATGGACTTTCAGAAAGAAAAGATTGCCCACTATTGTCCCTTTATTCAATTTTATTTGACATTATAGCTAGTGTAATAAGGTGAATTAGAGATATGGGGATCAGAGAGGAGGAAATAAAACTCTGTTTCTTTATCAATCATGTTACCATTTATAGAAAATTCAAAATAATCTACAAATTATTAGAAGGCAGAAAAGTTTTGTTAAGATAGCTGGATAACAGTTAGTATACAAAAGCCAACTGCATTTCCATACTCTATCAACAAATAAGTGGGAAGTATAAGTAAAAATATTTTTACAATAGTATTAGAAAATATCTACTACCTTAGAGATAATTTAAGTAAAGCCAGGCAGGCCTTTTACTGTGAAAAATTTACAACTTTTATGAAGAAACATTGAAGAAGAGACTACAAAAATGGAGAGATACACCATATTCATTGATAGGAAGACAAATTGATTTGTAAAAAATGCAAACTTCAATAAAAAATCTGAAAATTTTCCAGAGAACTTGATGTATTTATTTCAAGATTTGATCAGAAAAGTAACATGCCAAGCATAGTAAGGCAAATACCATATATTTTCACTTATATGCAGAATCTAAAAATAAAACAAATGAATAATGTAATAAAACAAATGAATAATATAACAAAACAAAAACAGACTCACAGATATAGAGAAAAAAATAGTGGTTACCAGTGGGAAAAGGAATGAGGAAGGGGCAAGATAGGGGTAGAGAATGAAGAGGTATATACTACTATGATGTATAAAATAAATAAGATATGAAGATATATTGTACAGCACAGAGAATATTGCCAATATTTTATAATAACCCTAAATGGAGTATAATCTATAAAAATACTGAATCATTATATTGTACACTTGAAACTAGTACAATGCTATAAATCAATTATATTTTAATAATAGTCATAATATAATAATAATAATAATACTCATATTTATCTGGGGATACTTACTTCTTTGGTCAAGCAAAGATGAAAAGATGATTTGGCTACAGACCAGAACCTCATTTGTATCAAGCCCTGTGAGTTCAAGAATAGCGGGAGAGGGCCTCCCTGGTGGCGCAGTGGTTGAGAGTCCGCCTGCCGATGCAGGGGATACGGGTTCGTGCCCCGGTCTGGGAGGATCCCA
This sequence comes from Mesoplodon mirus, assembly GCF_964341445.2. Classification (NCBI taxonomy): domain Eukaryota; kingdom Metazoa; phylum Chordata; class Mammalia; order Artiodactyla; family Ziphiidae; genus Mesoplodon; species Mesoplodon mirus. The sequence continues at coordinate 49,561,437 of NC_138976.1, forward strand.
TATGCCGCGGAGCGGCTGGGCCCGTGAGCCATGGCCGCTGAGCCTGTGCGTCCGGAGCCTGTGCTCCGCAACGGGAGAGGCCACAACAGTGAGAGGCCCGCGTACAGCAAAAAAAAAAAAAAAAAAAAAAAAAAAAAGAATAGCGGGAGATAGATGCACGCTAGTGTGAAGAACCTCAAGCACCAGAAACCTTACCAAAAGAGCTTTCAGGTCAAGGCTCTACCTTCTACAACCAGAGAGAAGCAGCCTTGGGAGGAGTCACTTCTTAGGTTGGAGTTCATCATCCATGGGGATTTAGAAAGGCAGAGGCCAATTCATCTTTACCTATTTTTCTCAGCTCTTTGTCTCTGCAGTACTGCTATATGTTGTGTTAAAGTCCTGAAGACATTGATACCAGCAAGTGTGTCACCAGATGAGGGAGTAGGCATTGACTATCTCAAGACAACTAATGAGGAGAAAGACTGGCAGAATTCCAAGGACCTCTCCCTTATTTTATCCTGCCACAGTTGTCTCATGCTTCCTTCCCTCTCAGGTTTTGACAGACAAATAGGCTAACGTTGACGGGAATTTAAGAGATTCCTAATGCAAGAAGAATCAACATTTTCCACCCTGTCTCTAATGGCAAATGATATAGAGTGCAACACACAAAATTTATGGAAACTTCCCAGGTTAAGAACAATTCCTAATAAAGTGCCTGTAACTCTACTACTTTCTTTCACTTGAGAAGCCTTATCAAAATACAAGAGAAGGTGAAGATATTTAAGGTATAATCTAGACTGCACTGTATTTTTAAGTAGTAAATTATATACAAACTCAAGAACTTGAACTATTTTTAGTGTATTAGGGTCAAAATTTACACACAAAAATTCAGACATGAGAAAAAATTAATTTGTTTTCAAAAACTGGTTTCATCTTTATTCTGGAGCTTCCATTCTCATCTGATAGTAACAATGAAAACTTAAATTTCCATTCAAGGTAATAATCTCTTCCAGTTTAAAAAACATATCATAGTTGTGTTTAAACATGTTTTTAACTTCGATCCACCCACAGTAAGAAATACTTTTTTTCTCACTGTGATGTAGTACAACAGAAGTATGAATATGTATGTGTGAAGATATAGATAGATTTAGAGATAGAGATATTTGACTATTGATATAAAACTGAACCTCATATTTCGCCAAACAACACTTAACACCATGTGGGATACACTTGTATTTTTTTTTACTTTATGCAATTTTTTTTTTTTTTTTTTTTGCGGTATGCAGGCCTCTCACTGTTGTGGCCTCTCCCGTTGCGGAGCACAGGCTCCAGACATGCAGTCTCAGCGGCCATGGCTCACGGGCCCAGCCGCTCCGCGGCACGTGGGATCTTCCTGGACAGGGGCACGAGCCTATGTCCCCTGCATTGGCAGGCAGACTCTCAACCACTGTGCCACCAGGGAAGCCCTACTTTATGCTATTTTTAACCCACAAATTGAATTTCAAGATTCACCAATATGTTATGGCCACAGTTTAAAAGATACTGATGTAAAAACACCAATCAACAGCAACTTATTTTAATTTCAATTAACTCTGGATTTTCTATCTCTCTTCTTATCTTTTTTTTTTCTTCCTTGAATAAATTCAAATTCTCCAGATGTTGGAACAGGGAAAGGTGAGTGCTGAGCTTCTCTACAACATTACCAGACTATACCTGAGAAGCAAGGTGTCATCCACAAACTTATCATGTTCTTTCTAGCCCTCCCTCCCTAAAATTTAACTCCAACGAATGGTGGAGTATCAGTTAGGTAAGATACTGAGTCTAGCCACTTGGCTCTCTCTCATTCCCTCCCCTCTAATTTCTTTCCCCAGTACAAAAAGAGTATTCTGTTTTCCATTCTTTTCCAGTAGAAACTGCCCTTAAGTGTCATTCTTTTCCTTATCTTGGTAGTATTTGTTCCTCCCTTTGCTGAGAAAACAAATCTCAGCCTCAAGAACTAGTCATCAGAGCAGAAGAAAACTATGAATAAGGGAAAATCTTGTAATATTTCCAAATATTATCCAATTAATTAGGGAACAAATTTCTTGCAGTGCGTTTCCTAATGCATTACACTGTGCTGCTATGCAGGAACCTTAGAGTTGAAAAATCACTAAAGTCCAACATCTTCTTTTCCAAATGAGTTAATGGGAACCCTCAGAGAGTGGGAGTGATTTTCTCAAGATTGTGCCCTTGATTCTGTATAGTTTCTTCTCCCCTCCACTGTGTTCTGGTTTTCAAAAGGTGTGTCCAGGTATATGTCTTTTGGACCAATTAATGGCAAAATGATAAAACAGATAAAAGAAAATATAAATATGACCAGTCTTCTCTTTCCATTATCTCTGCATCTTCTCCTACTTTTGCATCTCTACAACAACCTGTGCCCTCAACCTCCAACACTTTGCCTCCCATCAGATTGCCTTCAAAACTTTACACTATGGTTGTTCTATTTTTAGTTTTTTAAGGAACCTCCATACTGTTCTCCACAGTGGCTGTATCAATTTACATTCCCACCAACAGTGCAAGAGGGTTCCCTTTCCTCCACACCCTCTCCAGCATTTATTGTTTGTAGATTTCTTGATGATGGCCATTCTAACTGGTGTGAGGTGATACCTCATTGTAGTTTTGATTTGCATTTGTCTAATGATTAGTGATGTTGGGCATCCTTTCATGTGTTTGTTGGTGATCTGTATATCTTCTTTGGCAAAAGGTCTATTTAGGTCCTCTGCCCATTTTTGGATTGGATTGTTTGTTTTCTTGATATTGAACTGCATGAGCTGCTTGTAAATTTTGGAGATTATAATAAAGACACAGACGTAGAGAATGGACTTGAGGACACAGGGAGGGGGAAGGGTAAGCTGGGACAAAGAGAGAGGCATGGACATACATACACTACCAAATGCAAAATCGATAGCTAGTGGGAAGCAGCCACATAGCACAGGGAGATCAGCTTGTGCTTTGTGACCACCTAGAGGGTGGGATAGGGAGGGTGGGAGGGAGGTGCGAGAGGGAGGACATATGAGGATATATGTATATGTATAGCTGATTCACTTTGTTATAAAGCAGAAACTAACACACCATTGTAAAGCAATTATAGTCCAATAAAGATGTTAAAAAAAAGAAAACTTTACACTAATCTCATGATATGACATATCATTTCCTCAGACTAGAATATTTTTGTCAACACCCTGTACCATAAAATTCAAATTAAATATCCAGGCCTGGCGTAAAATTGAAGGCACTGCTAAAAAAAAACTTACTGAAAGAGAGATTTTTGCATCAGTTTTCTAGTTATACTCACATTTCTAACATGATATATTAGCACTGCAGAGTCATCATAGCCAATTCTAATAGGAAGTTTCATTATATATTTAATTATAATATTAATCACATTAATAACTGTCCCAATTAAAATAATATTATTCTTGAGATATGAGAAAAGTTCACTTAGATAACAAATGTGTCTGATTTTGAGGTAATAGGAAATACTCCAAATTCTTATACCTTGTTTTTTAAATTAATATAATATATGTAAACAAGAAATTAAGTGGATCTGATTTTACCATAATTACACTAATGAACAAAGCATCTCTCCCGTCTTAAACATCCATATGTTTAGGAAATAATTATTTGGTAAAGGGCTGTGTGTTAATTAGAGAATTAGAGCACATTAAACATGGTGCCTTATAAACATGTTTCAATTTCTCCTTTTCTCACTTTGTCATGTTAATATGATAATAACCCAAAGTCATCTCATAAGAAGCTGAGAGTCATCTCATAATAACCATAAGTCAAATTAGGTTAAATCTATCAAATATATTCCTAATTTTTAAAAACTATGATTTATGCTGCCTTGTATTTTAAAATATGAGTAAAAAACAGTTGCCCATTGCTTTTTCACCTATTGCCCTTCTCTTCCTTCCCATCATTAGAAATCAGGCCCAGCCACTGTGATTTGGTGATTGCTCTTGTAAAAGTGGCAAGGGGATAAAAGCACTTGACCTACATTTTCCCTTAGGCTCTTCCTTCTGCAACCTAAAAGAAAAAACTCAGAGTTCACAGTGAGAACAATAGTCTTTCCTGCACCACCTACACCTTTATTCTCAGGGTTCTGTAATCAACTGTGACAGCATTTGAAAACGCTAATCAGTCAGACCCTGAGATTATTGATCCCAGAAAAAAGTGTATGAACAACTTCCTTTCCATTTCTTCATATCTGTGGGTAGCTCCAGATAGAAAACTCAGTAACATCAATGACTCAAAACCTCCTACAAATTGATGTGCTAAGTCATAACACATACAAAATTAAAAGACATGATAGGATTTGTGTGATACTGTTTATATCTGCTTGGTTTTGAGAGAGGTTCTGGTTCCAGGCATAGTATGCACAACTGCTCTTTCCTATGAAGGACTAAGGAGTTGCGGGTAGAGGGGGCTTGGTTACAAACACTCCCACAGTTCTCTTCTGATTAGATTCTTTGATACATTATAGCTTGAGCCCTAAGAGAGCCAGCCTTTAGCTCTACAGAGACAATAGGGATTCATGTCTGATCGTGTATACAAGGATAATGTACAAGGATCAGCATGAGATAAAGAGAATCCAGATAATGATGTTTTGTTGCTCCTTCCATATACATCTCCTAAGGAAAGAGGCTCAGGGTGTAATTTACACCCTTTACATGCTAAAAGCCCATTTTAATCTCACACATTGCATCCCTTTGAGCAGCTAATAATGTATTTTCCACATCTTATTTATCTGTGTTTTCCCAGCACCTAATATAATGCCTACCACATAGAAATTACAAAAAAAATCGGGGCTGAACTGAACAAAATAGAGGCACTCTCACATACTATTGCATCATGAAGAGTTAAAAATCACAAATATTCCTGTATTACAAAATGTCATCTAATCAATGAAATTATATTTATGAAACTCAAAGTAAAGCTTCTTGACTTCCAGTATCCTCCCTGCGGGGAGGGATGGTTATGATTTTGGAAATATTTGGAAGTAAATATCAAATTTGAACCAATAATATACAACATCTGAGGCTAAATTCTGAAACAGAAATATAGGAAACCACATGGAAATTCATCACATCTACTATTTTAACTCGAATTGTTTTGGAGGTTTTGACATTTTCTCTGCATAAAATCTGTGTTGCATTTGGTAGGGGCATTACCTATCTTTAAGGCAAGAACTTCGCAGTGTTCTTCAAAGAAAGATTATCTCTAGACACACTTAGTGCTTGGCTTGCTAGACGGTTGCCCTAACAATAAGAGTCTGGTGAATTACACTCACAGTGTATTCAGCCATATAATTCTCTGCATCGTCAGGGAGGAAAAATAAGTGTTTTCAGAACAGCCTCCCAAAAAGTTGCTTTCTTTAACCTAGCGTAATTTTAGCCAGCAGAGTTTTGAAATAAAATGTTGTAGGGAGGCTTTATACTTTCCTTTAGTAAGGTCTTTCAAAGTTAAGAGGGTTTCTTATCTGTCTGGCGGTATATAAAGATAAAGAAGGAAGGTAATATTTCCTTTAGAGAATTTTTTCCACCTCTGTGGTAGACATGATCCCCCTTCAAGGTAACAGAGTGCATATACAGAGTGTAGTTGGCAGATGGTTTCCAGTTGTCTGCTCCTTCAGGGTCTACTTCAGCAACAGTGAGCCACTTCAATCTGATGTGGAACAGCTCAGACAGGCACTCCTCACCACTCCAAAGCTCCACAGTGGGTTAACCAAGGCTTTTGTGCTCACCTCCCCCATCACACTTCCTCCCTCTGTCCAATACAGTTCCTTCCTCCTTCCTTTCACAGGTATTGCTCAGCAATAAACTTGCACTGTATATTTTCTTAGCATCCATTTCATAGGAATCCAAACTGAGGCAGTAGATACCAGGACTAGTTCAAGATTGTGGCCAATAAGATGGAGTTGTGGATTATTGACTGTCCTGTTAGATAAAGACCCCAGCCCTGGTGGTGGTGATGGGGGTAGGGGTGGAACAAAAGGGCACAAATTGTCCTTGACATAGGTGGCAGTTCAGTTGTTAATATTTTTACCAGAAATGAATGGGACGGTGTCCCAGTAGAAGGGGATGGACTAATGACTTTGAGTATTGGATGTATGAGTGACCTAACTGCAAAGAAAATTAAATGCCAGACCAAGGCGAGTGTGCTATGCCAAGGTCAAGGCCCTACTTGGAAAAATTTGAGGCTTTGACATCTAGGTCTATCCTCTAGATGAACTGATCATATCTGAGTGCATGCCCCTCTGTAGTTTGACTCCCCAGCCATCTCCTAAACTTCTGAGCTTGAAAAAGTTCCCTGCCTTTCCCTACACTCCCCATACACGTACTACAAACAATACATCCTCCCCCCATGGTAGAAGAAACTGCAGAGGCTTCTATCTTTAAAAGTAATGTTACCTTCTCAGGATTTAATCTTACCTCTCCTCATGGCCACAATGCCAATAACTGGGGTTAGTTGACAATGTAATCTTGCTGGGGCATTGGTAGGCCTGACATAGGAGAAAGAAGATTATACCACAAAATAGCTGCAAGACCTAGCCAGCACGTAATGGTAGAAGCTAAGAGAGTAAAGACAGTACTAGGTTCTGAAGGTGCTAAAGAATTTGGGAGTATACTCACAAGACACTATGTTTACACTTTGGCAAAGAGTAGGAGCTGCAAACTTGCAGCTAGGATGAAACTTACTTAGAAGCATAGAAAAAGTGATGTCTGTATTGAAGAAAGTTGAAAGGACAGAATTGCCATGGTAAATGGTAAGGGAAGGGATTAAAAGTATTAGGGAAGTGGGCATTTGGGAATGGCTATACAATGTATTCCCTAAAAAACCTCCAGATGATTGTATTCCACAGAAAAACCCAGAGGACACAACACATACCAAGGCCGTAAAGAATGCAAAGTCAAGAGGAACATAAGTACCACTAAAAGTTTTAGCTGTGGCTTCGTCTCTGGATGGTGAGACAGGCTGTTGATGATGATGATAAGAGAGGTTGTTACAGAACTTGGCTCACTGATATCAGTGAAGATGCTATAATACTGAAAAAGTAGAGAGGTCAAATGGCGTTGTTTAAGCACCGGACGGCAAGGGGTTACTATTATTGTAATGACCTATACATTTGGAGTGGCAGCCAAGGGGGCCTGATCTGTAGAGAGTTACTGACATGATCAAAAGAGAACATTTTACTTAGGGGCAAAATAGATGGGTACCTTTAACATCAGAGGAAATAAGAATGGGTGACTGAGTAGCTGATAGCAGCCATTCCATAAAAGTCATGGTTCCTTGTTTTATTTTAGAACAGAACCAGTTTTTAGATATGGAACGCATTGACTGTAATGTGTCCATGTTTCTAGGAAGAAGGACCCTGAAACATCATGGCAAGTACACATGGTAATGTGTGTAATTTTTCCTGTACTTTTCCAAACTGACCTATGACTGTTTGTTCAAGTAACTGTACATCTGAAAAAGGGAGATATCTAGAAGTTCTGAGGAATGTTGGACACAGTGTCTGGGTTGGCACTGGTACCCAGAATCCTCACTAGCGTTAGGGCCCTTATAAAAGAGATATCATCTGCAGGCCAAGTGGTAAATAGTCAGCTTAGTGGTCCCACTGGGCCTACAGACCTCCCAGTGGCACTTACCTGGTCACCATATATATACTTTGGAGTGACAGATTTGGCATCTTGTACAAGCCTCCTGGAGAGTGGAAGATAATCCTACACAGAGTGAAAATTCCAACAACATTCATACAACTTTTTAAAGACCCAGTGGTCATGTGTATGATGGATCATCTCCACAGTAGAAGAAAAACAATTTCATTTTGCATATCCTACCATGAAAACAAAAGCACAATACCCAGTTCATTTCTTCAGATTCTGCTGGCAGCATATTACACACCTCACAATGCTTCTCAGGCCCTTATACTGAATGAAGTGAAATGCTGCCAACTTTGAAAGGATCCCAGAGCAGGAAAGGGCTCTGCAGCAGATCCAGGTTACAGTGTAAGAAGCCCTGATATTTGAGTTGCATGATTTTGCAGCACCTACATTACTGGAGATACCGTGGTTGGAAATGATGAAGTGTGGAATTTGTGGCAAGCCCCAGAGGAAAAAATCACAATGCAGGACCCTGGGATTCTGGATCAAGACCATACCATTCAACCAGAGAAAATAATATGTCTTCCCAAGAAACCCCAAGGATTCTGGAGCAAGATCATGCCAAATAAAGCAAACAATCACACACCTTTTATAAAGCAACTTGTGGAATGCTGTTTGGGGGCCTAGTAGGGACAGAACACCTGGCCACAGAGATTCAATGACCCTGGATCTACAACTACCCTTCCAGAGCTCAGTCTGTCAGTCCAAGTCATTAGTTTAGGTGGGCCAGCAGTAATTCAGCATAAAATGAAAAAAAATATATCCCAAATTGACCATGAGCAGGACCATAGGGTATAAGAAATCTGCATAAATAGGAAACCCAGACCACAGTGGTATCCATCACTTTGCACCAGTGCCTACTCCTGAGCTTACAACTATGGTCATCTCAGGGCTCCCATACGACAAGCTAAAGAAGAACAACAAGGCCCAAACTTGGATTATGAGTATGTTGCCTCACTATAGTGGTGAAAGCCAAAAATGGATGTTAGTTGCATCACAACCTCACTTAGGGGGGGCCTTGCAAGACTGCCATGAGGAAAAATCCATCCCATGGGCAGAGTTTTGGGCAGTGCCACTGGTCATTTACTCTGTGTTGAAAAAGAAATAACCCAAGGTTAGACTACATAAGGATGTTCGGGATAATAGTAAATGACCTGGTCAGCTGATCAGGGTCCAGAGAGGGAAAAAATACAAGATTAGGGAGTAGACAGATCTTGAGTAGAGGAATACAACTGAACACATGGAGGTGGCCATTGTGTGAAGATCTTTATATTACATACTAACAGCCACCAGAGAACATTTATCATGGAAGAAGTAAATAAACACCTGACATTGTCAGTGATTTCTGTCAATAGCCACTTCAAAGTAGGTACGATGGGAATATAAATGAAGCGGTCAAGGTGACAGATATAGAAGCTCCATTCTGGCTGCCACACAAAATACCATAGACAAGGTAGCTTATTAACAATAGAAATGTATTTCTCAGAGTTCTGTAGGCTGGAAGTCTGAGATCAGGGTGGCAGCATGGTCAGGTGAGGGTCCTCTTCTGGGTTGAAGACTTCTCAGTGTATCTTCACAGAGTGAGCTAACTCTCCATAAGAGCACTAATCCCATTCATGAGGGTTCCACCCTCATGATCTAATCACCTCCCAAAGGCCCCTCCCCTAATACCATCACTTCGGGCACTAATTTTTCAACATATGAATTTTGGGGGATACATTCAGACTATAGCAGAAGCTATACATATACTCAACAACATGGGCTTCCAATCACCAAGGCTGCTCTAGCTATTGTTAAGACCCATTGTCCTGGGGCTTCCCTGGTGGCACAGTAGTTGAGAGTCTGCCTGCCAATGCAGGGGACACGGGTTCGTGCCCCGGTCCGGGAAGATCCCACATGCCGCAGAGCGGCTGGGCCTGTGGGGCTGTGGGCCTGTGGGGCCATGGCCGCTGAGCCTGCGCATCCGGAGCTTGTGCTCCGCAATGGGAGAGGCCACAACAGTGAGAGGCCCGCATACCACAAAAAAAAAAAAAAAAAAAAAAAAAAGACCCATTGTCCAACATACTGGCAATAGAAAACAAGTCTTAGCTCTCAATATGTATGGCACCATTTTCAAGGAGTCCAACTTTGCTCCTTCCACGCGGGAAGGTGTAGACAATGGTTCTCATAAAAATAGACAGATATTCTGGGAGTGTGTTTTCCTTACTTACTCCCAGACTTTAGCACAGCTGTGTGAGGTCTTACAGAGTGTTTGTCCCTTGGCATGGAGTCCCACAGCATCTCATGGAGACCAGGGGAACATTTTACAGGAGACAAAGTGTGGGAATAGGCTCATGACCACACTATCCACATACGCCACTACCCAGAAGCTGCTGGCCTGACAGAGCACTGAAATGGCTGTGAAGGTACAGATGAAGCACCAGCTCAGAGGCATTATTCTCTAAAGACAGAGAACCTCCTCCAGAGCGACTGAAAGAAAAAATTTTATACAGCACAGTGTCACCAAATGTGGATGAATATGGATGAATATGTAAGTCCAGAAATCAAGTGGTGGAAGTAGGAGCGGTCTCGTTTACCTTCACTTCTGATGACCCCCTGGGAGACTTTGTGCTTTCTGTAACTACAGTTTGTGCTCTGAAGGGTCCTGCTCTACAAAGGGAGTTCACTTTCACCAGTAAATACAACGAGCACCCAATTGAATTATAAACTGTAGCTGCTTTGATTTGGCCAATGCATTCATTCCTACTCCAATCTGAAAAGGAGCACACATTTTGAGTTGTCTGTTTCCAAGGACCATCACTCTCCTCAGGAGAAGAGGCCTATAGAAATCCTGTAGGAGCTGCTCTCAGGCTGTATATGTAGAAGTGGAACTTAGCACCAGTGAGGACTATGGTAGACACAAAGATGAATGAACTACCCAAATTCCTTTCCAAGGAAGGACTTGCTACCCAGGTGTAGGGAGCACTGTCAGTAGACAGCCACCTGTTGTCATCTACTTCAGTGTCTGCTGCTACTACAGAGAACCATCTGAAGTCACACTGTTTTCCCTAGCAACCACCTGGTAACTGAGCAAGGTAGATATGTAAAGGCCCAGCAGTTCTGACTCAACGTGGGACAGTTCTGATGGCATTGCTCAGAGTTCTTCATCATTTTGGTTAGGGCTTTGTCAGACTCAGTTCATAATTCAACAACTCCCTTTGCCTATTCCTACTTCCTCCCCTTCTTTCACAGGCATTGATGACCTAATAAACACCTAGCACCCCAAAGTATCTCAGCTTCTGCTTAGGAGATTCAGCTTTTCAAAACTTTTAGCTCAAATCCTCCATTTCTGATGATTAATATTTTCATTTCCCCATTTTCTAACTCAGCATTTCCCCAAGTATTTTCCTAGGAAACAAGATCCCATCAAGATATTAACTTTTGGGGGCTTCCCTGGTGGCGCAGTGGTTAAGAATCTGCCTGCTAATGCAGGGGACACAGGTTTGAGCCCTGGTCTGGGAAGATCCCACGTGCCTCGGAGCAATTAGGCCCGTGAGCCACAACTGCTGAGCCTGCGTGTCTGGAGCCTGTGCTCCACAATAAGAGAGGCCGCGACAGTGAGAGGCCCGCGCACCGCGATGAAGAGCGGCCCCCGCTTGCCACAACTAGAGAAAGCCCTCGCACAGAAACGAAGACCCAACACAGCAAAAATAAATAAATTAATTAATAAACTCCTACCCACAACATCTTCAAAAAAAAAAAAAAGGATATTAACTTTTATTCCACCATAGTAGAAATCCATGATCAAATAACTTGATAAATGCTGGGTAAGACTAAGTTAAATGAGTTTTCTTACAGCACGACCAACGGTTTGACCTGCAAAGGAACCTGTCACAAAAAAAATATTTTCCCTCTTGTGAATCCCTAAGACATCAATCCTCCACCCACTGGCAGTGATAACCTCTCTGGAAAATATATAGTCATATACTGGTTTTTTGAAAATATTTTTTCCAGGAGCAGAAATAAGACTTCATAAGTATTGTAAATCATGAAACTAAAAATTAAAAACATCATTTGTAACAAGAGTTATAAGGCTACTTTATGGCAGCTGTGATTTTTACCCTTTAGAAACTGGACAGAGAATTAATGAGCATAAAATATGCTTAAAGGATACTTAAATGTTTAGTTTTTCATAATTGTTTTTCTCATCTATCTTCATTAATATTATTATATAATTTCTTTTAAAAGCTGATTAGATATCCAATCAAATCTAATTCAATAAAAGATTTAAAAATCACATTGTTTCAGAATATGAGTAACAATTTTTCAGTCAAAGATTACTGCTTTGCATACACTTTAAAAATTATGGAGGTTGGATAATTCATGTGTATTATTTTTTTTGCCCAAATGAAAGCCATTTTTTCTTTAGCTTTGAAGAACTTATAGATGGAAATTTTTATACTTTTTAAAAAAAATGTCTGTCCCTATGCATACATTTTGCAAACAAAATATTCTTTGGTTGACTAAATTATTATTCTAAGCCAATCACATTCTCCTTGCCACTCTACAGTTAGAAAGGGACGTGTAATCAAATGCAGGACAATGAGACATGAGAAAATTTTCTGCAAGACATATAGGAAATAGGTCCTTGCTGCTTAGATGAAGACACAAAAAAAAGACGGACTTCCTTCCAATGGACATTGCTAACTCTAGATATAATGCCTGGAAATTCCAGAGTTGTGTGTCTACTAGCCTGGTGTGAAGTCAAGACATGGAAGGTAGAGCCAAGAGAAGCTGAGCCACAGTCTCCACATTTCCATCTTGCACCTAGACTTCCTTTTACATGAGATAAAACTTATTAAGACTGCACTGAGGTTTTCAGTTACACGAATGTAAGCCATCCTTGCTTACAGGAGATTTCAAATTCCTTAAGAAAAATCTTAAGAAACAGAGAACAGTTACTTTCCCATTGTAAAAACTAGTACATTCCATTACAAAGAATAGAATTACTGAATTGAGTTAAACATACTAAATAAATTAATGATTAAGAAATGCAGCTTTCGTAAGAAGTAATCAAACTTGAATAAGTGACCCTTTTCTGGTGTCCTTTCCCCTACAGAAAAAAAATATATATTTTATATACAAATTGACAAATATATATATTAAAAAATATATATGTATATATAGACAAAGAGAAGAGAGCAAATTTTGAATATTTATATTTTTAAGAAGTCATCAGTGAGGTCCTACAGAACACTATTATTTTGTTTTATTTATTTATTTTTAGATATTAAGGTATGATTGACACAGTTTCTGAGCTAGTCTCTTGATAAATTGTGGATGATTGGAAAGCGGTGGCTGTTCATTGAAGATGATGGCTGAATAGGGATTTTAGAGTGGTCAGCAACACTACCCCTGATTGAATCTGGCTTTCTAACACAATCCTGCATCCCATTCCTGAACCCCAGCTCTTGATTCCAATTTAAGAATATTTTCAAGAAGGAAAGGCATGATGAGAGAGAGAGACAGACAGAAAGGCATATATAAAATGTACTTCTTCAAGTGGAAGAATGTGACTTAACATTGCCCTAGAATACATTTAACTTAGCCCCTTTATAATGAATCTGAACAAGAAGTATAGATGTTGAAATCTTCAAACTAGTAGAAGGCTACATCTCTTCTTTGAGGAGTGAAATGTCAGACTAATGGGTCAAAGTTCTCAGGAGACTATATGGGTAGCCAGAGGCATAGTAGGTGAATTGTACTGCAGTAGAGATAGTTCAAGGTAATGCATTAAAATAAAAGTAATCCAAATTTTACTTAGGAGAAAATGGTCTCAATTTATCTATTAAAAATATAGAGGGTTTCCTTGGTGGTGCAGTGGTTAAGAATCTGCCTGCCAATGCAGGGGACACGGGTTCGAGCCCTGGTCTGGGAAGATCCCACATGCTGCAGAGCAACTAAGCCTGTGAGCCACAACTACTGAGCCTGCACGTCTGGAGCCTGTGCTCCACAACGGGAGAGGCCGTGACAGTGAGAGGCCCGCACACCGCCATGAAGAGTGGCCTCCGCTTGCCGCAACTGGAGAAAGCCCTCGCACAGAAACAAAGACCCAACACAGCCAAAAATAAATAAATAAAATTTAAAAAATACAGAAAATAGATTCTACTGCTTCGATTTGGCATTTATCCTTGAAGAGCAGCTGGACTGCAGAAGCACAGCAATCGCTGAGGCTGACATGAATCTAAAAACTTACAGCCTTAGTTAAAAAGAAACTACAGGAGTTAGTTCAGAAGTCAGACAACTGAAATTAGTTTTATAAAGGGACCAATGAGACCTTCTAAAAAGACATCTCCAAAATCATCGTGATGGCCACAGATGCACTGGAGATAATTCTACACATTCAGCTGTTTGTAAAGACAAGAGTGCTCCCTATGAGTTTGTATGTTCCAAACAGGCTTTGAGGTAGACCTGTGGAAGCTCTAGGATGATCAGAGCATGCTCTCTTACCATCAATAAAAAAGATTTTGCGGGCTTCCCCGGTGGCGCAGTGGTTGAGAGTCCGCCTGCCGATGCAGGGGACACAGGTTCGTGCCCCGGTCCGGGAAGATCCCACGTGCCGTGGAGCGGCTGGGCCCGTGACCCATGGCCGCTGAGCTGGTGCGTCCGGAGCCTGTGCTCCCCAACGGGAGAGGCCACAGCGGTGAGAAGCCCGCGTATCACAAAAAAAAAAAAAAAAAAAAAAAAAAAAAAAAAAAAGACTTTTCAGCTGAATCAACAGATTCATTCCAACAGTTCATTGAGAGGTTCTTGGTCTAAACCTGTGATCTCTACTAAATTCCTCCTTTTGACCCTTCCCCCAGAGGGATTAAGTTTTTATCTCTTCTCACCTTCCCCTTTGAAACTGAGCAGAGAGTGGTGACCACATTCAGAATCAGGAAAGAGAAGAAAGTGCGCAAAGCCATGATACAGAAATTCTCTATGCTTTCATCAGACATCTCTTACTGGCCACCAGTATGCAGAAGTACATGAGGGCATACTACAGTATTTTTTAGTCTGTGTATTTCATCTACAATGTGAGTCCTTTGAAAGTAAATAACTTCAACTTCATATCCCTTGTCCCCGCACACAGAGGTATTCTACACATGCATAAATTAATGAGTGGTTTTCTTTACTCTCTATGAGGTATTAGATCATTTGAGAAGGAAACGTGTTCTGTATGGTTATCACATATATGTCCATGTATACAGTTACTAATAAATATCCTTATTGTTTTTCTGTGTTGATGTAATTTCACACTCTTTCCTCTGTCTTTACTTCTGAGGATGGTGGCAGGCACACAGAACAAGAATTCAGAATTTCTTGCTACAGAATTTCAGAGGGGTCTGAGCTAGTAAGA
This sequence comes from Mesoplodon mirus, assembly GCF_964341445.2. NCBI lineage: Eukaryota > Metazoa > Chordata > Mammalia > Artiodactyla > Ziphiidae > Mesoplodon > Mesoplodon mirus. The sequence continues at coordinate 49,576,503 of NC_138976.1, forward strand.
CACAGAAATGATTAACCTAGGCCCCCAAGGAAGGGTGGGATCTAGACAGGAGAGGTATGGGCAAAGGCCATTAGGTCTCTGTGGAGGTGTCAGCTGATGCTGGGTTGAAATATTCTGGGAAAACCAGCTGGAGACCTCAGCAGAAATTATTCAATCTGAAGAAATATCTTCTGGGTGAGGATTTTCTTCAGTGGACGTTTTGTGCTGAGAACTTAAACCCCTTCTTGCACTAATATGTCATTCATTTTTGTGAGCAACTTAATAAAATATAAATTCATATTCCAAATTTAAAGAGTATGGGAAATAAAAGATATGCATTCTATTTTTCCCCAAAATTAGGATTCATATGCACTTAAAATATCATATTAAATTCAGATCATTGAATCTCTAAAATGACTAACACTGTGATAACACTTTTCTTCATATTGTAAAATTAATAAACAGAAACCTCAATTAAATAGAGTCAGGAGACCAGAAGGGGGAGCTCTCACTCCCTACGATGATAGCTGTGCTGGACAGAAAGAAGAAAGACTCTTTTTCTTTCCTGGCAAGGACTCAGCCAATGAAAAGCCATGGACTCTTTGTTTACTACAGCGGTCCCCACTTCCTTTTCTCCACTATAAAAGCAGTTTCCTTCCCTTGCCATGCAGGCACTTGCACATGGCTTGCCATTGTTGCAGATCCTAAATTGAAAGTCTTTGCTGGAGACATCTCTGCAGTCTGTTTGTTTCAGGTCAACATTTAGGTGGCCTGTACAGTGCCCAGAGAAGACCCCTGACAGCTCTGGGTTTGGTGAGCAAACAGGTGCAGTACCCAAAAGCAAGCCCTTTGCTGATCAGTGCCTTCTGGCTACTCTGGAGTTTGAAGGTGTGTCTTTCTCCTGGATCTGATGTTCCTACCCACCCACCCATTTGCTTTTGAAGCTCTCCAGGCTTTATCTGAGATCTAGTTTAAGGTTTCATCCTTTCTGGTTAAGACTTTCGACTGTATGTGAGTATTTTTGGCACTTTGGTCTGACTTTGAGATTAGACTCTTTCAACTAAAACTAGCTGAGAAGGCTTCAGGCCATCCTTTGGAAATAAGTGCTGTTTCACTGAAACTGTGCCTGTTCAGCAGTCGGCCCATTCCTTTGGAATAGGGACTGTTCTATGGGAAGTGGCTAAAAAGCCTTTGGCTTAGATACTCTAGGACCAAACTGTTCCATTAGAACTGGCTGCTATTAGGTCTTCAGGCTATTTGAGTTGCAAGCTATTTGAATTGAGCTGTTTGAGCTGTAAACTGTTTAAGTGGTTTGAAAATTGTTCTTTTAGTCTAGAGAAAAGCCTCTGACAAAGGAGATCCCAGTTTTCTAAGTATTTTGAGGGATGGCTCACCCCATAGGGACTCCAGCCAATTTTATGTTGATAAACCAAGGTCTTTCCTCATGCACATTTCTAACTAAACGGACCGACCTGACCAAAGACAATTTAGAATATTAATGGCCCTTATGGGGAATTCTTGAAATCCTCAAACTCAATTTTCTTGAAACTGAATTGGACTACAGTAGCTCTAAAATTTCCAGAAATGAATGGCATGACTATTTCATTGGTATTTCGAGGCTTCCAAATATTATCAGGAGCCAAAAATTGACAATGTGCAAAATAAGATTAGCTGAGGCAAACAAATGATTAAAATTTAAAATGATTAAAGAAAGATGAATTGGCTTCCTTGGCTTCTTTGTCTCAGGCTCCACCTCTGATGCCATCTTGACTTTCTTGGCTCCCCATGGTCAGATTTTGCCTCTGACACCATATTTCTCCTTCCCTTCTATGCCACCTACATCTCCTCTTTACCTTCAGTTCACCCATCCTAATTCTCTCACCAAACGTCCCTTTTCTCTGAAACTCTCCCCACTCACTTTTCCTCTGATCTTATCAGAACCTGTCCACTTAAAAATAAATCTTTTGAGGATGCAGAAGCTAAACCTTTAATTTCTTATTTTCCCTGAACTAAAGCTCAAATATGAGCCATAGTCAAAGATTTTCCCAAAGTAACTGAAGATCCTCACAGATTTGCTGAGGAATTTAATATAGTCATTCAAACTTATCAACCTGGTTTCTCTGGCTTACTTCAGCTTGTTCATATGCCTGTTAAGGACAGGGCCAGCATTGGATAAAAACTGGTAATTGGGAAAATCCTAAAGGTTCCTAGAATTACAACCAGGAATCAGCCCAATAGCTTGTTATGTAATCAGGCTCAGGCAATTGCTAGGCAACTTCATTGAGCAACTCCTAAAGCTTTTCCAAAGCTTGTTGATTGGAACACAATTCAGGCTTGCACACAAAAATCTGCTGATCCTGATCTTAACTATTACAATCGACTTCAGATTTTTTTTTTAAATTCTGTCCTTACTTCAGATATTGAGTCCACCTCAGTAGCTTTTAATTCTATATTTGTTAATGGGCTGAACTGAGACCTTTTTATTCTATAGTAAAAAGTACCAGGATTTAATGGAAAACCATGTCCACTCCGGATTTAGTCAATCTGGCAAACCAGCTCTCTCATACTCTAGATGAGTCATCTAAAAGGAAGACCGCCAAAATTCTCAATCTTCAGCTCCAGCAATTGAAGGCACCTAAATGAACAAAACCCCTCCTACTTTCTAATACTATTGCAAAAAGCCAGGACATTGGAAAAGAGATTATTATAAATTTACGTGCTTCCGACACCTTCAGCCCTCTAACCAGCCTTTCCAGTGTCCTCCCATTTCTCAATGATGGAGCTCTAAGGAATTTCACAAGTCCTTTCTAATTCTTTTTCTTAATTGGCTTGGAAATATTTCTCCAGATTACAGATGAATCTTTTCCAGTCATAATTGACACCAGAGCCATATCCTTGGTGCTCAAATCCACAACTATAAAGCAGTCCCTGCCTTGGAGTACTCAAATAGTTCAAATAGCAGGGATTTCTAATGAACTTCAAGAGTTCCTGTCTCTGAACCTATTCCCTTTCTTTAAGTCATTTGAGAGATACACATCCTTTTCTCTTTGGCTTCTTTGCCCCTACCCACTTATTAGGCTGAGACTTCTTAGAGAAGTATTAGGCCAGAATTTCTTTCTTCCAAAAGTGGGAAATAATTCTAGAAATTGACAGTAGTCATCATGCAGGCCCTCAACAATAAATGACCCTTTGATATCTTTTATTTGCTCTGTCTGGTGGTTCTGTTGCTATTGGAACTGATTCTGGAAACACTGAAGATTTATCACTGTTGAATCAGCTACCACCCTCATTATGGGCAAAATCTCCAATTGATACGGGCAAAATTCACAGTGCACTTCCCCTTAAGATTCAAATAGATCCCTCAAAATCTCTTCCCAGAATTAATCAATTTCCTATAAATAAAGAAGCCCTTCAAGACATAAAGCTCATAATAGAAGATTACAACACTCAAGGCCTCACTATCCCTTGTATTAGTTCCTGTGATACTCCCATTTACCAGTGAGAAAACCTTAGGGACAAAGGTGAAACATTGGCCAGGACCTCTGAGCAATAAACAAAAATGTTATCCTTTGACATCCTTTTGTTCCTAACCCTAGTATGTTACTAACATTCATTCCCATGAGAAGTCAATTTTTTACTGTAATTGACTTATGCAGGGCATTCCTTAGCATTCCAATTGATGAAACTAGCATACTGTTTTGCTTTCACTTGGGAAGAAAAACAATTCCCATGGACAGTAATTTCACAGGGTTTTACTGAGAGTCTATATTTCTCATAAATCTGAAGACTAATCTGCATGACATAAATTCCCCAGAGGTTCTACTTTGTTGCAATAGGTGGATGATTTGCCTGTTTGCTCTCCTTCTCAAGCCTCCTCAAAGGAAGACAACATTCATTTGCTAAAGCTTTTAGCCTTAAAGGGACATAAGGTCTCCAAAGAAAAATTGCAGTTTGTCCAAACCCTGATTCAATCTTTAAGGCACCTGATATCAGAACAAGGGCCATATCTAGATCCAGATAGAATTTATGGTGCCCTAAGTTTTTCAATATCCAAAACTAAGTACCAATTGGGAATTTTCTTGGGCTAGTCATTATAACTGAAATTAAATTACAAATTTCTCTCTTATGACCAAACCTCTGTATATTGTTACTAAACAATAACAACCCCAACCCAATTTAATGGGAAGAACTGGATGACATAGAAGGCCTTAAAGATGAGTTTCATGAACCCACCTGCCCTTGGGCATCCCAGTTATCAGATTCCCCTTTTCCCTTTCATATATGAAAAAGAAGGGAATGCCTTTGGGGTACTCACCCCAAAACATGGGTCCACTATCAATCCATAGGTTATGTAGCCAGCAACTGGACCTTGTGGCACAACGATACCCTCCTTGCCTTAGAGCCATTATGGTCACTGCCCTTTTGGTTAAGACCACTGGGAAAATCCACGTGGAATCCCCTTTAACCATTTTTGTACCTCATGCAGTAGAAGCTTTCATGAATTTTTGTCACACTCAACATTTCTCAGTCAGCTGCCTCACCTTCTATGAAGTCTTTATGTTAACTTCTCCTCACATAACTCTTTTATGTTGCAATAATCTTAACCCTGCTACTATTCTCCCCTCTGTCACCAATGAAGTCACTCATGATTGCTTAATCATCTCCTGACTCCTCATGAAAATCTGCAGGAAATTCCTTCAGGTAATGCTGACTTCCCATGGTTCATTGATGGTTCTTATTTAAAAGGTGACAATGGCAAATATTGTGCTAGGTATGCTATTGCAACTCCTTTTGATGTTATTGTGGCAGCATATAGTACCTATGGCTACTTGGGCCATAGGTAATTCTGAATTATAAGCTCTTACATGGGCTTGCACTTTAGCCAAGGGCAGAATTGCTAATATTTATGCTGATAATATATGTGCTTTCAGAGTAGCTCATGATTTTGGAATGTGGAGGAAGCACTCTAGCTTTCTTACTTCCTTGGGAATAAAATGTTAAATGGCCTTTATGTATAGGAATTATTGGATGCAATAATTTTACCTGTTGCTTTAGCTATTATTAAGATTCTCAGGCTCTAAACTTGACTTCCTAGAAGCTAAAGGAAATCAGCTTGCTGATGTTTCTGCAAGGAATACTGCCCTTAATAGAACCAGAAGCAGCCAAACTTCTATCATGGTCAAAAGAGATATTTCTCCAAAATGATAACTTAGAAAAGCTGGCTATAGAAGCTCAAAATTTGGCCTCAGAAAAGGAAAAACAAGATTGGAAATTCAACAATTCTTGGATTAATTAAAAAAAAGAAAGCTCTGGTTTGGACCAAATTACAGCCCAGTTTTACCAGAGACTCTAAAATTCACACTCCTCACCACTGTACATGCATTACACCATTGGTCTACTGAAAAAATTATAGCATTCATGAATCAAAATTGGTAGATAAACATTAACAAGGCTGCAAAAAGTGCCTACTTCACTTGTCCCACTTGTCTGAAGTGCAACCTAGGGAAGCCTCTTCATATTGCCCCTGGACATGTTAAACTGCCTGTTGGACCATATGAGGTCTAGAAAATGTATTTCATACAACTTTATTTCATGGCTATGAATATGTTTTAGTCATGGTCTGTATGTTTTCACACTGGACTGAAGCCTTCCCTTGCAGAGAGGCTACTACTGTCTCTTCTGTGCCTAAAGCCCTTTTGGAAAAGATTATCCCTACCTGGGGAACTCCTCTAGAACTTTATAAAGATTGAGGAATTCATTTTACTGGTCAGATACTTCAAAAAGTCTGCACTGTTTGGCTGGTTTTACAGCACTTTCACTGAGCTTACCACACTAAATCTTCTGCTTTATCCAAATGCATTAGCAGCATTATTAAGGTTTAATTGGCAAAATTAATTGAGGTCGTCCAAATATCTTGGCCAAAAGCACTGCTGTTGGTTCTTCTAAGCCTCAGTCCTACCCCTTTTGCAACTCATAAATTCTTACCCTTTGATACAGTCACAGGATGCCCAATGGCTCCTGCCTCATTTGACCTACAACTGATAAAAGGAGAGATACTCCAATATTGTAAAGGCCCAATTACTTCAATCAAAAATACCATATTTGGGCCGTAGATCAAGATGGCAAAGTAGGAGGACTCTGAGCTCACTTCCCCCAGCAAACAAATCAAAAATATATCTACATGTGTAGCAATTCTCACTGAAAACATCCTGGAGACTTGCAGAAAGACTCTTCTACAGCCATAGCTGTAAAGAAAGATCCACACAGAGTAGTGTAGGAAGGGAGGTGAAGTGATCAGTTCAGGACACATTCTCATAGGAGACACAGAATAGGAGAGGGATATCATGGACTTGGAGATCCTTTCTGGTGAGTGAGGGGTTCAAACCAAATATTGGGCACCCCAGCACTAAGGTCCAACACAGGGAAGACAAGTCCCCCTGGCTAGTTTGAATCCCATTGGAGCTTACAGGAGGGCTGTAAGAAACTTAGATACCACTCATGAAGAGCTTGCTTACTCCCAGGAACAAGACAGAGGAATCAGATTGAAACTGCCTGAGGCTCTGGCCAGTTTCCACAACCACACTAGGGCACATCCTCACCCACACTGATTGCCTACCCCAGCCCCTCTAGCCCTGGCACAGCTCCACACTAGGGGGAAGGCTGCACAAGAAGAGTGCACACTTGAGGGAACAGAGCTGGCTCAGACCCCTCACTGCATCTGAACAGATGAGGCAGTCATTGCTGGTGCTCCCTGAGATGTCAGATTGAGAGCTGTCTCAAGCTCTGACTGTCATGCCAGAATCATCCTAGTGTGTGCCCCAACCCACACTGACACCTGCTCTGGTCCATCTTGCTTCAGTCCTTCTCTCTGGGGCAAAGGTGCTATTCCTGGGAGTGGGGAGAATGCACACCTAGAGGGAATGAAACCATCTTGGACCTGAGGGCAGGGCTTCTGCTCCAGAACCTTGGAACCTGACAGCATCCTTCATAGGGTAGTGACTACAACTCAGCACAGGGGAAGCTCTGGCTCACACATAGCTCTGACTCTAGCCACTCCATCTCCAGCCCAAACTCCGACCAAGGTGATAGCTGCCAGCACACACTGTGGGGGGGAGACTTGACCTAAGCTCACTTCAGATCCAGCTCTCCCACCAAAGAAACTGGGCACATGCAGCTGCATAGGGACACTCTCATATAAGGACACTCCTTCAAGATGGGGATAGGTAACTGTTTCACCTAGGCAATGCACACCTAACATCATACTCAACATTGAAAAGTTGTAAGCTTTCCCTCTAAAATCTGGAACAAGAGAAGGATTGTCCTCTCACCACTTCTATTTAACAGAGTATTGAAAGTCCTAGTCACAGCAATCAGATAAGAAAAAGGGGGGGAAAAGCATCCAAATTTGAAGGGAAGAAATAAAACTATCATTATTTGCAGATGACAAGATACTATATAAAGGAAACCCTAAAGTCTCCACCCAAAAACTATTAGAATAGATGAATTTAGTAAAGTTGCAGAATGCAACATAAATATACATGAATCTGTTGCTTTTCTATACATTAGTTATGAATTATCAGAAAGAGAAAGCAAGAAACAATCCCATTTAAAATCACATCAAAAAGAATAAAATACCGAGGAACAAACTTAACCTAGGTGGTGAAAGACCTATAATCTGAAAACTATAAAACTTTGATGAAGGAAATTGAAGATGATACAAAGAAATGGAAAGCTATCCCATGTTCATGAACTGCAAGAATTAATATTGTTAAAATGTCTATACTACCCAAAGTATTCTACAAATTTAATTCCATCTCTATCATAATATTCATAGCATTTTTCTCAGAACTAGAACAAATAATCCTAAAATTTATATGGAATCACAAAAGACCCTGATTCAACAAAACAATCTTCAGAAAACAGAACAAAGCTAGAGGAATCATGCATCCTTACTTCAGACTATATTACAAAGCTACAGTCATCAAAACTAGTGCAAAAACAGACATATAGATCAATGGAACAGAATAGAGAGTCCCAAAATAAGCCTACACACTTATGGTCAATCACTCTATGACAAAAGAGGCAAGAACATAAAATGTGGAAAAAACAGTCTCTTCAATAAGGGGTGCTGGGAAAACTGGACACCTACATGTCAAAGAATAAAACTAGAACATTTTCTTACATCATATACAAAAATAAATTCAAAACGAATTAAAGACCTAAATATAAGGGGGAAACCAGAAAACTCTTAGAAGAGAATGTAGGCAGAACACTCTTTGACATAAATCATAGCAATATTTTTTGGACCTGTCTCCTAAGACAAAGGAAACAAAGCAAAAATAAACTAATGGGACCTAATTAAACTTAAAGCCTTCTGCACAGTAAAGGAGACCATCAACAAAACAAAAAGACAACCTACTGAAGTGGGAGAAAACATTTGCAAATAATATCACTGATAAAGGTTTAATATCAAAAAATGTATAAATAGCTCATAGAACTCCATATCAGAAAAGCATATAACCTGATTAAAAAATGGGCAGAAGACCTGAATAGCTATTTTTCCAAAGAAGACATACACATGGCCAACATTAGAAGGTGCTCAACATCACTGGTCATCAGAAAAAAGTAAGTCAAAACCACAATGAGATATCACCTCACACCTGTCAGAATGACTATTGGCGAGGATGTGGAAAAAAGGGAACCAACCCTAGTACACTGCTGGTAGGAAAGTAAATTGATGCAGCCACAGTGGAAAACAGTATAGCGTCCCCTCAAAAAAGTAAAAATAGATCTACCATATGATTCAGCAATTTCACTGCTGGGTATGTATTTGAAGAAAACAAAAACACTAATTTGAAAAGATACATGCACCCTAATGTTCATAGCAGCATTATGTAGAGAGCTAAGATATGGAATAAAGTGTCCATCAACAGATGAATGGATAAAGAAGTTGTGGTGTACAGATACAATGGAATGTTACTCCACCATAGTAAAAAAAAATGAAATTTTGCCATTTGCTACAACATGGATGGAAATGAAGGGTATTATGCTTTGTGAAATAAGTCAGACTGAGAAAGACAAGTACTGTATGTGTTCACTTATATGTGGAATCGGAAAAATAAAAAGAATGAATATAGCAAAAAAGAAACAGACTTGCAGATATAAAGAACAAACTAGTGGTTACCAGTGGGGAGAAGGAAGTGGGAAGTGGCAATGCTGAGGTTAGGGATTAAGAGGTACAAACTACTATATATACAATAAATAAGCTACAAGGATATATTGTACAGCACAGGGAATATAGCCAATATTTTATAATAACTTTAAATGGAATATAATCTATAAAAATATTGAATCACTATGTTGTACACCTGAAACAAATATAATATTGTAAATCAACTATACTTCAATAAAATAAATAGATAATAAGCATATTTTGGTATAGCAATATTTTTACATCACACTCTCAGGGACTGCAAAGAAATCTTTGTGCCCCCAAACTTCAAGGAATAGACTCTTAGAGTCATGTGACACTCATAAAGAAAACACCAAACCCTGACTGGATCTGCACATCAAATGGTGACCTGAAAGTAAAGATTTCCCAGAATTGAAGCAGACAACATCTGATGAGACAGTTTTCCCAAGATATCCCGACTAGACCTGTTGGAAGTTTGTCACCAAACCTTTGATGATGACATAAAATTTCAGTTGATCCCCAATGTCTTTGATCTTGATAACATATATGAATTTTAGATAAAAAGTGTCTGAGAGTTCTCCTTCCTACATAACCCTGTTTCTCACATGTGACTTCAATAACTTTCCAATCTGTGCATGTTTCCTCTGATACAAGACACTATACCCAGAAAGGGTTCTTTCTGACATTGAAGGACAAAAAGCCACTGAAACCAGAAAACTTGAGTTTTGATCAGAGATATCTTTAGAAAAAGATCTTGATCAAAAGGGGGAAATATAAAAAATTAATAAATAGCAACCTTAGTTAAATAGAGTGAAGAGACCAGAAGGAGGAGCTCCCACTCCCTGCAATGATAGCAGAGCTCAATAGGAAGAAAGATTAAGTGTCCTAGGATTGCAGATACTATCGTTTCAACCTGAATGTTGGTCAAGTTGCTTCTGTCTGTGTTGATGCTGTGACTCTAAAGGCAACTTGGTAATCAGAAATGGAAGTGGAGGTTTTTTTGTTTTGTTTTGTTTTGTTTTTTAAGTTCCAATTACCTGCCAGACTTCAAAAATGCAGTAAGCCTGTTCATGGAATCTGCAAGCAATTTCCTTCTGCTGAGTTCTCCCACACATCATTTTTTAAAGCACTTAATGTGAAACAAAGTCAGAATTCTTTTAATAATGCTTTAAAAAAATTGAAAGAAACTGGTAAACGTTTAAGTATGTTTTATATATTTTTTTCTTGTATGCTTAGAGATGAGGTGACCATATTTTTATCTTGCCTTTCTAGATACCAAGAACTATATCCCCACCACCAGATAGAATGAGAATTTTCTTTCCATATTCCTCACTGAAGTGCAAAGAGTTTTATTGAAGTGATTCTAGGGATAAATCATAATCTTAAACTTTTTTTTAAAGGTAATCAATTTGAATGTGTTACCCTAGAAAAAAGTATCAGTCAATGGATATAATCCACAGCCTACCTATCCTTGTGAGGACATGAGGATGAAACGCCTAGAAGTCTATCTTGGTAATATGGCACACTTTTATAGATCCACTTTAACTGTTTTAGCCTAGAGAAATTTCAGCACTACTCCACTTGAAAGAAAAGATATGATAAAACCTCACACTTCAGACTGCTTTCTTCCCATAAGATTTGATGATATGCACAAATATGACCTGGTTTTGCTTCACAGAGTTATTGAGCTTTAAGTATCAAATACTATATTCTCATATTACATATGGAGAAGAACCATAAAGTTAATAAACTCTCCTAAGGGGACATAGTAAGCTGACGGAGAAACTTAAAACTGAACTCAGATGAGACCAGACATTCTGACTTCTCCTTTGCATCATAAAAATGCCTTAATGTATATTTAAGAATTCTGCTTTAAATACTTGGCATTGTTGATCCCTTTTCTTTTTTGTAAACTAAAAGAAAAAGAAGCACAGTATTCCAAGAAATCAAGTACAATATTATATGCATGTTTTACCATCCCACTTTGTAAGTTCTCCTTACTTAGACTTTCAGTTACAAGAGCTGAGTTCCCTTAGCTACAAATACCTCTCATTTCATAGTGCTTTTAGTGTGAGGGTGTGTGTATGGATGGAAGAGAAATACTTCAATTGAACACAACTGTTACAGTTTTGTTTGAATTATAGCAGCATTAATATCTCATAATTATTTTAATAAACTTTTGAAATCTATGAAAATCACCCTATGTAAGGGAATTGACATTAAATGAGCTTATTTATGTTAATATACCAAACAAATACTCACAATTCTGGGGCGAGACAGAAAATAAAAAATTTCAGTGTGGGGCTTTCCTGGTGGCGCAGTGGTTGAGAGTCCGCCTGCCGATGCAGGGGACACGGGTTCTTGCCCCGGTCGTGGAGGATCCCGCATGCCGCGGAGCGGCTGGGCCCGTCAGCCATGGCCGCTGAGCCTGCATGTCTGGAGCCTGTGCTCCGCAACGGGAGAGGCCACAACAGTGAGAGGCCTGCGTACCAAAAAAAAAAAAAATAATAAATTTCAGTGTGTTTAACAACTAAAACATTTATTCCATGCTACTTTTTGTGTATATAGCATACTCAATTCACATTCTGTTTAAGTAGATTTTTCTTCATGAGCTTTGTCAAATTCTATGTATATGAAATATTTCTGATTCCTAATTCTGGAAAGAAGGATGGCGTAAGAAAAGTAGCCCAACCTCTGTGACTTACAGAGGGTCTTGGAGTTATTTTTGTAGGCAGGGACTGTGATTGGTTTCTTCAGTCCAATGAACAATGGATCACTTAGCTCCCAAAGCCTTTTTAGAGACTAACTGGTTCAGAGAAACTCAAGACTAAGGGTTGCTAATGTATTTCTATTAGTTTTGATATTTTAAAAGTATTTCCTTATTTGTATAACAATGTGGAAAAAATAGTCCCCATATTGTATTTCATCACCTTAAGTTTTAAATATCATTCTGCACACAAACATAAATTTTCTGGAACAGAACAGATAATTATTTACTGATAGCAAATATTGCTGCAGTTCCACATGCACCAACTTCTTCCTTCTGGAACAATGTAATGAGACCCAGATGAGCTGTCACTGAACCTGCAAAGGAGTTTGTATCGTAGGCAAGGAACTCCAGGCATATAAATTTGGGTGGTTATACAAGGAAGGGGCAGGGACAGTTGTCACTTCTCCCTTCCTGTATTCAGTATGCAACTTTCAAAGACAAGGGATGAAATACAATTACTAAATTAAGGACATTAAAACCAGTATTTATCTTATTATTTCTAGATTCATCTTCTTTCTTGCTTTCTTGCTTTCTCCTTCTCTCTCTCTCTTTCTTTAATTTTGGAAGGTATTTTTGGTAAAATACTCAGATATTTTTGATACCTATCTTTTATATAAGTAAATATGTGTTTACTGTAACTTATGTGTTCCAGTATGCAAATTCAATTTTATAGCTAAAGATATGAATTAGAGTTCCTAAGCATGAAGATAATAAGTTTCAAAACCAATAAGAGGTGCTATAAAGTACCATCAAGGATATGTTCACAAACCCACAGAAAATATTCATGATATTATTCTTACCTATCTTCACCACAAAGTATGGAGTCCTAGATTAGAGGACTAATGCACTAATGCACAAGCCTTATGCACTAATATTTGTATCCTGGGGAAAATTTAGCCTTCCTTTGTGATTTTGATTTAGATCAGAGTTTTCCTGTCTAATCATAACTCTCCCCAGGTTTTCATTTCATTCCCTAGAATTACCCTCACAGCTTCTCCTGTCAGAATAATTCTCTAAAGTAATCCATGAACTGCTCAAAGTACACTCTCAATTCTTAGGCTCTTAAAATAGAAACCAGTTTATTTGGGGTTACAGCAGTCAAACAGGGCAACATAGTTACCTCCTCACTATATCTTTCTAAAGTAGGATACCTTTAACCAACCAAACAGCATGGGACTATGGGTTCTATGAAGCAGAAAGCAGCAGATGTGAAGGGATATGCTCTTTGCCAGACACATCCTGGATTTCTGGACTTATCAAGTCAGCAATTGCTCTCTCAGTGAAAGCAGAAAAAACCTGACCCCTAACTCTTCTATTGTCTAGAGATGTTCTCTGCAGCAGATCTATCAGCTGATTTGGCACTTTAAATGTGTACTTGTAACTATTAGAAGTTGAAGGAGTTCAGCAGTTGGTCAACTCCCAGCATGATATGACTACATGAATAGATTAGCAATGACAATTTGCAAGTTTCTTCCTTATTCTTTATGAGAAATTGTCTTTTGTAGACTGTTTCAGTTAGGAGTCTATCAAAGAAGCAGAACCACCATGAGTGATATGAAATAAGGGAGTTATTGGACCATAAACAGTTCATGAAAGGTGCTTGCCTCTACATATAGTGATAGACTTGAAATACCTATAAGTTATAAGGTACAGTAATCAGGAAAACAAAGATGAGCGTGAGGCAGCAGAAAGTAATAACAAACTGGTACCCAAAGGACAAACTGAAACTACCTTCGATCTCAATGACATGGGTGACCTGTTAGAAAACCTGGAGACCTCACCATAGAGCTTAACAGGTATGTGGCCCAGAGTTGAGGAAACCTGTAGGAAGTAAAGGAAGCTGCATAGCTGGCAGCTGCCCCGCCAGATAAAGTGAGTCAGTAGCTCAGTGACAATTTGCACAAGTTACAGTGGTGTCTGGTGTCCTACACTAACCTTCAGTATGTAATGGTTGATGCTTCACTTCTACCTTTGAAACTCATGGAAATTTTTCCATTGGAGTTTGTTACAATGACATAAGGAATTTAATTTCTCATTTAGAGAGTTATATTTTTAGCTGTATAAGGATGGTTGCATCAAGCTAGGCAGAAGCAACATTTTATTGATGTCTCTATTTGGAAGTTAAATCTAGGTAAAAGATGTTTGCATAGATGTCAATTTGACAAAGTTGGACTCTGGTTGTTTTATACTGAGTCAGCCTAGGTAAGCCAAAACTTTTCTTAAAATCCCCTTCTCTTTATGGTCTTGGGTTATTGTTGGCCAAAAGAAAAACTTACATGGGTTTCAAAGGTGGAAGTGAAGGATCAACCATAGACCTTGCATTTGGTTCTCATTATAATTTCAAAATTTGGCCTTGCAGCTAAAAGAGGTAAGAGTTTGTTGTTGCTGTTGTTTTAAGAACAGTCATAGCAGATTCCTGCTCATTTACCTCGATCTTGTGCTGGGAAGTGAAAGCCCTGAGCTGACCATTTTCTTTCCCCGAGTACTTCAGCACATTTAGAAGTAACCAACCAATTCCATCACTTATTCTTTCTTTCTTTCTCTTTTTCTTTTTCTTTTTTTTTTTTTTTTTTTTTACTAAAATGGTCTTTGGCTGTAAATACTTGGTCACTCAGAGACTTTTCTTCTATAGGCACTTAATTAATGGTATTAATGGTTACAATTTAAATAATTTTTGTCTTTGTGGGCCATAAACTCTCAGTGTCCTCTTTATCAGTGGCAACAGATCAAAAAGCAGTTTCAGATAACCCAGAATTAATTCACATAACCCATCCATAAATTTTCTTTCCCCTGGAACAACTTTGCCTACCAATTTCTGTACCAGTTAAGATTTGATCAGGGGAGCACAACCGCTAGAATGGTGTTCAGTAAGTGATTTATTATTGAAGTTAGACTTTACACAGTTGTGGGAATCGGTGAAGAATGCTCTTCTCTGTGTGTCTGGTTGTGGACCTGAAATCACTGAAGGTCTGTTGGGCTCAGCAAACAAACCTGGACATAAAGCATGAAGGAGAGCAAAGACAGAATAAAACCCACAAAGACTTACAAGGACTCATGTCTGTCTCTCCCCAGCTCCAACCACAACAACACAGGTGATCTGCAAAAAACTTGAAGCTTTTGCCACAGAACTGCAGTCAAGCCTGGACCATGACTCAAAGAAGCTGCAAGAAAGAATCCAGGTAGGAGCTGAATTTTGCCTTCCTTCCTTTTTTCCTTTCTATTCCCATTGTCTTTTCTCTTGAGAACTGCTCTTAGAGGATGGCATAGACAGCAGAGAGTCTAAGCCCTTAAGCTATCTTCTCTTCACTGAAGTTGTCTGTTTCAAATCCAAATTCAAATAGCCCATCTGCCTTTTTGAAACATTGTTTAAGAAAACAAGACCTTGAATTGGTTTGGATGGTTTTGATTTTGAGATTCTAGTATTTGCATACTGAAATGCCAAAGGAATATAAGCTAAAACGCGCTTGTAGAGAAATGCCACCTCTTCCTGCCAATGTAACAAAAAAAATAATAATAATTTTACCTTTTTCATTAGTTACAAAGCACAGGTATTAGCTTGAAAAAAGAAGGGGCTTCTAAGATGTTTAAATAAACTAAAAAAGTTCATTTTCATAGGATTTGAAGTAATTTGTTGATCTGCAAAGGTCCTGAAAGTTAAGTTGTTAAAACTTCATTACAAGGGGTCTGGGCACAAGCTGAATGCTAGAATTATCATCGAGTGGAATTGCAGACATGATGTAAAATATAATAAATCACTATGATTAAAGCCATATTTGAAGTATTCATCTACTAAAAGGGAAAAATAAATCAAGAAGTTAGCAATACAGTTCAATTTAATAGGATCAATTAGTAAATTAAACAACTGAGGTATTAATTTAACACTGGACTTATGAATATATAGCATTGCATGAGAATTTACAGAAGTCCTGGAGATAGTTCTTGCCCTCATCTTGCTCCAATCCACATAGGAAGTAATAGCCTGGATATAGAAATAAAATATACTTTGTAATGTATTCCTTTCTTGAACATCCCACTTTGTTTGCTAGCTGGATGATTCCCTGGTCTGCCTTTGAATTGATGCAATTTTCACTGAAGAGAAGATATCTCTTTTATGCTAGGTCAGAACAAAGTCTTAGTTTTGTTTGCTCTTTGCAATAAAGAAGTGAAGAATCAACTGTGTGAAACACCACAGACTTGAGATTGTATTTTTTTTTAAAGATTTTCCTTTTTTCTTAAAGAGATGGAAGGACCTCAAGATAAAAAGAAGTGGTTTCTGTATAAATAGTTGTGTCTCAGAGCAGCATAGTAAGACTTGGCCTCTTCGATCTCAGCACTAACAAAGTGACACCACTGGCCTTTGATGATTTGTGACAGTCATTGCATTTCAATTGTCTGCAACAAGCACTACCCTCCAGCATCCTCCTCTTGAACATGAAAAGCCATTCATCAGCTCTGCCTGATGAGGCCTGAGATGACTCAAAGCTTCAGCTGGCTTGTAGACCTCTTTGTGCTTGGACCTGTTGCCAGCACTTATACTGAGCAAATTTTCAGCACAGTTTAGTGTTAGGTACACACTCTCATTCTTTGCACAATTTAGATAATAATTTTTAGTGTGCTTATGTTTATGTATATATGAACCAAACCAATGTTGAATGCAAACTGCTAGCTTAACAATTTATGTATGGCACATGTATTTCCTAAGCATGGCACAATAAAGCAGCAGTGGGAAACTGAGAAAGAAAGAAAATTGCACTGTGTTAAAACATAAGGATGGTGTCAGAGATAAGAGGCCCGAAGACTCACATAAGTGGTAAACACTGCTTTTGTGTGTGCTTGGAGAATAGCAGGTGGTATCCTTCAGATTTTTACTATTTGTGCTGCTTGGAGTTGATTTATGTTTACATGTTACTTCAGTGTGGTTATTTTATTTTATTTTTTTGAGCAGAGAAGTGAAAAAACTCCCAATAAAATCAAAGAAATCAATTTAGCAAGTTTTTTTTTAGAGTATACACTATTTTTCCAACATTGTGATAGATTCTAAAGGAGAATATAAACACAGCATACATGTAAGAAACCTCCTGGTCTTTAAAGAGCCTACAAACTTGGTAGAGGATCAAGGTTAATAAACATCAAAGTGAAGACTTAAAAATAATCAAGGACCAAATAATGTGGTTCTAAGAAGATATATGCTTTTCTCAGGAGAGGTTTCCATTAGGACAAGGGCCTTGAAGCTTATACAGACTCTGTAGCTGTGAGGAGGCCAGATTAAGGATGACTGAGATCTATGTGTTCAATTCCCTTTTGGAGTTGTCCTACCACAGGTGTCAAGAGTGAGCACAAGGGCTTCCCTGGTGGCGCAGTGGTTGAGAGTCCGCCTGCCGATGCAGGGGACATGGGTTCATGCCCCAGTCCGGGAGGATCCCACATGCCACGGAGCTGCTGGGCCCGTGAGCCATGGCTGCTGAGCCTGCGCATCCAGAGCCTGTGCTCCACAAGGGGAGAGGCCACAGCAGTGAGAGGCTGGCGTACCACAAAAAAAAAAAAAGAAGAGTGAACATGAGCAGAGGAAGAAGCAGGCAGGAGAGTGTTGCAGCAATAGGACAGAACACGATATCAGGGTGTAGGTCTCTTTCATTGTTATGGCTTTCTGTTTTTATGGTGCCTCCCACTTTGGGCCCTGTGCTGGACCCACATCCTCTTAGGCCACCGGTCTGCTCCCCTCAGTCATGGGACCAATTCCTGGAAGTTGTCCTTTTATCAGTGTAATTCCTCAGGAGGCCTCCCCCAGACCTCCTTCCCTTCCCCAGTAGGGAACTACTAATGACTCTTTTCATCCCCTCTTCTCTGTCCTCTCCCCAATAACTCTAAATAGAGGATTTTCTCCCTAGCACTCAGGTGACAATAAGTATTTACTGAATAATGTGTTTAAAGGAATCAGGAGTCTCAGCTATTCTGGTTAGTTTTTACTCTGTTTTCTTCCCTTGTGAGTCCACAGTGCCCTAAGCTTGAAATTTTTTACTTTAGATTAGGGATCAGAATGCTGGTTAGAAAAAAGGATAAAGTGAGGAAGTAATGGACACCAAAGTTAGAGTCTTTGATGCCTTGAAGTTTCCCTAGAGCTCTGGATCTCAGATTATGACAAAACCTCTTCTATCTACAAAACCCCATTTGACAGAACACAAGGCTAGATTAGATGCTCTTGGTGTCTCAGTTAGATGTTCTTTACCAGACTGGTGCATCCACCTCCAGTTACTAAGAATGCCAGCTGCCAAGAATCTACAGCTGCAACTTCCCTTGAACTGTCCATGGTAGCCACCTGGCTCAGAAATGCCTGAGAAGCTTGGCGTCCTCCCCAGAGGAGATCTGCAACCAATAACTAACTCACAGAGAGGGCAAACACTGCCCCTGTTGCCTCAAAGAGGAAAAAGTCTGCACTGCCATTCATGCTCCAGGGTTCTCTGCAAGATCAGGATGAGGCTAGACTTCAGGTGGACCTGTGATTCTCAAATTTTAGTGTGTACCAGAATCACCTAGAGGACTTGCTAAAATACAGATTACTGGACCCCACACACAGAGTTTCTGATTCAGTAGATCTGGACCTGAGAATCTGCATTTTAACAGGTTCTCACCTGATGCTGACGCTACTGATCTCGGGACCACATTTTGAAAACCACTGGGCTGGACCCACATCTTTCCCTTATTCTTATATGCTTCACTTTCTTGTTTGTTTTCTCCTGAGAGCGCCCTCCCAAGGATCCATTAGCATAGGAGTCCCCATCTCAGGCGCTACTTCCAAGGAACCTGACCTAAAATAATAGTCCATCCTGAATTAGACCTACAGGACTTTAAAAACTGTCCTTTTGCATATGTATGTACGCATACATGATGAAAAGCTGGATCACGACCTGGAAAAACATGTGCCACCTAAATTTATTGAGGGCTACATGGGCTCTTTGTACACATGAAGTCACTTTAACAATAATAACCAAGGTTTCCCAGCTTAATAGTTCCTCCTAGAATTGCTTCTGTGACTCTTTCTCAGTAAGCATCAGCACCAGTGCACTGAAGCATCCATAGTTGCTAAGGGACATGAAGCTTAAGGAACAGTATGGGAAGAAGAGATAGGAGCGAAAGCCTCTCTCCCATTTGTGTTAACACTGTTAGAAGAATCGCAAAGCACTGTTATAGATGATTCCATATTTCACAGAGCTTATTGAAACTGTTCTTGCAGAAATGAACTCAGCCTCCCTCTTCCTCAAACCTGGAAATCAGTCAGTGCAGGAACATGGAAAAATCATCACAGGCTTCTCAAAATCCTTCTTCCCTCTCACAACTAAACCTTCCTTCCTGGGTCATGCTTATTTGACTCTCTTCTTTTAATCTCAAGTTGAGTTTTCCCAGGAGTCCTTCATTGCTCATGTAAATGTATTTCTTAAGGACTAACTCTTATGATTTCTCTAAGTCCCCCTGAGACTCAGGTGGGGAAACAGTAAATAAACTTTGTTTGTAACAGAAATTGGACTTCAAAACTTTATCTCTGTAAAGTATTGACTTACGCTGATGTGCTGTGTTAAAAAAGTCTTGATATGAAATACTGAGAAGGTAAAATTTATTGTTAAATATATACGTGCATATATATACACATACATGTATGGTATATATACCTCCCACAATACCAGAACTATTTTTCCATCATCCTCTTGGTTATCCATACCATATTTATTTAGAGACTAGAACATGAGTTTCCAAGCCCCAAAACCAGCTCACTATTTCTTTTTCCTTTCTATATGACTACCTCAAGTCTCTGTATACACTCCAAGAGTTCAGTGGCTGAGACAGCAAATCTCTTACTCCTCACATATCAGTGGCTCTTACAGATTATTGGCCTACATTAAGGAGAGGCACAAGGCAGCAGAAACATGTCCTGGGTTCACATGGAGCATTGAGGAATCACTGAAATCTTACAAAGGAGGGTTAAAATCCCCATACATTGGTGTGTTTTATTAGTTTGTTATTTACTTCACTTCTTGCAACTTACTATAAACTCACCTCAGGACAATCATTTGGGTACCAATACATGGCATCAGCTAAACTCCAAATTAATTCACATATATTTGGTTGCAGAACTTTCAAAGTTACAAACCACTTTCCCTGGGGGAGAAAAGCAGTCTCTCATTCCACTCCAAGAAATTCACTTAAGTCAACAAGGTATGCTTGCTACCAGACAAAAGGGGCCTCAGGATTGATGTAATGATATAATTCAGACTTGATTACATACAATTTTGTTTCCACCATCTTTAAGCCTTAGCCAGGATTGGAAGATGCAGGCATTCTGTGACATTTGAAGTCTCTAATAAGGTAACAAATAGACTACCCCACCTGAGCAACCTGCTACATACAGAAGAACAATGACATTTAGCAGTTTTTATGTCTTCACCACCTTCAGGATTCCTTTCCTCACTGTTTAAAAGTAATTTGTGATCACATACTCCATTTATATGGTGAATATTATATACTATCACTAGTTGAATATGCCCGAACACAGACTAAAAGCCGCCATAATTTAGGATTTGGGGGGAGTGACGTTACAGTGTCATGAATTATTTCATAAGATAAAAGTAAACATTTGATTAAATATTATATTGACAGATAAGTCTTTTTCAGTTTCACAAAGTTTGTGAAAACCTCAGTGTCTCCCAACAATGTGCATAAACACAACGGTGTGACTTTTATTCCTCACAATCTCAGACTTCTTAGGTGTTACATACAAATTCAAACCATGCTGCCTTACCTTGTTTTGTCTGTCAGAAGCTGGCTTGAAGGGACCATGACTTGTTTAATTGAATTAAATTCTAAATCCAATTTTTATATAATCTCCTGATAGATTATGATGTCCTACTCTATGGATTTTACTTGAGAAGAAACAAGAATAAATTATGAACAGTATGAGGGAGTAACTGAAAATAGTTGGTTTGGGATATACTTTGATGTTTCAGTTTATTGGTTCAATGAAAATGTATTTGATGGTCATCATGACTGTTCATGAGCACAAGTGTGGGAAAACATGAATATTCCCTTTTACAGAATGAGATCAAGGAATAAGATCTCTGGGCTGGGCAGGTGGTGGTGAGACATTATTATCCCATGGCATGCAACCAGTGTAGTCTGAATTTCACCAAGGGTAGCAAAAAATATTCCCTAAACTTGGAAACTAATTTTGCTTAATCTTGTATTGTACGTGTTGCTACCTAAGTACATGGGACAAAGATCCTTCATTACCTCTCTTCTCCAATGGATTTATCTACAAGTGGACTTAGGAAATCTCACAAGGGCATGAAAGGCCTTTCAAACACTTACTTCTCTTAGAGTGTGCAAGTATATAATAAGCAGGATTCTCACTACAAACTTGAAAACACATCTTTTTAGATAGGATTCTGTAAAGATTAGTGAACAATTGTTTGCATCAGGGAGTCTGATGAAGTGCATAAAAGAGGAAAGTTCCGTCTATTTATAATGCTTTCATAGAACCCAAAGCCATGGAGACCTAGCTGTGGGACTTAGCACACAATACCAGGATTCCTATCTTTCTCTCTCTTCTATAGCCACCCATCTTATTGGAGGAAAGGAATGAATGGAGTGAAGAGCATCTGAATTTCACTTCTCTTTTTTCTACTGGTTGGGCACATTGTTATTCTTTCAACAAATCCAACTATGATGATGCTTCTTTACATAATGGATGCAGTTCATGTAGAGAAACTTCAATAATATCATATTGAATATGATAGAGCATCAATACTATTTAATTGTATCTATCTTTTATTGTATTTAATTGTATCTATCTTTTAGGCACATAGTTAACAAAATGGAACACAATGAGCGTGTTTGAAGAAAACATTTCCTTTATTTTAATTGTCTAAAACTCTGAACGGCTATTTAAAATGCTAGTTTTCAAGCCATATGTAATGCCAAAAATAACACTGTGAATCTGATGACTTTATATTGCAGCTCATAACTTTGTTATTTCAGGAGATGTTTGAATATTTTCAAGATAACAAATATGTCACCTTTCTGAAAAGACTATTATTTTATAAATAGAAGAATATATTTTATTTAATTTTAAGGATAAGTTAAAATTGATGAAAAGAAATATCATTAACGTATATTATTTTTTCCCTCTCATTGCACTAGTATTTATTTCCTTGGTAAATATAGTTTAGCTATATTTAAAATAGTTTAATAAAGATGATAAATCATATAATGATTTCAAGGATTTTGATTCTGATTTTTTTCAAAGAAAAAATGTAAAGTATTTTAATATATCTACAAACTGTTAAAATAATCTTATTTAACAGTCATGTATTAAATATTGGTCATATTCTAATCATGACACAGGGGTAAAATGGTGAAAATTTGTAGTCTCTGCTATCAAGGAGTTTGCAGAAAGGGCATAAGTGTTGCTTCATAATGCTTCAAACTAAAACATTTAAAGGAAGACATATTAGTCAGCCCAGGCTGCCAAAAAAAAAACAACACTATAGACTGAGTGGCTTAACAGAAATTTACTTGCTCACAGTTCTGGAGGCTGGAAAGTCCAAGATCAAAGCTCTGGCTGATTTGGTTTCTGCTGAGGCCTCTCTTCCCAGCTTGCAGACTGCTGGCTGCCTTCTCAGTATGTCCTCACTTAAGCAGAGATAGAGCAAGATTTTACCTTATGTTTCATTGTTTCATTCTCTTCTTATAAGGGCACCAGTCCTATTGGATTAAGGCCCCACCTTTTTGACCTCATTTAACCTTTATCACTGCCCTTTTCCCAAAAACAATAACATTGGAGGTTAGGGTTTTAACATATGAATTTCAGGGAGTTGCAATTCAGTTCACAGCAGAGGTTTCTTTATTTAGTTGTTAGTATTTGGGAAACGAGATTACCTTAGATGGAAACTTTATCATGGAACCAAATCTAACTTATTTATATATTCATTTGCATGAGCTCAATTACATAAATTGAAAAATTGTACAAGTTATTATATTGCACCATTGGGATATTGCAAAGAGAGTTTAAAATGTTTCTTTATAAACTCAAAAAATTTTAAGCTAGCTGCAAAGAATTTGTCAGTAAACCATGATTCAAACATTTAGGGTATTTTGAATTAGAAAGAACAATTAAATGTGTTAATTCAAATTCACTCCCTACCATTTTACAACAGAAGAAAGGGAAGCACAGACAGGTTAGGTCATGATCTAATCACACAATTAGTTTGTGGGAGCAATAGAACCAACTCTAGAACCAGAATTCATTTTCTCCTAGTCCAGTGTTTTGACCAGCACATGTCATGAGGCTCTAGCTATATTATGGGTATTTTGTTATGAAATTGATATTTCCTGCTAATCAGCATTTCAAGTACTAACTAAAATATTTGTTCTCAATGTTCTATAAACCTCCATTCACCTGCTGTTTCAGTGTTTTAGAAATCAAGTAAAATCATTATAATGTTGATTTCATTATTTCCTTTTTATTGAAGCATAGTTGATTGACAATATTGTGCTAGTTTCAGGTGTACAGCAAAGTGGTTCAGTTCTATATATATATATATAGTTTTCAGATTAATTTCCATTACAGGTTATTATAAGATATTGAATATACTTCCTTGTGCTATACAGTAATCCTTGTTGCTTATCTCTTTTATATATCGTAGTTTGTATCTATTAATCCCATATTTTTTAAAACATCATTATCAGGGGAATCTACCTTTCTCATATGACAAGTGACATTGATAGAGTTCATATTTATAGGCTTTGGGAAGTAACAAGATATGCTGCTTCATGCTGTTTTCATCTGTCATGGGAATAGAATGAAGCTTATGCTATATGTAGTCTGTACAGTTGCTGGCACAACCCATTGGGAATTAACTTTCCCCAGTAAAGAATCCACAGTGAAAACTGAGACAGTCTTCTATCATTCAGTGCTTTCTTTCTTGAACAATCTTAGAACTAGAATTACAGTCAAATCAATTATTTGGTATTTCTTTAAGAACAGAGGAAAGAAGAAAAGGTAATTATGTTTTGAACTCAAAAACATTTTAACTTGGTAGCATTGAATTTTTTATTTTTCCTGTCAAATATAAGTGAAAAAATAGGTGAAATTTCTGATATAAATCAAATATGATACAAGCCTGTGGAAATGCAGGCAAGGTATAAGCACCTCTAAGATTTTTTTTTTTTTAATTTGCTTAAAGTTACCAGATACCAGAACAAATGTCCATGGCCCTAAATCAGGGGTTAGTTGGAGCCAGTGGCTTGTGCTGGCTTGAAGAGTTGATTTTTCTTTTTTTAAAAATTTTTATATATGTACCACATCTTCTTTATCCATTCGTCTGTCGATGGACATTTAGGTTGTTTCCATGTCCTGGCTATTGTAAATGGTGCTGCAATGAACATTCGGGGTGCGTGCACCCTTTCAAATTATGGTTTTCTCCAGATATGATTTTTCTATCTCCTCCTCTCAGCTCCTCTCTTCCAGATTGCACTATCACTGATGTCACCTTGGTAGCCTGAGATTGGTTATAGTGGGAATATACATTTGCAGTTGCTATAAATCAGGATTTTATTATTATTATTATATTTGGGGGGGGCTGGTTTAACCAGCACACCACTATCCCCAATCCACAGTACCTGAGGTAGCTCTGTGCATAGTCTGTCTCTATGTGACAGTGGGCTCAGAATTCTGTCACTTGACACAACATCGGTGTTAAAGGCATAAAAGAGGAAAGTTCCATCTTATTTATAAAGCTTTCATGGAAACCAGAGCCGTGGAGACTTAGCTGTGGGACTTAGCAAACAATACCATGGTTCCCATCTTTCTCCTCCTTCTATAGCCATCCATGTTATTGGAGTAAAGGAATGAATGAAGGGACTAAAGAGCATTTGAATTTCACTTTCTTTTTTTCCTTTAAAGAGGAGCTTTTAAAGGAGTTTCACAAGTCTTATTTATGAATACTATTTCCATATTAAGAATAATACCCAGTATTTTCAGGTAGCTTTGTCCTCCACAATAATGAACATAAGCTTTTTTCTGTTTAATACCCAGAAGAGCCTTGTAGGACAGATATCACTGTTCCTATTCTATATATGATATATAGAGAGACACATAAAATGTATACACAGCATCAGATCCAGGATTTCTATCTCCATGTTCAATGTTTATTTTCTCGTATACCAAAACTGTTGATTCCATATGTTATAAGGAATTAAACTATGCTATTCTGGGTATACAAAAAGACTGGTCAAAAATCTAATAGCCAGCACTACTCTTCCTGCTTAACAATATCATTGCAGAGTAAAACAAAACACATGAAATGAGCAGGTCTTCCCAAAAAGTCCTCCTGAGAGCAAAATTTATTCTTCCTAATATTTCATATAAAGTATTGACACTGTCAAGGTAGGCAGAGCATAGCTGAAATGTTGGGTGTGTGTATTTGTGTGTGTATGTGTATGTGTGTATGTAGGGAATGACATATGTAGGCATTACTTGGACGTGTTAGAAATAGGACTTATAGCTTAATTTTCATTTCTAAATTGATGAAATATTTCATATTTTTATAGTTTAATCTGTTAACTCAAAGACCCTTTGTGTTCTTCCATAAGGCATATAAAGGATATATGCCTCTTATTCTTCTGTTTATACTCAACTCATATAATATTTTATAGACTAACCTATGTCACCGCAGATTTGCATTCCTTGGGCATCAACCAAAAAATGGCCAATATTCCTATTTATACTCTCTCTGCTTTTAATCAAAATCAAAAAAGAAAATTCTCATGTCTAAGCAAAAGAAAAAAAAGATGAATCAAATTAGGTCATCAAAATGTAATAAAATATAAAAATTTCTCACAGCAAAAATATAATGACTATAGTCTCTTAATAGAGAACAATTCTTGCTACTGTACAGTTATGCAAAACAATTTAAACCAGCTATTATGACCCTGGAAATTCTGAAAATATGAGACACAGTCTTTGAGAAAATAAGAACTTCCAGCATTCAGAAAATTTTTAGCATACCTGACATAGAAAGACATTAAGTTATAAAAATGTACAACATTCCCAAAAACCTATTTGATGATTTACACCACAATTTAAAACTAGACCATTAATGACTTTGGAGATTCCTTGACCCTACCTTCACATTTTATGGTTGAGAATACTGAGGCCATGAGTGGCTGAGAGTTGCAAAAGTTAGTTACTAAAGTGGGCTCCATTCTTTCTTAACCCAGGGCCCCTTCTTCATCATCAAATGTGACAAGACTGTCATATTCATGATGTATCTGACATAAGAAATACAGATATATTGATTACTCAGTTGTCACTTAAATCAGATAACTTCTCTAGCTAAGAAAAGATGGGTCAAGTGAGTATATATTTTTTAGAACTACAGTGAAATTCTAGAGACATAGAGGCTTGCCAATCAGAAAATGTGAATTCTGTCTTAGCCTTCCCACTTATAGCTAGGCTCTGTGTCTATTTTCTCCTGGGTAAAAATGTCATTTAAAAACTTGAGAACTGTGAAAATCCAAAGCAAAGGTGGATATTACTATTTTGGAAAATTGTTAAGTGCTTTCTAGAAAATGGATTATTGCTGGTTTGATTATTTTAAAATATTAGATATTGGTGAAATATTAACACCTACAAAGATGCTTGCTAGAGATGGCATTTTTGTAGGTGTTAGGTGTGGGCTTATCTGGTGGTCGCCAGCTTCAGGGCAGAGTATCTCAGGATGCTCATGAAAAGTTAAGTTGCTGTACACGGTTTTCAAGACATTTCAAATGACAGGCGTTCAGAGGGGTTTCTTCTGAGTTTGAGAAACTTTTCACTAGGAATAGAAAGTCCTGTATTTACTCTCCTTCTAGACAAGCAATGAATTATGATCAAGAAATTAAATATCAGTCCAAATGAGCTGGTAAGGGGAAGAATACTGATAATCACTTTTGGACATTTTGTCCCTGAAAATAGATACCTAAATACCACATTTGTCCAAATCCTGCATTTAATTACCATTTATAAGATAAATGCTGCTGCTGTTGGTGCTGTTTTAATCAATTCTTGGAAAGGAAATTGTAAAATAAGATGGATAATCTAGGTCCCTAGCTTGAGCTTCTCAGGTGATGGTCCTCAGTCTCCTAGGGAACTGAATAACTCAAATTGGGACTTGGATTTCTTGGTCAGAGTGAGGACACATGAAAAAAGAACAGGAGACCTTCAGGATGGTGGAGGAGTGAGACGTGGAGAACAACTTCCTCCCCACAAATACATCAGAAATACATCTACATATGGAACAACTCCCATAGAACACCTACTGAACACTGCCAGAAGACCTCAGACCTCCCAAAAGGCGGGAAACTCCCCACGTACCTGGGTAGGGCAAAAGAAAGAAGAAAAAACAGAGACAAAAGAATACAGACGGGACCTGCACTTTGAAGAGGGAGCTGTGAAGGAGGAAAAGTTTCCACACACTAGGAAGCCCCTTCACTGGTGGAGACAGGCGTGGTGGAGGGGAAGCTTTGGAGTCACGGAGGGGAGCACAGCAAGAGGGGTGCGGGGGGTAAAGTGGAGAGATTCACGCACAGAGGATTGGTGCCAAACAGCACTCACGAGCCCAAGAGGCTTGTATGCTCACCCACCGGGACAGATGGGGGCTGGGAGCTGAGGCTTGGACTTCGGAGGTCAGATGCCAGGGAAAGGAGAGGGTTGGCCAGTGAACACAGCCTGAAGGGGGCTAGTGCGCCACAGATAGTGGGGAAGGAGTCCAGGAAAAAGTCTGGAGCTGCCGAAGAGGCAAGAGACCATTGTATTGGGGTGCTCAAGGAGAGGGGATTCAGAGCACCACCTAAATGAGCTCCAGAGACAGGTGCGAGCCACGACTATCAGTGCGGACCCCAGAGATGGGCATGAAACGCTAAGGCTGCTGCTGCAGCCACCAAGAAGCCTGTGTGCAAGCACAGGTCACTATCCACACCTCCCCTCCTGGGAACCTGTGCAGCCCGCCACTGCCAGGGTCCCGTGATCCAGGGACAACTTCCCCAGGAGAACACACGGTGTGCCTCAGACTGGTGCAACGTCACATCAGCCTCTGCCACCACAGGCTTGTCCCGCATTCCGTACTCTTCCTCCCCTTGTCCTGAGGGAGCCAGAGCCCCTAATCAGCTGCTGCTTTAACCCCGTCCTGACTGAGTGGAAACAGACGCCCTCAGGTGACCTACATGTAGAGGCGGGGTCAGATCCAAAGCTGAAACCCAAGAGCTGTGCGAACAAAGAAGAGAAAGGGAAATTTCTCCAAGCAGCCTCAGGAGCAGCAGATAAAATCTGCACAACCAACTTGATGTACCCTGCATCTGTGTAATACCTGAATAGACAATGAATCATCCCAAAGTTGGGGCGGTGGGCTTTGGGAACAAATGTAGACGTGGGGTTAGCTTCCTGCGTCTAATTTGTTTCTGGTTTTATGTTTATCTTAGTTTTGTATTCAGAGTTTATTATCATTGGTAGATTTGTTTATTGATTTGGTTGCTCTCTTCCTTTTTTTTATATATATAGATATATACATATATATATTTTTTCCTTTTTCTCTTTTTGTGAGTTTCTATGTGTATGCTTCTTTGTGTGATTTAGTCTGAAGAGCTTTGCTTTTACCATTTTTCCTAGGCTTCTGTCTGTCCGTTTTTTTTTTTTGTTGTTGTTGTTGTTCTTATTGTTTGTATAGATTTTAGCGCTTGTTATCATCAGTGGATTTGTTTTTTGGTTTCATTGCTCTCTTCTTTCTTTCTTTCTTTTTCTTTTTTTTTACTACTTTTTAATTTTTTTATTTTAATAACATTATTATTTTTTTCTTTCTTTCTTTCTTTTTTTCGAACTTTTCTTCTGAGCCGTGTGGCTGACATGCTCTTGGTGCTCTGGCTGCATGTCACGCCTGTGCCTCCGAGGTGGGAGAGCTGAGTTCAGGACATTGGTCCACCAGAGATCTCCCTGCTCCATGTAATATCAAATGGCAAAAGTGCTCCCAGAGATCTCCATCTCAAGGATAAGACCCAGCTCCTGTCAATGACCAGCAAACAACAGTGCTGGACACCCTATGCCAAAGAACTAGCAAGACAGGAAGGAAACCGCACCCATCAGCAGAGGGGCTGCCTAAAATCATAATAAGGTCACAGACACCCCAAAACACACCACCAGACATGATCCTGCCCACCAGAAAGACAAGACCCAGCCCCATCCACCAGAACAAAGGCACCAGTCCCCTACACCAGGAAGCCTACACAACCCACTGAACAAACCTTAGCTACTGGATGCAGACACCAAAAACAATGGGAACTCCGAACCTGCAGCTTGCAAAAAGGAGACCCCAAACACAGTAAGTTAAGCAAAATGACAACACAGAGAAACACACAGCAGATGAAGGAGCAACAACCCACCAGACCAAACAAATGAAAAGGAAATAGGCAGTCTACCTAAAAAAGAATTCAGAGTAATGATAGTAAAGATGATCCTAAATCTTGGAAATAGAATGGAGAAAACACAAGAAACGTTTAACAAGGACCTAGAAGAACTAAAAAGCAAAAAAATAATGATGAGCACTCAATAAATGATATTAAAAATTCTCTAGAAGGAATCAATAGCAGAATAACTGAGGCAGAAGAACAGATAAGTGACCTGGAAGTGACCATATTAACAAATTGAAGGAGAAAAATCATATGATCATATCAATAGATACAAAAAAGCTTTTGACAAAATTCAACACCCATTTATGATAAAAACCCTCCAGGAAGTAGGCATAGAGGGAACTTACGTCAACATAAAAAAGCCATATATGACAAACCCACAGCCAACATCATTCTCAATGGTGAAAAACTGAAACCATTTCCTCTAATATCAGGAGCAAGACAATATTGTCCACTCTCTCCACTATTATTCAACATAGTTTTGGAAGTTTTAGCTACATCAATCAGAGAAGAAAAAGAAATAAAAGGAATCCAAATCAGAAAAGAAGAGTAAAGCTGTCACTGTTTGCAGATGACATGATACAATATATAGAGAATCCTAAAGATGCTACCAGAAAACTACTAGAGCTAATCAATGAATTTGGTAAAGTAGCAGGATACAAAATTAATGCACAGAAATCTCTGGCATTCCTGTACACTAATGATGAAAAATCTGAAAGTGAAATCAAGGAAACACTCCCATTTACCATTGCAACAAAAAGAATAAAATATCTAGGAATAAACCTACCTAAGGAGACAAAAGACCTGTATGCAGAAAATTATAAGACACTGATGAAAGAAATTAAAGATGACACAAATAGATGGAGAGATATACCATGTTCTTGGATTGGAAGAATCAACATTGTGAAAATGACTCTACTAACCAAAGCAATCTACAGATTCAATGCAATCCCTATCAAACTACCACAGGCATTTTTCACAGAACTAGAACAAAAAAATTCAAAATTTGTTTGGAAAAACAAAAGACCCCGAATATCCAAAGCAATCTTGAGAAAGAAAAACGGAGCTGGAGGAATCAGGCTCCCTGACTTCAGACTATACTACAAAGCTACAGTAATCAAGACAGTGTGGTACTGGCACAAAAACAGAAAGATCGATCAATGGAACAGGATAGAAAGCCCAGAGATAAACCCATGCACATATGGTCAACTTATCTTTGATAAAGGAGGCAGGAATGTACAGTGGAGAAAGGACAGTCTCTTCAATAAGTGGTGCTGGGAAAACTGGACAGGGACATGTAAAAGTATGAGATTAGATCATTCCCTAACACCATACACAAAAATAAACTCAAAATGGATTAAAGACCTAAATGTAGGGCCAGACACTGTAAAACTCTCAGAGGAAAACATAGGAAGAACACTCTATTACATAAATCATAGCAAGATCCTTTTTGACCCCCATCCTGGAGAAATGGAAATAAAAACAAAAATTAAAAAATGGGACCTAGGGCTTCCCTGGTGGCGCAGTGGTTGAGAGTACGCCTGCCGATGCAGGGGACACGGGTTAGTGCCCCGGTCCAGGAAGATCCCATATGCCGCGGAGCGGCTGGGCCCGTGAGCCATGGCCACTGAGCCTGCGCGTCCGGAGCCTGTGCTCTGCAGCGGGAAAGGCCACAACAGTAACAAGCCCGCGTACCGCAAAAAAAAAAAAAAAAAAAAAAAAAAGGGACCTAATGAAACTTAAGAGCTTTGGCACAGCAAAGGTAAACATAAACAAGACCAAAAGACAACCCTCAGAATGGGAGAAAATGTTTTCAAATGAAGCAACTGACAAAGGATTAATCTCCAAAATTCACAAGCAGCTCATGCAGCTCAATATCAAAAAACAAACAACCCAGTCCAAAAATGGGCAGAAGACCTAAATAGACATTTCTCCAAAGAAGATATACAGCTTGCCAACAAACACATGAAAGAATGCTCAACATCATTAATCATTAGAGAAATGCAAATCAAAACTACAGTGACGTATCACCTCACACTGGTCAGAATGGCCACCATCAAAAAATCTAGAAACAATAAATGCTGGAGAGGGTGTGGAGAAAAGGGAACAGTCTTGCACTGTTGGTGGGAATGTGAACTGATACAGCAACTATGGAGAACAGTATGGAGGTTCCTTAAAACTAAAAATAGAACTACCATATGACCCAGCATCCCACTACTGGGCATATACACTGATAAAACCGTAATCAAAAAGAGTCACATACCACAGTGTTCATTGCAGCTCTATTTACAATAGCCAGGACATGGAAACAATCTATGTGTCCACTGACAGATGAATGGATAAAGAAGATGTGGCACATATATAGAATGGAATATCACTCAGCCATAAAAAGAAATGAAATTGAGTTATTTGTAGTGAGGTGGATGGACCTAGAGTCTGTCACACAGAGAGAAGTAAGTCAGAGAGGGTTAAACAAATACCATATGCTAACACATATATATGGAATCTAAAAAAAAAAAAAGTTTCTGAAGAACCTAGGGGCAGGACAGGAATAAAGACACAGATGTAGAGAATGGACTTGATGACATGGGGTGGGAGAAGGGTGAGCTGGGATGAAGTGAGAGAGTGGCCTGGACATATATACACTACCAAATGTAAAGAGATAGCTAGTGGGAAGCAGCCACATAGCACAGGGTGATCAGCCTGGTGCTTTGTGTCCACCTAGAGGGGTGGGATAGGGAGGATGGGAGGGAGACTCAAGAGGGAGGAGATGTGGGGATATATGTTTATGTATAGCTGATTCACATTGTTATACAGCAGAAAGTATCACACCATTGTAAAGCAATTATACTCCAATAAAGATGCTAAAAAAAAAAACAAAAGAAGACATCAGTCACCTTAGCAAAAATTTGAGACGTCCTCCAGTAAAGAAACCTTTTCTATTTTGATTAACACTACCTTCTTAAAACTTTTCTACCATGGAACATTTACATTCTTTTTTTTTAACATGTGACTCATTCATATTTCAGAAAATTAGTGAGTCATATTCATTATGATTGACAATATACGTTAAAAAACGTGGCATATAATTTAACAAAACAATTCTGATGTGGTCTGAGTAGCAGCATATTCTCTGTGGCTATTACTTCATGTAAACCTGAATCCATGTTCCTTTTGAAGTAATTTAAGATTATGGTAAATGTGTTGTAAGCATATCACATCATCAGTCAGAATAAACACAGATGTCACTTCCAGTGAAACAGTTGCCAAAGCATTTTCTCCCTGTGTTGTTGATCTTCTTAGCATACAGGCTGGACCTAGAATTCCTGTTGGATTTCAACAGGAATGAAGAGATCAAATCTTTCCCATTCTTGATTTTATTCTTGATTTTACTGTCAATGTCTTTGTGCCATCCACATCCTTTATATGTTTTATTTCCTCTACATCCCATATATGTTTTGATCCTAGGAAATTATGAAAATTTAATTTAAAAAAGGCAAAGACAAAAACTTAAGTCAGCTCACTAGAGCCCTCTCACCAGTTTGATATTCGGTTGTTAACAAAAACAACTTGAGTATAATTATACCACGTTTTGAATCCAAATAAAAGTCACTATCTTATCCCAAAGGAGGTAATCGGGATTGCTTTATTCAAAGTAAAATACATCTTTATATTTTTTCTGCAGATATATCAGCCTCTCTATTTAAAAACTATGTGTTTACTCTTCCTTAGAAAATAAATGTAGATTCTTACTGCACCCTATACTTTTCTAAATTTTTTATAAATCATTAGATAAAAATTATCTGCTATTTTTTCTATAATTGGACTCTCTTATCCAACTTTTATTTTCCAGGATTCACCCTTGCTGCCTTTTGGCAAAGCAAAACATTTGCTAAGTTTCCTTTTTAATCACTCTTAGGTCCTCCATGATTTCTCAGAGTTTCCCAAGGGTAACCCTGAAGTCATATTTACAAGTGCTTTGATAATGTAATTCAATGAACTTACACATTTAAATCCCTTTACAACTGTAGCTGGTATTCTTCATGTTGCTATACAGCTTCTTTCCTTTAGAGGGAAGGTAAAGAGAAGTGGGAAGGCAATTAGAAGTGGGTTGTTATTAAATGACTGCAAGAAGAGAACAAATGGACACTTTAAAAGAAAGAAGAAACTGATTAATTTAATTGTTCAGATTTTGACTGGGTCAATTTTAAGCAAAATAGGCATATTTCATACAAACTTTACTAAGGTTTGGAAAAACTCTGCCTACAAAATATCATCCTATTTCACCCAAGGTGCAAGAGTACTAGCAATACATTTAAAGATATTATTTTTAGTCCCTGCCATTCTTTTGATCTAACACATGCACAATAAATGCAAGAGTAAGGAATTATAAGTATCAAAGTTAAAGGGAAGTTTTCCCAGTTTGAACAGTATTGGAAACCATTAGAAGACTTATCAATTCATAAATTGCTATGTATAGATCTTTATGTGCCCAAATCATGGCTCGTGAGGCTCTTTCAATCATGTGTGGCTCTGATCCTTTCTATCAGGATAAGCAAGTGATGTGATTGGATACAATGGAGGGAGCTGAGATTATGAGAAAGTATTTATATTAATACAAATAAATATGTCAGCCCTTTATATGTTAGCATGCTAAAAACAAATCCAAAACATTTATTTGGTAACTTAGGAAGTTATTTAAATTATTCACCAAGCACCAAACGAGAGTCAAGAATTTTTCTGAGAACTGGAGAAACAAATATAAAAGTATTATTATTCCTGTCTCAGACAGTTAAAGAGCCAGTCTTATCTGGGAGTCAGATGTCTAAGCAAGTAAATTATAATAGTAAATGATAAGAATAACAATAGATGCCTGCTTAAGATGAAATGTAGCATTGATGAACATGACCAATCTTATCAGGAAAGGCGGGAATACTGTGAGAAAGAATATGCTGTATTTGCATTCTAACAGGGGAGCGTGTCATTTTCAAAAAAAGCAAGAACTGACTTTTTTACTAAATAGTTTTTAAGTTAGAAAATGGATATTATAAATTATTATAGTTAAAATGAAAGAATGGGAAAAATTATTTTCTTTAACAAATTAGGAATTAATCCTTAAGATAAATGAGATGTAAGTGTTACAGCCAGAGAAATTAGTGTTTGCTAATCTTGAATTTTCATTTAAGATCATAGAACTTATGTGATATATTCTCTTTCCCACTTAATGTTTCTTCAGAAAAATTTTACTCTTGTTGATATCTGTTATAAATTACTTCCTAAAATTTTAAGATATTTAATAAAGTAAATTAATACAATTCCTAATATTGTCTGCATTAGGGAACCAGAAATTTTATAAGAAATTGGGATTTCTGATTATCTACATTGGTATGAAACCAACAATTGACTTGAAAATGGGGAAAGAGACCTTATGCATGGAAGGAAGTGGAGGTGTGTGTAACAGGTATGGGATCCTTTGAAATGTATGAACAACTGAAAGCTCTGAGAGTAGAATTCTAGTACACTATTTTTCAAATTAGCTCTCAAAACACCTAAAGAGTTAATGCTTCAGGGAGAAATAATTTAAACAGTATAGGTTACATTTCTAAGTCCAAAAGAATTATAATGCTATGGTTAAGGTAAATGACACAAAATCATCAATGCTGTTTTCAAATATTGCTGTTTAAGATTGCTCTACTTCAGAGGATATAATTAGCCATAACAAGCAGTAGTGGAAGCAATGTTTTGTTATATTATAAAAGCAGTAAAGATATATCCTCTCCAAATATGTTTTATTGGGGGCAAATTTGTTGTTTTGTAATTAAGGGTAACAGTGGCTATATTCTTAAAATATGAATCCAGTCGTAGAAATTTTTAGTTCCTTATACATGTTTCCTGTTTGAGTTGGTAGCTGGCAAAGGTAGATACATTTCTATTTATAATCGCATGACTCTTCCTTTGATCATCTCTCAGGTAAATAAAATATACAAGGCCATGATTTTTGATGTGGCATTTTTAAAGACTCATAAAACAGACTAGGGAGTATCTCATTCATGAGATGCAGAGTGAATTTAATGTTTTTTTTCCTTTTTAATAAAGCTTTTATCATTTTATCAAGATCATTTTAGGATAACAAAAGAGTAAACAGGAAGAATGGTAGAGTAACAGGTGAGATCAATTACAAATGAGTAGTTTTTTTGTGTGTGCTGAGAAAACAAAACAAAAAATCAGATCTAAGAATATATAGAGAACTCTTACAAATCAATAAGAGAAGTACAAGCAACCCACTAAAAAATGAGCAAGAGCCATGAGTAGGCATTTTCCAGAAGAGGAAATAGGAATGCTAACAAACATATAGAGATAATAAGACTCATAATCGATCCACAGAAATGCAAATAAATACCACACTAAAGTACTATTATATATCATTTGATTAACAGAAATAAAAGTCTGACATTACCTCATATTGGAGGTGCTATATGTCCACGTGATATCTTATTCTTTGCTGCTAGAAATGTAAATTTGTGCAAACATTTTGGAAAGAAATCTGATATTTCTTTCTATTGTTGAATAAGTGTATACTCTATGACTCAACAATTGTACTTGTACAAATACAGCAGGACAAATACAAGAATGTTCTTAGTGGAATTATTCACAGTAGCAGAAATGTAGAAATCACTTTCATGGGAGACTAGATAAACTGTGGTATATTCATATAAAAAGCAGTCAAAAGAAATGAACTACAGCCAGACTGCAGCATATATACACTATAACAATTCACGGGAAATATAAGCTCCCAAAGAGTAAATATAGCACGGATACATAAATAGATTAAATTATTTTAGAATAGATACAGATTCAGGAAAACAATAAAGAAAGGAAAATGAATGATGAACATGAGATCTAAAATGATACTTGGGGGAAGGTAAAAGGTTAGGTTAGTTATGGGATGAGAGGACATATGTTTAGATGTAAATTATTTTTAAGATCCCAACTTTTGTTATGCAGAATGGATTTATGGTTGCCTATTACATTCTTAGAGAAAAAAAATCAAGTAATTACATTTTTTAAAGTAGGCCATACATTGAATAATGGTGAGGGTGTGTCGTGAACCAAAGATTGATACTAATAAAATTATGTGAAATTGTGATCTTGTATATATACAAATCCACAATAATGAAAATATATGAGACTGTGCTGAATATCTTAGACTAAGCAAATAAATTGACCTGTTAAATTTCTGCTCTATGCCTGATTATTCTCTTTCCTAATATTCCTGTGGGAGGAGCAGAGTTAAGAATCTTAATCTTGGTTAAGAATTATGGTTAATTCATTTCTGGATAATGTAAATTGTTCTGTATTTCACATAGTTAACCATTACCATCTCTCACTTTGATGGAGGAAAGAAAGAGCAAATTATAATCTCTGGTAATAAGGTTACCTAACATTTAAGACTTTGTGGGTCATGCTGTAATTCAACAATTTGAAGTATAGTGAGGAATGAAGGAATATAAATGGTCTGTAGGATCTTTTTGATCAACTTGGGCATGAGGCTAAGACAAGTATTGACACTACCCTCTCTATATCTATTGTTTATACGACAAAAACTATTCAGCATTTGTTTAAAGAGATTAAAAAAAATTGTATCCCAATAAAACAAGTAAAATGCATGTACTAAAATTTTACCATGTGTTATTTTCTTCCAAAAAATCACTGCATTGGGCAAGTGGGTCACTGCTTTCTTAAAATTTGTCAACACAGTCAGTAACTGAGTCTACCATTATGTTACTTTATCACCCCTCTAAGAACACTTGTGCATTGGCACTCTTTCAGAAAGACTCGCATTCATCTTACTGTCAGTACACTTCTTGGAATAGAAGCTTTACTTTGTCTTCCTGATGTTTGCAAAGCTTTAGAAAACCCAACTGGCAGAGGGCTGAGGCATGTTATACAACATTCAATTTAACAGTGAAATTTTTCATTGATTCTTTATGCTGTGTTACTGGCTTTAGAATAAAATTTCAGCAACAATTTCTTCAGAATTATAGTCTATTAAGAGATATAATTCTTTGGATGTGGAACTATGAATAAATTGGTTAGAATGTTTTAGATGCTATAAAATTTCAAGGTGGCAAAAGCTTACTTTTGTGCTACTTTGTAGTATCACCTACTCTATGTGGCATTGTCACATGAAGATTTCATTATTTTAGATTGTAGATTGTATTATTCATAAAATCATAACTCATTGATGAAAACATTCCAAAATCAATTTTTTCTTAACTTATGTGTATGCCAAACCAAAAGCCTGCAAACCCAAAATATTCTAATATTTTTTTTTAAATTGAGGTATAGTTGCTTTACAGTGTTGTGTTTGTTTCCACTGTACAGCGAAGTCTAATACATTTTTGATACTGCTTAGGCAAGATCAAATTTTAGTGAGAAAAAAAGATTTGTAATTTGAGACAAAAGAACACAAAAATTAAAAGAATATATCTAGAGAAACTTAAGGACAATAAGAAGATAGCTATTTAGTAATTCTGTTTAAATGAATTTAAGCCAAAAATAACCAGTAGCCAAGAATGGATAGTTTCTAACTTGAATATTCATTTTGTCTTTAGCTCTCAGTAAGTGATCTCCAATTATCCTTTGGGCAGGTTGCCATATGGCTAAAAGAGAACATTTCCCCTTTACCTGCCTTATAGTTCTGGTGACCGAACAACTAAGTCTGGGTGAAGATATGCTAGCCAAAGTATTGTGTGAGACACTCTTCTTTTTTTGAGGTTAAAGGACATTTTATTTACTGACAGATTAAAAACCGTAACTCCAGGTAGTACAAAATATACCACTGAACCCAATTACAAAGAACTGGTGTTAATACACAATGTTTAAGTAATGTTATGTGTGAGACACTTTGAGGTTGCCTTTTTCCCTTCCTCCATCCCCTTCTATTTGATGGCTGGGATTTCAGATGACTTTTCGACCACAAAGAGACTTTGGAAATGGAAACCACATAGAGCACAACAACATAGGGACTGCGATTCTGACACAGTGGAGCCACCACATAAGCCCTGGACTGCTCACCCCCGGATTTCTTTCCTACAGGAGAAATCAAGTACTTTATTGTGTAAGTCATGACATCATTTACAACCTTACCCTTCCTGACACATGATCCATAGACAATAACTTATGCAGCCCCAGTATAATCAGTATATACCATCTCCATATTCACCGCAGACCTCAAAACTCTATAATCTCATTCAAATTCACTTTCAAAACCATTTCCAACTATATTCTTCCCTTAATTGTATTGTCCAACCTCTGTCTTACTTCCTGTGTATGCATGTCCTTTTTACAGGTTCACCACATGTTGGTTCATTTTATCTTTACTCATTTTCTCTCTCTTTCTCCAGTTTCACTTGCTCAAGCACGGCATCCTTGGGGAACCACCTCCAACCTTTAGGAATCCTTTTTTGATCCTCCAGTTAAGGAAATCTCACTTCTTTATATTCATAACACCTATTTTTTAAAACAAACATTTGTACTTAATTGCATACTGCCTTAAAACATATCTTACATTGTTTCCTTACCTTGCTATTTAATGTTAGTTTTTGACCTTTTTGTGTGTTCATCTACAGTTGTCACCCTAACTATGCCTAAATCATCATCTGTGACTATCTACTAGCAAAAATAGACAATTAAAAAAAGACTTTCCTTCCCTTGTTTACTATCTTGGAAAAGGGTAATATTCAGTTCTAGCCTTCTCCCCCTTCACTGCCACATAGCAGGTCAATCCCTAAACCATATTACTTCTACCTTCATTATCTCTCTGAAATCTACACATTTTTTCATATCTGTTTTCACTGCCTTCATTCAGGCCACATTTTTAATTGCTAACTAGCCCAGTCAGCCCTCCTTCATTCTTCTTTCTCTAAAGTGGCTTTGTTAGAATGAGCTTATAAATGTTACCCTCAAGCTTTTTAAAATAATGTATCTAAGCTTTTGCAATATGTTGTTTTTACAACCTAGGTGTAATTGGTGAGTCCCATCAATAGCTGGCTTCAAGCTGACTTCTCCAGTTCCATCTCTTAGTTGATCTTCCCTTCTGTGTTAGCCTGCGAGGGCTTCCACAACAAAATACCGCAGAATGGGGGCGGGGGGCTTAAACAACAGAAATGTATTTCCTCATAGTTCTTGAGGCTAAAAGTCCAAGATCTAGGTTTCTTCTGAGACCTTTTCCTTGGCTTCCTGATGGCTGCAATCTTGTGATCATTTGTTTGTACTTATGAGCCCCAATGTTTCTCTGTGTGTCATAATCTCTTCTTATAAGGACACCAGTCAGATTGGATTGGGGTTCATCCTAATAGCTTTGTTTTAACTTAATGACTCTTATCTTCAAATACAGTACATTCTGAGTTACTGGGGTTTAGTCATTCCTTAAACTTTAGTTTAAACATCTGTCTGCAGTTACCCCAAAGTCTCTCTCTCTCTTTCTTAGTCTCTCTTTTCTCACCTCCTTCCCGCATCCATTTTTTTTTTTTTCCCAGTACTTGGGCCTCTCACTGTTGTGGCCTCTCCCATTGTGGAGCACAGGCTCCAGACACGCAGGCTCAGCCGCCATGGCTCACGGGCCCAGCCGCTCTGTGGCACGTGGGATCTTCCTGGACTGGGGCACGAACCCATGTCCCCTGCATCGGCAGGCGTACTCTCAACCACTGCGCCACCAGGGAAGCCCCCGCACCCAAGTTTTGAAAACTTTGCATAGGTTTCTGCCTCCTTGTTTGTATTCATGCTACTGCCAATTCATCCTTCGTGATTCTGGTTGGAATGTATTCCTCTGGGTAGCATTCTCACAATTTCCCTTCCTGATCTTTTCACGCTCTTCCTGTGTCCGCCTAAATGATTCACAAGGCCCTCCTAAAGGAGCCTTTGATTATCCTCGGGAGAGTTGAAACAACTAATAAGTGTCAGAGCCAGACTTCAAATTCAAGGAGCCTAACTCTGGAGTCTGTAGACTAACCATTAAATAGAGTTGCATGAATCTAGGGATAAATTGTTTATAAGATGACCATTACTGTCAGCATGATTTTCAAACTCCTTGGCCTGGTATGTGACCCCTAATGATGTGAGCTGGTCCCTAGATGACAGCTGTGGCTCATGTTTTAACTCCCATTCTAAGCATTGCTTTATGTTAGGATTTAAGGAAAAGGGCAATTTGAATCAGGAAAGATGTAAAGCTTTCTATTGGCTGTTTCCTTTTTTTAATGTGCAGCAGAGAATGCCATTTTGAAATTTTATGTGATAGTTTTATGAATCTACTGACTGACAGATGGAGAGACAGTTTAAGGAAACAAGCACTACTTTTGTATAAGAAATAAGATGGGACTTTCGGGGAAGATGGCGGAAGAGTAAGACGTGGAGATCACCTTCCTCCCCACAGATACACCAGAAATACAGCTACACGTGGAACAACTCCTACAGAACACCTACTGAACGCTGGCAGAAGACCTCAGACCTCCCAAAAGGCAAGAAACTCCCCACGTACCTGGGTAGGGCAAAGCGGAGAGATTCTCGCACAGAGGATCGGTGCCGACCAGCACTCACCAGCCCGAGAGGCTTGTCTGCTCACCTGCCGGGGCGGGAGGGGCTGGGAGCTGAGGCTCGGGCTTCCTTCGGAGCGCAGGGAGAGAACTGGGGTTGGCGGCATGAACACAGCCTGAAGGGGGCTAGTGCGCCACGGCTGGCCGGGAGGGAGTCCGGGGAAAGTCTGGACCTGCCGAAGAGGCAAGAGACTTTTTCTTCCCTCTTTGTTTCCTGGTGCGCGAGGGAAGGGGATTAACACCGCCGCTAAAGGAGCTCCAGGGATGGGCGCGAGCTGCGGCTAAAAGCGCGGACCCCAGAGACGGGCGTGGGACGC
This sequence comes from Mesoplodon mirus, assembly GCF_964341445.2. NCBI lineage: Eukaryota > Metazoa > Chordata > Mammalia > Artiodactyla > Ziphiidae > Mesoplodon > Mesoplodon mirus. Next base: position 49,617,843 of record NC_138976.1, read on the forward strand.
TGGGGCTGCTGCTGCCGCCGCCAAGAAGCCTGTGTACGAGCACAGGTCACTCTCCACACCTCCCTTCCCGGAGCCTGTGCAGGCCACCACTGCCAGGGTCCTGAGATCCAGGGACAACTTCGCCAACACAACGCACTGCGCGCCTCCGGCTGCTGCGACGTCACGCTGGCGTCTGCAGCCGCAGGCTCGCCCCGCACTCCATACCCGTCCCTCCCCACGGCCTGAGTGAGCCAGAGCCCCGAAGCAGCTGCTCCTTTAACCCCGTCCTGTCTGAGCGAAGATCCGGCGACCTACACGCAGAGGCGGGGCCAAATGCAAAGCTGAGCCCCGGGAGCTGTGCGAGCAAGGGAAAGGGAAATCTCTCCCAGCAGCCTCAGAAGCAGCAGATTAAAGGTCCACAGTCAACTTGATGTACCCTGCATCTGTGGAGTACATGAATAGACAACGAATCATCCCAAATTGAGGAGGTGGACTTTGAGATTAAGATTTATGATTTTTTACCCTTCTCCTCTTTTTGTGAGTGTGTATGTGTATGCTTCTGTGTGAGATTTTGTCTGTATAGCTTTGCTTCCACCATTTGTCCTAGGGTTCTATCCGTCCATTTTTTTTTCTTTTCTCTAAAAATTTTTTTTTCTTAATAATTATTTTTATGGTAATAACTTTATTTTATTTTATCTTACTTTATTTTATCTTACTTTATCTTCTTTCTTTCTTTCCTTCCTTCCCTCCTTCCTTCCTTCCTTCCTCCCTCCCTCCCTCCTTTCTTTCTTTCTTTCCTTCCTTCCCACCTCCCTTCCTCCCTCCCTCCCTCCTTTCTTTCTTTCTTTCTTTCTTTCTTTCTTTCTTTCTTTCTTTCCTTCCTTCCCACCTTCCTCCCTCCCTCATTTCTTTCTTTCTCTTTCTTTCTTTCTTTCTTTCTTTCTTTCTTTCTTTCTTTCTTTCTTTCTATTTTTTCTCCCTTTTATTCTGAGCCGTGTGAATGAAAGGCTCTTGCTGCTTCAGCCAGGAGTCACTGCTGTGCCTCTGAGGTGGGAGAGCCAACTTCAGGACACTGGTCCACAAGAGACCTCTCAGCTCCACATAATATGAAATGGCGAAAATCACCCAGAGATCTCCATCTCAACACCAGAACCCAGCTTTACTCAACGACCAGCAACCTACAGTGCTGGACACCCTATGCCAAACAACTAGCAAGACAGGAACACAACCCCACCCATTAGCAGAGAGGCTGCCTAAAATCATAAAAGTCCATAGACACACCAAAACACACCACCAGACGTGGACCTGCCCACCAGAAAGACAAGATCCAGCCTCATCCACCAGAACACAGGCACTAGTCCCCTCCACCAGGAAGCCTACACAACCCACTGAAGCAACCTTAGCCACTGGGGACAGACAACAAAAACAACGGGAACTACGAACCTGCAGCCTTCAAAAAAGGACACCCCAAACACAGTAAGATAAGCAAAATGAGAAGACAGAAAAACACACAGCAGATGAAGGAGCAAGATAAAAACCCACCAGACCTAACAAATGAAGAGGAAATAGGCAGTCTACTTGAAAAAGAATTCAGAATAATGATAGTAAAGATGATCCAAAATCTTGGAAATAGAATAGAGAAAATGCAAGAAACATTTAACAAGGACCTAGAAGAACTGAAGATGAAACAAGCAATGATGAGCAACACAAAATATGAAATTTAAAATACTCTAGATGGGATCAATAGCAGAATAACTGAGGCAGAAGAACGGATAAGTGATCTGGAAGATAAAATAGTGGAAATAACTACTGTAGAGCAGAATAAAGGAAAAAGAATGAAAAGAAGGGAGAACAGTCTCAGAGACCTCTGGGACAACATTAAATGCACCAACATTCGAATTATAAGGGTTCCAGAAGAAGAAGAGAAAAAGAAAGGGACTGAGAAAATATTTGAAGAGATTATAGTTGAAAACTTCCCTAATATGGGAAAGGAAATAGTTAATCAAGTCTAGGAAGCACAGAGAGTCCCATACAGGATAAATCCAAAGAGAAATACACCAAGACACATATTAATCAAACTGTCAAAAATAAATACAAAGAAAACATATTAAAAGCAGCAAGGGAAAAACAATAAATAACACACAAGGGAATCCCCATAAGGTTAACAGCTGATCTTTCAGCAGAAACTCTGCAAGCCAGAAGAGACTGGCAGGACATATTTAAAGTGATGAAGGAGAAAAACCTACAACCAAGATTACTCTACCCAGCAAGGATCTCATTCAGATTTGATGGAGAAATTAAAAACTTTACAGACAAGCAAAAGCTGAGAGAGATCATCAGCACCAAACCAGCTTTACAACCAGTGCTAAAGGAACTTCTCTAGGCAATAAACACAAGAGAAGGAAAATACCTACAATAACGAACCCAAAACAATTAAGAAAATGGGAGTAGGAACATACATATCAATAATTACCTTAAATGTGAATGGACTAAATGCTCCCACCAAAAGACACAGATTGGCTGAATGGATACAAAAACAAGACCCATATATATGCTGTCTACAAGAGACCCATTTCAGACCTAGAGACACCTACAGACTGAAAGTAAGGGGATGGAAAAAGATATTCCATGCAAATGGAAATCAAAAGAAAGCTGGAGTAGCAATTCTCATATCAGACAATATAGACTTTAAAATAAAGACTATTAGAAGAGACAAAGAAAGACACTACATAATGATCAAGGGATTGATCCAAGAAGAAGATATAACAATTGTAAATATTTATGCACCCAACATAGGACCACCTCAATACATAAGGCAAATACTAACAACCATAAAAGGGGAAATCGACAGTAACACATTCATAGTAGGGGACTTTAACACCCCACTTTCACCAATGGACAGATCATCCAAAATGAAAATAAAGAAACACAAGCTTTAAATGATACATTAAACAAGATGGACTTAATTGATATTTATAGGACATTCCATCCAAAAACAACAGAATACACATTTTTCTCAAGGGTTTATGGAACATTCTCCAGGATAGATAGATCATATCTTGGGTCACAAATCAAGACTTGGTAAATTTAAGAAAATTGAAATTGTATCAAGTATCTTTTCTGACCACAACGTTATGAGACTAGATATCAATTACAGGAAAAGATCTGTAAAAAATACAAACACATGGAGGCTAAACAATACACTACTTAATAACGAAGTGATCACTGAGGAGATCAAAGAGGAAATCAAAAAATACCTAGAAACAAATGACAGTGGAGACATGATGACCCAAAACCTATGGGATGCAGCAAAAGCAGTTCTAAGAGCGAAGTTTATAGCAGTAAAATCCTACCTTAAGAAACAGGAAACATCTCGAATAAACAACATAAACTTGCACCTAAAGCAATTAGAGAAAGAAGAACAAAAACATCCCAAAGTTAGCAGAAGGAAAGAAATCATAAAAATCAGATCAGAAATAAATGAAAAAGAAATGAAGGAAACGATAGCAAAGACCAATAAAACTAAAAGCTGGTTCTTTGAGAAGATAAACAAAATTGATAAACCATTAGCCAGACTCATCAAGAAAAAAAGGGAGAAGACTCAAATCAATAGAATTAGAAATGAAAAAGGAGAAGTAACAACTGACACTGCAGAAATACAAAAGATCATGAGAGATTACTACAAGAAACTCTATGCCAATAAAATGGACAACCTGGAAGAAATGGACAAATTCTTAGACATGCACAACCTGCCAAGACTGAATCAGGAAGAAATAGAAACTATGAACAGACCAATCACAAGCACTGAAATTGAAACTGTGATTAAAAATCTTCCAACAAACAAAAGCCCAGGACCAGTTGGCTTCACAGGCGAATTCTATCAAACATTTAGAGAAGAGCTAACACCTATGCTTCTCAAACTCTTCCAAAATACAGCAGAGGGAGGAACACTCCCAAACTCATTCTACAAGGCCACCATCACCTTGATACCAAAACCAGAGAAGGATGTCACAAAGAAAGAAAATTACAGGCCAATATCACTGATGAACATAGATGCAAAAATCCTCAACACAATAGTAGCAAACAGAATCCAACAGCAGAGTAAAAGGATCATACATCATGATCAAGTGGGGTTTATTCCAGGAATGCAAGTATTCTTCAATATATGCAAATCAATCAACGTGATACACCATATTAAAAAATTGAAGAGAAAAACCATATGATCATCTCAATAGATGCAGAGAAAGCTTTTGACAAAATTCAACACCCATTTATGATAAAAACCCTGCAGAAAGTAGGCACAGAGGGAACTTTCCTCAACATAATAAAGGCCATATATGACAAACCCAAAGCCAACATCATCCTCAATGGTGAAAAACTGAAAGCATTTCCACTAAGATCAGGAACAAGACAAGGTTGCCCACTCTCACCACTCTTATTCAACATAGTTTTGGAAGTTTTAGCCACAGCAATCAGAGAAGAAAAAGAAATAAAAGGAATCCAAATTGGAAATGAAGAAGTAAAACTGTCACTGTTTGCAGATGACATGATGCTATACGTAGAGAATCCTAAAGATGCTACCAGAAAACTACTAGAGCTAATCAATGAATTTGGTAAAGTAGCAGGATACAAAATTAATGCACAGAAATCTCTGGCATTCCTATACACTAATGATGAAAAATCTGAAAGTGAAATCAAGAAAACACTCCCATTTACCATTGCAACAAAAAGAATAACATATCTAGGAATAAACCTACCTAAGGAGACAAAAGACCTGTATGCAGAAAATTATAAGACACTGATGAAAGAAATTAAAGATGATACAAATAGATGGAGAGACGTACCATGTTCTTGGATTGGAAGAATCAACATTGTGACAATGACTCTACTACCCAAAGCAATCTACAGATTCAATGCAATCCCTATCAAACTACCACTGGCATTTTTCACAGAACTAGAACAAAAAATTTCACAATTTGTATGGAAACACAAAAGACCCCAAATAGCCAAAGCAACCTTGAGAATGAAAAATGGAGCTGGAGGAATCAGGCTCCGTGACTTCACACTATACTACAAAGCTACAGTAATCAAGACAGTATGGTACTGGCACAAAAATAGAAAGATAGATCAATGGAACAGGATGGAAAGCCCAGAGAAAAACCCACACACATATGGTCACCTTATCTTTGATAAAGGAGGCAGGAATATACAGTGGAGAAAGGACAGCCTCTTCAATAGGTGGTGCTGGGAAAACTGGACAGGGACATATAAAAGTATGAGATTCGATCACTCCCTAACACCGTACACAAAAATAGGCTCAAAATGGATTAAAGATCTAAATGTAAGGCCAGAAACTATCCAACTCTCAGAGGAAAACATAGGCAGAACACTCTATGACATAAATCACAGCAAGATCGTTTTAGACCCAGCTCCTCGACAAATGGAAATAAAAATAAACAAATGGGACCTATTGAAACTTCAAAGCTTTTGCACAGCAAAGGAAACCATAAAGAAGACCAAAAGACAACACTCAGAATGGGAGAAAATACTTGCAAATGAAGCAGCTGACAAAGGATTAATCTCCAAAATTTTTAGGCAGCTCAATAACAAAAAACCAAGCAACCCAATCCAAAAATGGGCAGAAGACCTAAATAGACATTTCTCCAAAGAAGATATACAGACTGCCAACAAATACATGAAAGAATGCTCAACATCATTAATCATTAGAGAAATGCAAATCAAAACTACAATGAGATATCATCTCACACCAGTCAGGATGGCCATCATCAAAAAATCTAGAAACAATAAATGCTGGAGAGGGTGTGGAGAAAAGGGAACACTCTTGCACTGCTGGTGGGAATGTGAATTGGTACAGCCACTATGGAGAACAGTATGGAGGTTCCTTAAAAAACTACAAATAGAACTACCATACGACCCAGCAATCCCACTACTGGGCATATACCCTGAGAAAACCATAATTCAAAAAGAGTCATGTACCAAATTGTTCATTGCATCTCTACTTACAATAGCCTGGAGATGGAAACAACCTAAGTGTCCATCGACAGATGAATGGATAAAGAAGATGTGGCACATATATACAATGGAATATTACTCAGCCATAAAAAGAAATGAAATTGAGGTATTTGTAATGAAGTGGATAGACCTAGAGTCTGTCATATGGAGTGAAGTAAGTCAGAAAGCGAAAGACAAATACCGTATGCTAACACATATATATGGAATTTAAGAAAAAAAAAGTCATGAATAACCTAGGGGTAAAACAGGAATAAAGACACAGACCTACTTGAGAATGGACTTGAGGATATGGGGAGGGGGAAGGGTAAGCTGTGACAAAGGGAGAGAGAGGCATGGACATATATGCACTACCAAATGTAAGGTAGATAACTAGTGGGAAGCAGCTGCATAGCACAGGGAGATCATATCGGTGCTTTGTGACTGCCTGGAGGGGTGGGATAGGGAGGGTGGGAGGGAGGGAGACACAAGAGGGAAGGGATATGGGAACAGATGTATATGTATAGCTGATTCAATTTTTTGTAAAGCAGAAACTAATACACCATTGTGAAGCAATTATACTCCAATAAAGTTGTAAAAAAAAAAAGAAAAAAGAAAGAAGATGGGCCAAAGTTGTTCTAAAAAGATTGGAACTTTTTTTTTTTCTGACTACATTACCTTGTCTGGTTTCTTCCCTCATCAAAAAATAAAAAGTCAAAAATTGTTACAATGGTATCCACTTATCTCAGGAGGATGGCATGTGGTAAATCACTGACTGTTGGGTAGTTTCTTCAGCAAAATACTCCAACTGCTCTTTACAGAGATATTTATTCCAACTCTATGTTTAGTTTCTGTTTATTTTGCTGTGGCATGTGTTTTGAATTGGAAAAACTAGAATGGTTACTGAATTTTAAGCAAGTGCCTTCGTTTCAAATACAATATTGTGGTTTAAAAAACAGTTTAAGTTAAAGGCAGTTAAGATGGTTAAAAGCAATGGAGTCTGGGTTTAAATCCTGGTTCTGTACTTAACGGAGGTGAGATTTTGAGGAAATAATTAACCTAATATTGATCATTTGTAAAATGATGATAATATTGCCTAAATCATGGGGTTGTGAAAATTAAATAATGTATATTATGTAATTAGCACAGTGCTTGGCACACAGGGGATGCTCGGTTAATGTTATTGCCATTTGTTCATCTCCCTCCTCTGTCCTGTTTCTTTTTTTTTTTTCTCCCAGTCAGGAGTCAGGTACTATTTACAGTCTGGGGAGTCTGTGATGAGCAGTACAGCTAAGTCTTGCGCTAACAGACCTTATAGCTAATATAGAACCTTCTAGTACAGGTTAAGAAGCTGAGCTCTGAATTTAGACAGTCAAGTTTCAAGCCCTGCCTGTACCAGTTAATCAGCTGTGTGACCATGGCAAGGTCACTCAACCTCTCTGTGACTGTGTTCTTGTCTATAATATGAAGAAAATATTTAATAGGTTTGCTGTAGTAGTAAATGAAGCAATAAATCTAGTTCTCTTAGAATAGTGCCGGGTACATAAAAGATGTTTAGTGAATTTTTTTTTACAATTTGAATTACACCAGCAACTTTTGAGCTATTCACAGGACTGGATTTTTAAAATCTTACTGCTATGAATCAGAGATCATAAGCAGCTTCTACCTAAAATAAATAATTTCAAGGATACAAGCAAAAAGTTCATCAAGAATGGCTCTCCAGGTCTTTCCTTCCTGTAACAGACATGTTACTCTAGCCCACAATAAATAAATGAGGTGTGTATGGCTTCTCACACAGTGGGCAGTGTTTACATTATGAAACATCTCCATTTTATACCTCAGAGTTAGACAACCTAAATGACATTCTCCAGGAAGCCACTCCTCATAGACTTCAGTTCCATTCATTAGAGGTAATCCTTAGCCAGAGACATCCCCCTAAGGAGACTACAGTGATAGACCTCTTCTTCCTAGGAAATATCATTAGTCTATTTACCCAGAGGAGGTCTAATTGCCAAGGAGATTAAACTTGGTCACTTCCTGTTATAGACTGAATGTTTAGGATCTCCCTCCCCTCAAATTCATATTGTTGACTCCCCAACTCCCAATGTGATGGTAGTTGGAGATGGGGCATTCAGGAAGTAATTAGGGTTAAATTAGGTCATAAAGGTGGGGATCTCATGATGGGATTAGTGGCTTTAGGGAGGGGGACATCTCTCTCCCTCTCTTTCTCTCTCTTCATGCGCACTCACTGAGGAAAAGCCACAGGAGGAGAGGAGGAGAACAAACAGAGAAGGTGGCCATGTACAAGTCAGGAAGAGAGCTCCCACCAGGGATTGAATCAACTGGCACGCTGATCATAGACTTCCCAGACTTCAGAACCACGAGGAATAAATTTCTGTTGTTTAAGCCACTCAGTCTGTGGTATTTTGTTAAAGCAACCTGAGCTGACTAAGACACTTCCCTTTGTTTCTTTCCCACAAGGTCTCTCCCTGAGAGTGAATGAGTAAATGTACCACATGCCAGGTTTTGAACACCTTCTACTCATCTTTTATTAAACTTTATTATTTTTTTTTTTTGTGGTACGTGGGCCTCCCACTGCTGTGGCCTCTCCCGTTGCGGAGCACAGGCTCCAGACGCGCAGGCTCAGCGGCCATGGCTCACAGGCCCAGCCGCTCCGCGGCATGTGGGATCCTCCTGGACCGGGGCATGAACCCGCGTCCCCTGCATCGGCAGGAGGACTCCCCACCACTGCGCCACCAGGAAAGCCCTAAACTATTTTTTTAAATAATGAAGGAAATGCATCTGTTATTGTCTTCTTTTCATGCAGTCCCTCAAGAACACTGTTTTTTTTTTTTTCTTTTGATAGGTAAAAATTCCATGTGGTTCCAACAATCAAAAGAACATGTAATGTCCCACCTCAATCCTTGACACCATCTGCTCATTCCTAAACACTTTTATTAATTTCTGGTGTTTTCTTATTACGCCGTGCTATTTTCACCTAAAAATATCATGGAGATCTTTGCATATCAGTATGAAGAGAACTTCCTCATTCTCTTCCATAGCAGCTAGTCTCCTGTGGCATGGATGTTTTAAAAAATGTTTTGTGAATTAAGCCTCTGGAAATGACAACTACATCTCTGTAGCATGTTCCTATGCCACTCTGTATTCAATGTTCTCTGTGTTCCCAGGCTCTTTAAAATTTTTTTTCATTGGGGTAATAACACTTAACATGAGATCTATTCTCTTAACACATTTTTAAGTGCACAATACAGAATTGTTAACTATATGCACAGTGTTGTACAGATCTCTAGAACTTACTTATCTTGCATAAATGAAGCTTTATAATAGCATTCTCTTCTTTTTTTAGTATAAGGATATTGATATGGAAATAAACAATGAAAATTTCTATAACCATTAATTCATAGTGGCCTGACACCTCTCCCGTCAAGGAAATTTACAACTCAGTATTTGGCATTTTCATGATATTAATGCCTAGAAGACAGTATCATATTTTAACACAAAAGAACTACATTGTTCCAATGTTCCTACACTTAAATAAATATTGATTAGATTGCATAGGCACTAAAGAACTTATTCTAAGTTTGATATATCCTTTTATTTGGCATAAAATATACATAAATTCCCTTAACCTTGAATAATTGAAAATTTGGTGCCTGGCTATTTGAATAAAGTGGTTAATAGTGCAGGCTTCAAAGTCAGACAGATGTAGATTCTAATCCCAACTCATTTGCGACAAAATAGCTTTGTGATCTTGGTTAAATTTGTACATCAATTTCCCTATAATTTCAGTATAATTTAGATCAGTGGGTTGTGAAGGGGATAACTGAAAAAATGTACATGCACACAGTACTTAATAAATGGTAGCTTTCCTTATCACCACCATCATTATTATACACATCTATTCTGTGATAGATTCTGTACTAGATGTCAGGAAGCAGCAATGTATATGACACCATCCTTGTTCTCAGAGCTCACAGTGCAGTGGGAAAGGCATACCAGTAAGCAAAGAATAACTTTAATCTATAACAAATCAATATACCAATAGATTAAATGCTACCTCCAGGGAAGAAAAAAAGTGTTCTGAAAATACATTTTATACAGCAACGATCTTGAAGAGATAAAAGGTTCAAGAAAGTCTCCATTGGAAGAGATTATCATACATTTCAATTTTCACTTGTCAAAGAATTTAGGGAAATATACAACATTAAAACAATGCAGTTGTTATTTTAATATGGTGGGCCGTGGATTTGGAAGTCTCTTGGATCTGACAGTACCTTTGAGTCTCAGTAATTTCTTCTTGATAATGTAGATAGGTATGAGGGTATAGGGAATGGGACGAATCCTCTGACCTTGAGATTTGCTTCTCTTGTTTACTGACAACTATTTTTCCCCAAAGAAGCAAAGTGTGAAGTGGGAGGGAAAACATTGATTCCTATCCCCCTTGTTTTGTATAATAAATAACAAATGTTAAGTTTGGTTTTGCAACAATAAAAAATCATTGAGAAAACTTTTTTCTTTTTCAAGAGGAGTGAGAAGTGAATGCTTCTTGAAGAGGCTCCATAAATCCACAGGCTTTCTTTCTTTCTTTCTTTCTTTTTTTTTTTTTTTTTTACTTTGTTGAAGGTGTTAAAATGTCAGTAGTATTATACCACTGATTACCACTGCTGCCCATGCACTTTGTAAGCCAAAAACTCAAGGTAAGTGAAAAAGACTCCTGTGTGGCTGGCACAGGACTTTCCACAACATTCCTCAGAACTGTAAAACACCTTTCAGGTCTTAATGTGTAAATGACCTATGTTTGTTTATTTTAAAGAGAGCCATTAGTAGCAGAGAGCTGCTTGCCTGTCAACAGCAACCAGGAAAGGAATTTCAAGCCCAAATCTTTTTGGATAGGAGTCAGCTCTGAATTCTGTATTTTCCTTCACCCAGCAAGTCTCTTGATTACAGTTCTATAATTCTTGCCTAATAGTCTGCCACAATATTTAATTTTTAATCCACAGGTTTATGTCATCAGAAATTATGTTAGACGGGAACTTTTGTTGGAAATAGTTCGTTATAATTCTTATTGCCACTTCATTAACCAGGAACAGCTACTTATTAATTAGGAAGAAGAATCACTACTCGAAGAAGTATTAAACTTTGTGGCAAGCAGATAATGTACAGATTTATACCAGGTTCGAAAACACTGGGAACATTCTCCACTTGAAATTGTAAAAAGTCAGTGTCCGAAATACATCTTGGAATATTAAACCCACCAAGTCGCTCTTGGCAAACTAATACACACAGAAATGAAATGCCTCTTTATCCTTTAGCATCTCACCACCAAATTCACTATTCGCGTCTCCTTCAAGCAGGCTCAGCGGTTTGGCTTCAAACTCTTCTTTAACTGCATCGGAAGGAAAGCCGGGGTGTCAGACCCGTTCACTCCGACTCTCTACGCGCGAGTCTGTGAGTAGCTTTGCGCACAAACGCTATTTAGAGGGAGGGTGTTGCGGTCCTCTGGCTCCAACGGGCAGCCTTGATCGATCCATCACCCCCTAAAACCTACAGTCCCTCTCTGCTTCCTACAGAGTCGGCTCAAACCGAATCCAAAGGCGGTTCATCCCTGAAGTACAGATGAGCGCCCAATAGCTATTGGTCCGCAGATTCTGGGCGCGGCAACGCTCACCTTCGAATGCTCTGGATCGATTTTTGAGCGGTGAGTACCAACGCTAGAGCTCCTATCTACACAAGTTTCATCTTTTGCACCGAATCATCCTGTTGTTCCATTTTCGAGCCTTAGCAAATCCACATTCGGCGTTTAGGTACTGTCTTCCGGGCAAATTCCGTCGCCTTTCAACTTGAAGCTGACTCCCAGATCCAGTCAAGAGCCCCTGGTTCCAAGAGCTACCTGGATGGAGACCTTGGCCGAGCGTCGCGTCCAGCGCGGGAGCAAAGGACCCTCGCGCTTTCCCAATGCGGCGCAACTTTACGTTTTCTTTCGGCAGGTCCCAAGGTGTAGAGATTCGCGAGGCCTGGGAGTGAAAACACCTGCAGCAGTCCACAGCCTGGCCAGTACTTGGGAAGGTAGAGTAACGCTCTGCAGGTGTAGCGACCTCGGAGTGCACAAAGGCGAACCAGGGTTAAAAAAAAAAGAGAGAAAAGTTTACTTTCGGTGAGTAATTACAGCGGCCCAGTCCCGGTAAGACAAACTTCCGCGGGGAGGCTCCTTCCTGGGGAGCTGTGAAAGAGCCTGAGGCGCTTCTGACAGCGAAGTCTCTCCGGCGTGGGGCTCCCTAGCTGCGCGCACCCAGGGATCCCTCCCGGCTGTCTCAGGAAGAAAAAGAAGTTGGGACAGGAGCTAGGCAGCGACCTGGGCAGCAACTCAGGGTACAAAACCTTGGAAATGGCTGCTAAAGGGGCTGGGTCTCCAGACTCCTAATCCCTCCCCTTTCTCCAGCTGAGCCGTTCACCTGATACCGACCAGTTTAAAATATAAGCGTAGACGCTAAATTGGCCCAGTTTCAAAGACTAGGCGTCACGAATCCTTACGAAGTTCCTTCCAGAAAGATCTATGTGAGCTTCAGGAGCTCCTGGGGGAAATGTTACTTGAGGCAGTGGGCAGGAAAGGGCGGGGGGCGGGATTGGAAGGGATTGTGTCCAGGAAACGATGTCTAGACTCCTCTATTCGAAGGACCTCGGGGAGTCTCAAGACTCCCTTGCAAACAGCTGCGGCCACTTCGAAGTCCCGCGTTAGAAGGGGCGGGGATAGCCCTGGAGGCTGGAGATGGGGACGGGGTTAATCTTCAGGCCGGCCACCTCGAACAGGGTTCTGGGGGAGTAACTGGCCTCAAGAAAAGAAACAGGGAGCCGAGATGCCAGGGAGGGCAGGAGCCCGGGAGGTGGCCGAACGGACTTGAGAGCTTGCCGGGAGAAACTGCCTGCCTGCAGCCCTCCGTTAACTAGGGAGGAGTGATTGTTGCCTCCCTTCATTTGCATCCTTGGAACACCTGCCCCTCCTTGCGTCTCTCTACTTCTCGCTCGCCAGTGGCCTGGGGCCGCGGGCGCGGGGCCGGGCGTGCGTCTGTGGCTGCGCGCGCGCGCGCACGCGGTTCTGTGCGTGTGTTCTCGCGTGCGTGTAGCCCGCACGCCGAGCCCGGCCGCCGGGACCCAGCCGCCCGCCGCCTGCCCGGCGTCCCTCCTCCTCACAGCCACCTACTCGCAGCGTCCTCACCCGGCACTCGCAGCCTGCCGCCCGCCCAGCCCAGCCCAGCCCAGCACGGCTACCGCTGCCTCCTCTCAAAGTTTCCTCAGAGCCGGGCTACCCGGGGAGATGGGTTTCTGAAGATGTGCTCTTCTTACAGCACCCTCCGCCGAGTCCCTACCTAATCCGAGCATAGACTAGATTTTCCAAGTTAAGAGGAGAAAAGGTGGCGGCGGGGGTTTATTATCAAGAGAAAGAGAGAGGAGCGGCCACAACTGAGAATATCCGCTTCTTTCCTGCCAGATGCCGAGGAACTGACTGACGGGCCTGTGGGCTTAAAAAAGAAAATTAAATAGAAAGCCAAGTTGACCGAGGAGGGGCTGGGAGGCTTCCGGATGCCGGGAAGGTTCTCCGGTTCTCCGTCCCCACAAGCGTGAAGATTTGGAGGCACCTCCAGTGCGAGGGCTTTTAAACCGCCGCCCCTCTCCTGATCCCTCTGGAAGGAAAAGCCGGCCCAGCTGAGGCGGGGGAGTCAAGGAAAAGCCTCTAGACTTGTGTGCGTCGCGTCCTTGGCTTTGGATTTTAAGAACACGAGAGAGAATTAACCGCGTCGCAAGGTAAGGGGCTGGAAACCCGCTGCCTGAATTGCCAGGAAGAAGAATAACTTAAAGTAGGTGCCGGGGCTGGGGTGGGGAGGGTGGAGGCAAGCTGGTATGATCTCTGCCGGCGTCGCCACATGATTGCACAACTCGCGCGAATGGCTCGGGGTGGGCAAGTCTGGGGGTCGCCGGTACCCCCTGTGCGCAGGTGGGAGGCGGCCAGGCGAAGGGAGGGTCCTGACTTTTACACTCTGTGGAACCCACTGGAAATAGGTATCGCGCCGGGTTGTCTGTCCAGGCTGATTTACAGCGCGCGCGCGCGCGAGTGTGTGTGTGTGTGTGTGTGTGCGTGTGTGTGTGTGTTTCTGGCGAGTTGTTTTTCCCCCACTGGCACCGCGGACCCACCCCCTCGTTGCCACAGCGCGCTGTGGGCACCGGTGAACGCCGCTAGGACGCGGTGGCAGGTGAGCCTGGCGCAGGTGGGCAAGTGTGTGAGGCGGCGGCGGCCTCCGGCCGGCTGATTGGGGGGCGCGCGAAGCTCCAGCCGCCGCCTGGCTGGTTCCCCGAAGCCGGCGTCGGAGCCCGGGCCCCGCGGGGCTGCTGCGGTTCCCTTCGCCTCCGCTAGAGGCTCCCAGCGGGCGCCGAGGTGCGGGTGGGTGTGGGGGCGCCGGGAGGCGGCGGGGCGAGCGCGGGGAGCGAGCGTGCCCGCGGGGTGGCGGAGTGGGCGCGGCAGGGGGAGGCGAGCCGGCCCGGGGCGGGGGACCGGAGCCTGAGTCCCGGCGCGCCTCCTGGCTGCGCGCAGAGCTGCGGGGACGCTGGTCCGAGTCCGGGCTGAGCTCCGGAAAGCTGTGCTCCGAGCCGGAGCCACTTCGGGGAGGCGATCCTGGCCCGCGCCCTGAGGGCAGTCCCGGCAGGTCAGTCCTCGTTCTCTACTCTCCTTTCACCCCGGTTTCTCTTTGAATTCTCAGCCAGATACCTAGGATGGGAGGGAGTGGAGGGTGCGGGTATGTGCCGTTTATATCTAAAGGTGCCTTTCAGCCTTCCTCCGTAGCTCCGTGGGAGGTATATTCCAACTATTTCCTAATTTTGCCCGCCTCCCCTAAATATTTGACTGCTTAAAGGGAAGTTTTCTGCAGAGACTGCCAGGTGGCTGGTCTCTGGCCCGGGCTGCTCCGAGGTGAGCAAGGGGACCCGCCGTGCTCTCCTGAGCCGCAGTGGACTGGAGTGCGCGCCTCGAGGGGTGGGGTGTGGTGGAGAAAGGAGTACCACACCCTCTTCTTTTCCTCCCCTTTCCTTTTCACCTGATGGTGAAGTCTCACCATCGAGCATTTTACCGATTTCCTTCCGCAAGAGATTGGCTGTGAGAACAGAGCAAAGCTGCTGATAGACTTGGAGAGAGAGAAGGTTGAGGAGGAAGTCAGGGCCAGAACATCAGGAGAGGAAGGAGGGTAAAGTTAAGCTTGTGTGTATGAGGTGAGTTGGGGGTCGTGGGTGCTGGGAGATGGCCTTGAAGTTCAGATTATTCGATGAAATCTGATTAATTTCACATTTCACACTGTCTTTGACAAAATCCTTGATCAAGCCATTAACAAAAATCATTTCTACTAGCTACTGCCTTGAGCACGTTGAGCGCTGAGTATGTTTGATGATTGTGTCTTAGATTTAAAAAAAATGTGGGTATTGTGTGTGCTTGGCATGATTACACCATGTCTGTCAGGCAGCTGGCAATATATGTATTTTTCAGTGTGCTGTTTTGTGTTCGTGCATACCATATGTGGTCATTTTACACTCAGCTATGCAATTTCAGAGTCCTCTAAAGGTGGTTCTTAACAAATCCGACCTGTGATGTTAAACCTCTTGAAGAATAATCCTGAAGGAAGACAAAAAATATGATGGAGCATGGAATATTCTAGGAATACTAAATAAAAGCAGGGATCCAGCATTTATGAAATACTGGGCCACTTACTGAAAGAGTGAACAATACTTTTCAAAAATGAGAAGCAGTGGTTAACATTTAAAAGAAGAATGTTCTTCAGTGTACTATCATCTTCATCCAGTAGTGCGCATTACGTCCAACACAGTTAGAGTGTGAGGCAGGACAAATGAAGCACTTCCTGCTGGAAATGTTTTATGAGATACTGTCAGGTATTTTATCTTAAGAATTTAAATGAAATGGGTTGCCTATTGATGATAACTGAAGAAGTTTGGTTGCCATCTGTGTAACATCTTTTTTATTAAGGTAAATATGTAAGTTAATATTATATAAGTGTAATTTAGTGAAAGTGGAACAGGCCAATTTACTCATGTTTTTCATTCCAGAATAACACATAACGTGATCTCAAGGAGGATTTATATAAGGTTTGTCATTCACGTATTACATGGGTAGAGCTCTGTGTAGAAGGCAAGAATAAATACCATGCTGAAATCTCAAAAAAGGATGGTTTATGTTCTTAAAATATACTGTATTAGCAATTTTATTATGTGACAAAATAATAGTTACTCATCTAAATATAGTAGTTATCTGCATGTTCAGACACAAATTATTCATTTGTTGAATTGATTTAATGAAGGCAAATACATAATAAGGGCTCAATTTTCTTTCTGAAAGAAACCTCTGAAACCAGAGGAAGACCTGCTAGCATTAAGAATCTGTGTATGTGATATAAAAAAGATAATGTATTTCTTGACAGTTAATTGAATCAACCTAGTGAGGCTGGTTTGTAACCTCAAGTTCAGTTTTAGAACTCCATCTCTAAAGATTTCTGTCTCTCTCATAAATGTGATTTTAAAAGAGACCACACATTGAAATGTTCCCGGAATGCTGTGGACCTGGAAACTGTTTGAGTCCTCTGAAACTTCATGTCAAGAATCAGAAGTGATAGGATGTTGTCACAAATTAATTGGCTTGATGCTTCAATTAAAAACTGCTTATTATCTGGCTCTGGTTGTCATCATGGTTGATTTCATTTGGTCTCTAGATATTCTGTGAAAGGACTCTAGGTGGAAATGTTTTCCTGTAGTACAGGGATAGGAGGTCACTATATGCAAAAAGGTTTGTCAGTTACTGATTCTCCAATTTGGTTGCATTTTTATAAGGCAGGATCCTAGATTTAAAAAAAGTCAGTTTTCTGAATTTTCATGACTATTTCCCTATTTGTCATAGCCCTCAATTTCTGGGTACTCCATTTATAATTTTGATGAGGAAATATGTCACCAAGCCCCTTTCCTTTACAGTTTAGGGGCTCTTATGTTGCTAAGAACTTTAAGAACCATTTAATCACAAAAGATCATATTTCCTGAAAGAAAATCAGTTGAGCTTAAAAATATGTTTGATAAGGAAATGAAAGGATAGGAGAGACAGGTTAAATACCACACAAAAGGTTTACTCATCTAACTGCATGTATCTCTGATTTCTTCTTTCAGCAACCATTTTTGTTATGTTTTTAAAAAATCCTTTTGCTATTATTCCCTCCCTCCCTCCCTCCTTCCTTTCTTCTTCCTCTCCCTCCTTTCCGCCTTGCTTTCATTATTTCATCCTCTCTCTCCTTTGGTTAAAATATTTCGTTCAGAAAGAAATCCATACCAATTTACAGTTATTTTACAGTTATCGGTCCATACTTTTTTTTTTTTTAAATGGGAGGTAGTCTTAAAATATTGATTTTTCCATTTATTTAAATTTTTTTCACCAAAGAAACCCACTAGAATGTGGGGTGATTCTTTAGGGAGTACAAATCATCAGTTGATCATTATCTCTTATGTCTGGTTGCCTGTTGTGTCTGGTTGCAACTCCACTGGCTTCTGTTTCTGGGAGGCATACAAGCTTGGAGAGTAGTCACTGGAGGTAGATGGACTGCCTTGAAATATGGTGCATTTGTGCTCTGAGTGACTTACTTCCATGTAGTTAATACTCTCTCCATGTGCATAATAGCCAGCATAATCAAGTCTGAAGTATTCACATTAAGCAAATAGTTGAGCCACACGTGTCAGTGTATACCTGTTCAGAAATTAGTAATCCAAACAATAAAGTCCTACTGTATAGCACAGGGAACTATATTCAATACCCTGTGATAAACCATAATGGAAAAGAATATAAAAAAGAATGTATGCATGTATAATTGAATCACTTTGTTGTACAGCAGAAATTAACACATTGTAAATCAACTATACCGCCCCCCCCAAAAAAAGAAATTAGTTATCCATTTCAGGAAAGCCTTAACTCCATCTAAGTCTTTAGTAAATGTAACTATTTTTATTTGTGTCACTCAACAAATACAGTTGCTAAATGGTTCTTAAATGTCCTCAGAAAATCTAGTGTCCAAAAATCTCCTAAGGGAAACTAATTCAGTGCCACTGGGAGGCAGCATGAATAAGTAGAAGAAGCTCTGGACTTGGCATCAGAAGACTTGAATTCTACTTCTGTCTCTTATGACTAATGGTATTACTTTTGAAAAGCTGTCTTATTTCTCTAAGGCTCAGTGTTGAATTCAGTAAAATGGGGGAAATTTAATATTTATCCACTCTATTTTTGTGTTTAAAATTTGACTACACGTAGATTTAAGCTTTGGAATAAGAAAAACAGAACTTTCAGGTGCCAAGTAAATGTCAGACATTGTAACACTTGATGTGGGGGTAAATGAAATAGTATCTTTAAAGAATACCTGTAAAACCTCCATAATGAAGCATGGTGAGAAGATTTTTTTTCTGGTGGGCAGAAACAAGTGTTATGAAAGTAAAAATTAAATTAATATATACATATGTGAGATGATTTTCTCAAAGTTATCATTAATATGGCAGAAAATGTGTGATGCTTGCTGTGTGACACATAGAAGGATCTGGGCATTTGAGCTGTTTGTAAAGAGTTGTGATGGTAAGGAAGAGGAAAAAGGAAAGAAGAGTAAAATATTTTTGAATAGCAAAGTTTAGATGGAGTCCCTGTTTTTTTGTTTGTTTTTAGCATTCTATATTTCTAAATTTTTCTTCTTGTGTATAATTAGTATGACATGAGAAGCGATGGTCTTCATTCATTCATTAGGTCAGTTACCCAATTTCTTTTTTAAAAATAATTAATTGATTAATTTTTATTTTTGGCTGCGTTGGGTCTTTGTTGCTGTGCACGGGCTTTCTCTAGTTGCTGCGAGTGGGGGCTACTCTCTGTTGTGGTGCGTGGGCTTCTTATTGCTGTGGCTTCTCTTGTTGCAGAGCACAGGCTCTAGGCATGCGGGCTTCAGTAGTTGTAGCACGTGGGCTCAGTAGTTGTGGCTCACAGGCTTAGTTGCTCTGCGGCATGTGGGATCATCCCAGACCAGGGCTTGAACACGTGTCTCCTGCATTGGCAGGCGATTTTTAACCACTGTGCCACCAGGGAAGTCCTCAGTTACCCAATTTCTATGAACACTTTAAAAATATTTAGCTTGTAAAATGTTAATTCAGTGGTTTAATTTATGAAGCTGGACACAAAACTAAACCAGTATCTTAATTTTTACAATGAAGTTTGCCCAGAAATGCTGATAGTCCATTTGTCCTATTTTATTTTAGTGATTTAAATGCTAGTTATATTATTTATAAGTTATTTTCATCAGGTGAATTAGTAAGGAAGTAGATTGTAGATATTAAATGACTCATTGATTTGAATGAAAATTTAAAAGCCCCATTGAAATAATTATGTGCCCTTTTGATAAAATATGAGGCCTGCTAGGATTTGAGACCTGAATAAATTTTGTGGCTTTTTAAATGTATTCACTAGTTAATGTTAAGAAGAGCCCATCTTTCCTGGTCATTAGGATAAGTCAAATACCATTTCCTTCCTTTGAATTTTAGTTTTATTGTCAATAAAAACTATGAATGTATTTTGCTAATAATATTAGTCTAAGTGCACACCTAGGAACCTAGACTTGGAAACAAATTATTTTTTGCAGATATAATAGAACATAATATCAAATTATCTATAAAGAGAGACTTGTTGTCTTTACAAAAGTCATAACCAAATTTTAGTGTAACGGAAAGAAATGCAAAAATCTAAGATTCCCAGCACATTTCAATTTCTAGGTGTAGCACTAGAGAGTTTTTGAAATGGATTCTAAATTGGACTGCATAAGAGGATTTTGTGTCTCATACAATCTCATTCTATTATAACGTAACTATGGTTAGCTGCAAGATATCTATCTAGTAGCCAGCATGATGGGAAATAATTAGCATAAAAACTGTATTGCTCCTGATGTACCAGGGGAGCCAACAACAGTGCCTTGTGATAAATGTTGATTTTGAAATGTTGGGCTTCATTTGTCAAAGGGAAAGAGCCTTTTTCTTCTTAAATATTTTTTTTACTAGACTTTTCTATAATAATATATATATTATTTTTATCCTAATATATTAAATAGATTATATATTTTAAGTATATACACATATACTTCATACACTATATTTATACTTTATATATACTATATTTTATTTATACACTATACTATATATGTAATCTATACTATCTATCAATCCATCTGTATCTATAAATAAAGACTGCTAAAAGCAGTCCTTAGTCCATGTGAAGATATGTCCTTGACTGTCACCCATTGGTTATGCATATGATTATGGTAGATGGTTTCTCTTTTTTTTTTTTTTTTTTTTTTGCGGTATGCGGGCCTCTCACTGCTGTGGCCTCTCCCGTTGCGGAGCACAGGCTCCGGATGCGCAGGCCCAGCGGCCATGGCTCACGGGCCCAGCCGCTCCGCGGCACATGGGATCCTCCCAGACCGGGGCACGAACCCGTATCCCCTGCATCGGCAGGCGGACTCTCAACCACTGCGCCACCAGGGAGGCCCTAGATGGTTTCTCTTTAAGATTTGCCTTCAATTTCATTTGTAGGTAAATGCTAAAACCCTAGCTTTGGTCTCAATTATTTAAATTCATATGAATTAACACTCAAATACTTACTGATGTAAAAGTGATTTTGGGTATGATAGTCAGGATATGATAATGTATGAGAATAGGTCCTTGTTCTTAGTAATCTTGTGATCTTGTTAAAGAGAGAAGGTAAAAGTGGATGGTAAGCTAACAAAAAAAAAGAATAGTCTATCAACTATTTCAGAACTTATTAAATATCTATTGTTCACAAGACTATACAAAATAGCAATGTTAGAGTTGTGTCACCAGGCACTTCACAATAGTGAGAAGTGAGAGGGGCATGGGAAGAATTCATAAGAATAGGATGAAGTGAGAGCTGCATGGGAAGAATTCATAAAAGGGGAGTAAATTGGTCTGAGTGGAATATAAATGAACGATAAAAATATAGCATCACTAATAATCGAAGCAATGCAAATTAATACAACAGTGAGATAGTCTAGCTGATGAGTTGGGACACAGATGAAGCACTGATAGACTCCATTTTTTGATAATGGAGTGGGAAAATAAAGACTCATGACTCATGTAATTGGAGACATTGTAAACTGGTTTACCCACCTGGTGTGAAATTTAAATAAATATCATTTAAATACCTATTATATTATAAATGTTCATAATAGTTGACTCCAAAGTTCCTCTTCTAGGAATTTATCCTCAGAAATGCTGTCATGAATCTGAAAAGATATATTATGTACATACAAGAATAAATATATATAACCTGAACGGTTTCAAATCTCTTAAAGGAATTGTATTTATAGTTAAAATTTTCTATGCCAGTGGAATAATATACAGCAATAAAAAGGAATGAAATACAGATGCATGCTACAAAAGGGATAAAACCTCGAAAACATTATGTTGCATGAAAGAAGCCAGGCACAAAAGACCACATTTATGCTTCCGTTTATATAAAATGTCTAGAAAAGCAAATCTACAGAATTCAAAAGTGGATTGGTGTTTTCCTGGCTCTGGAAATGGGGATGGTAAGTGACTGCACTTGGACACAATGGATCTTTTGGGGTGATGCAACTGTTCCATAATTGGATTGTGGTGATGGTTGCACAAATCTGTAAATTTACTAAAAATCATTTAATTGTTCACATAAAATGGGTACCTTTAATGCTGTATAAATTATATCTCAATACAGCTGTTAAAAAATACATGTAATTCAAAACAAAACACCTCAGCCCCAGATGACCTCACTAATAAAATCTAAACATTTAAGGAAGGAGTAATACTAATTCTACACAATCTTTTCCAGGAAATTGTAGAAGAGGGAACACTTCCCAACTTATTCTAAGAGACCAGCATTACACCAATACCAATATCATGAAAAGGCACTATAAAAAAAGAAAACTACAGACTAGTATCCTTCATGAATATAAATATAAACAAAATAAACAAAACTTTAGCAAATATAAATCAGTTTATCAGAAGATAATACATATGACAGAGTTGGGTTCATCCCAGAAATGCAATGTTGGTTTAACATTAGAAAATCAATTAATATAGTACACCATATTAACAGAGTAAAAAAAAGAAACACAGAATTATATGATCATCTCAGTATATGCCACAAAAAGTTTTTGAGAAAAGCCAACACAAACTCTTCATAAAATCTCCTAGCAAATATTCTAGGAATATAAGGGATCTTCAACTTGATAGAGAGCATCTGCAATAAGCCTATGGCTGATACGATACTTAATGGTGAAAAAGCAAATGCTTTTCCACTAATCTTGGAAGCAAGGCAAGAATGTCTGCTCTCATTTCTACTCAACATTATGATGGAAATTCTAGGCACAAAGTAAGGAAAGAAAAAGACTCCAAAAGGTGGACAAATTGTAAAGGAAGAAGCAAAACTGTTTAAATGCATATTTATTGCAGAATTGAAAAAACATCCAAATATCCCATAGGAATATAGCTACATAAACTTTGAAATGCTCATACAATGAATTCTACATTGCTTGTTTAATAAGAAGGTAGATGGAATGTTGCAGTTCTTTAAATATCATCATGGTAAAATCTTCCAGATACATTGTTTAGGAGAAGATGGGGTTGTAGAACAATACTTAGTCTGTGGTAGACTGACTGATTGATTCAGCAGGTACTTTTTATATACCTCCTTTGTTTTAAGCACTGGGGTAGGCCATGGGTAATATACTGTCTCTAGGAAGGGGACAAATTAATCTTGCCTTTGAGAGACTTGCAGGCTAATATGGGAAATAACTTATAAGCAAGAGAAAGAAACTAAATATATAATGAGAATTTGTGTTACATGTATTTAGAAACTAAGTAGAATGACATGGAGTGTTGGCAGAGGGACAGAAAAATTTCTCCAAGATGTGTCTGGTACCTAGTGAGCACTCAGTAGAGAACTTTTAAAATAATAGGCTAATCCATACCATTCTTCTTTCCTCCTTCACCTTATTTCCCTTCATATCCAAAAACTCATCTATCCATTGTCTGAGGAATACATACTTTGCTATCAGAGTAATTACCCCTGTATCATTACATTCTTTTCTCTCTTGGAATAATTTCCTTATCATCAACAGCATTTGTTGAGCACCTACTATGAACAAAAGCATTATCCTAAGTGCTGAGGATTCATCGTTGCTTAAGGCATATGCTTATTCATTTCTTTAATCTAACTGAAGCCCTTTTCTTCATATGAAAATTTAAATACTTTTTCATTTTTTCTCTGATTATAGAAGTAAAACATTCACATCATAAATACATGGAATGTTACAGAAGTACATAATGTACAAAGTGAAAGAGCTTCTTGGGGCTCCATTTCGCCCAAGGTTTTGACAAAGTAGGAAGCTACCTTGCATAAGAAATGAGACAAGAGTAAGACTGGATTCTGTGTTGGTAAGAGGCAAGAGGATTAAGTGGTCAAGGACCAGAATAAGCTTGAGAACGTTGATGTCAAATGGGAATTTTTCAGGCACAATATTGTACCTTGAACAACAATGTTAACCCTTGAACAACACTTGGTTTGAACTGAATTGGTCCACTTATATGTGGATATTCTTCAATAGTAAACACTGTAGTTCTGTACCATCCAAGGTTGGTTGAACCTGCATCCACAGATGCAGAACTGGGTATACCAAGGATCCCTGGATATGGAGAAACTGCTGATAAGGAGGGCTGACTGTAAGCTATACAGGATTTCTAACTGCGCAGAGGATGGGTGCTCCCAACCCCCTAGTTGTTGAAGGGTCAACTGTACTTTGTACAGTGGTCCTCCTTCTGATGATCTTAAAAATCTGCAGCAAAGTCACACAAGTCTTAGTAACTTGAATGTGATTGTATTCCTGGTAGAGGCTGATGACAGAGCTTATTGTTGTATCAAAGTTGGGGCAGCAATGCAAATAAGCCATGATGTGTGGACAAGAGGGTTCTAGCAGATATAAGCATCGCAGATACTCCTCCATTGGACTTTTCCATGAGTGGCTTTAACAATCTAGTCCATTTATTCATGTCTTGAATATATGCCTTCCAATATATCCCTTCCAAGTAGTTGTTTAACATATCTGTAAGCACTGGAGCTCATAGCAGATTATCTTGTGTCTCTGTATATGGCTTTAATTGATATTTTTCATTGCTTTGCATAAAGCTCATTCTACTTAACTAAATTAGGTTGATGGCACTCCATCTCCCTTCTTTCTTAAAGAACTTTTTAATTGAGATTACTGGAGAGCATTCCAGAACATATGCATATATTAGTGATCTTATTTCTGTAGATGCCAAAATTAGGAAGGAAACATTTGTGGTTGGTTCTGTATTCAGGAGTCTCACAGGGTATTATATAAACTTTCAATAAAATGTAGTACATCTTTGGCAGAGAAACTATATAAAATCACCATAAAAATGAAGTGTATTTTATCAGTAATTATACTTGAAAATAAGTATGAACAAGATTGATGAAATTAATGTGAAATATGAAATGAAATAAATTCTGCCTGTATTTGTAGGTGCTTATGGAGCCTAGAAAAATACTTAGGTCTGGGTGACTGTTGAGAAGAGGTAGCTTGGACTGTCCTATTGGATATGGAGCTTCTGCTCCTGTTTGTCCATCTATAGGAGCACCTACTGTGGATTTTGTGGAGGGATTAGAGGAACAAAGATAAAAGCATTACTATATGGTTCAGTAAAGATGATTCAATGATAGTGTTAATGTAAAATTCAAGGGAGGATGTGTAGTTTGATTCAATAGAAATTAGTGATGCAAAATTACAGCTTTTGAATATGGATGATAATCAGATGTTTTGTCACTAGTAATGGTAGAAAACCCTGGAGAAGTTATTTGCCTTTTGGGAGGTGCTCATCATCCATCTTTCCATTGAGCTCTCCTTGTGGGAGAAGAAAGCATATCTAGATAGCAATTGTACTAATTGCTCTATAAGAATAAAGTGCTAATGAATTTAATTAATGATTCATACTAAGTTTTGAGATGTTGGAAACTATTTAAAAGTAAAATAATCTTGTATTTACTGATAAAACCATTCCATTTTTTATATATCTACATGCCTTTGCACATTGGGATCCCTCCAACCAAAATAGCCTTTTCAAGATTATCTGGACAAACTCCTATTCATTCTCTAAAACTTGTCTCATATCTTATTCTAGATAAACCATTCCAGAAGCCCTGGACAAAATGTAATCTCTAAACTTTTACAAATTTATGTTATTTTATGTATTTTTAAAATATATTATTACTTTTGTTCACTGCCCAGTGTATCTTTTCAAATCATGTGGTCCTTGAGGGTAAAAATCATATTTGTCACTGTTTTTTAAAAATAATCTAGAATATAGTCCGTTCTTATTAAATATTTTTGGAATGAATTAAAATGTGATTTTTATAATACTTAGAAAGTTTTAATATATCCAAAACCATCATAAAGGAGATAGCATGCAATAATTAAAAGTTTAAAAGATTTGGCTTCAAATTCTGACTCTGCCATTGACTGCTAATTAATGCATCTTAAGCAATCTGTTAATCTCATGAAATGTTAGTTTCCTAAGGTAAAACAGGTGTAATGACACTTTTCTGCCTTGGACATCTTATGTGTAGTTTATGATAATAGAATAGATAAGGGGTGAAAATAAACTTGTATACTCAGTACTTATACAATTGGTAGGTAATTCCTGTATTAAATATATATTTAAAAGCCACTGATAAAATAATCTCAAATGCAGTAATGTGTATCACCTTTATATAAAAGATAGAGGCTTTGTACAGAAAAGCAAAAACAAACTAATCAATTTGAAATTCATTTCTTTCTATTGGATTTTTATTGTCCTTTTATTATATTATTTCCTCAAATTTTCATATCAAATGAATTTTATTTTATAGATTTTGGAACAAGGGTAACAATACAGATCAGATAATTGCAGTTTAAAACCTGGTTATAGATGGAGCAGTTGAAAACTTGCATGTAGTCATTTAGACTTGGATTGAAGATTGTTGAACAACTCATTTGACTCCAGATAAGCACCAATTTTTATCCTGTCTTTAAATTACAGACAGTTTGCGTAGAATAATCAGTATTTTACTCTTTTGTTTTGAATATTTGACCTCTTCAAACGCTTGTATCCTATTTTCTTCTATTTTGTTATGTGATACCTTCTAGATCACTGACAGAGAATTCCAAGAGCAACTAGTTACTGATTTAATGTTAGTCTGCTTCTGGGAGATCCACTATTAACATGTTCTGATAGTATAAGGGGTTATCACTCTATGCCTAAATCTAGTTTGTTGGGAAAAAATTATGTTTTTCATCTCTGCCCAGCATTCCTATTTGGCCAATGTTACAGAGTCTAATCAGATTTTCTGCCATTCATTTTGCTGTGATGGAGCATTTTCCTAGGTGTTTTTGACTTAAGTCAGATTCTCACAGTGTTTTTATCTTTAATCTTGGTTTCACGTACCTGGGAAAAACTCCAGGGTAGTTTAGCCTGATTTCTAACTTTTTTTCCATTTCTGTAATAGCTTTTTATCTTAATGCTTCTGAGATTCTCTTGGTTATATATAATATTTTCCCTCTGATATTCAAAAAGCATCTTGACAGTTTTATTTTTATTTGGAGTCACTTTGCAATTTTTTTCACCTACTTTCTTTCTGACTTTACCATTTACTGAAGCTGCATCCACCCAGCACATTGTTTTTTTCATGTGTGTGTTTCTTATTTAAGCAGGTGTTTACCTCCTTTGTCTTTACTATTCTCCATTCAGACCTGCTTAGTGGGGCTAATCCTTTTCTTGCTCATAAATAAAACCTCAGATAGGTTTCACTTCTTATTTACTTACTATTAGAAAGTAAAATGTTCTGTGACTACATCTAATTGCCTGAATGGTCTCATTTCTATTATATTCTGTTCATTTAATAAGGAAGTCCTAAATTCATTTAGTAATAAAGTTTTCCCTTACTTTAGCCTGGGCAGCTTGATGCTGGCCTCTTGTCATGGGGAATAAATGGGGGCTGGACAGAGCTTCTCCTGTGTTACTTCAAATTGACTCCCATGCTTTTCGCCCTATTCAAGTAGGCTGCCTCTCGCTCTTCAAGGGTTGAATCTCAGAACAGTAGAAGTAAAGGTGAGGTCTGATTTGATTGACATGAATGTAACCTTGGATAAACTTCCTCTGGACTTGGTGGATGCTTTGTTGTAGCTTATGATGGTTGGTAGACACTAATGTTACTCGTCAAAGATTTCTGTGCCTCCTAAGCACATGGAAGGATTGAACCTTCTCGCTTTCTGTGATTGGGTGAGGCCATATGACCAGTTCTGAATAAGAAGTGATGAGAAGTGACAAGTGCCACTGATAGACTGAGCTGAGCGTCTCCAGAGATCTTTCTTTACCTTCTGACCCTGCAGTCACCAACTTTAGAGATGGTGGCTATTGCATCAGCCTGAATCATTGGAACTTCAATGAGAAGAGTCAGCCTCTGCCCACCATTGACACACAGCCATGTTGCATGAGCAAGATACTAATCTTTGTGGTTTTAAGCTACTAAAATTATGGGGTTGTTTGTTACCACAGCATAACTTAACCTATCTAAACAGAAAAATACATGGCTTTCTCAGAGGTGCCTACTGGGACTATTTGGCTACCTTTGCTATGACACAGGAAAGGCATTTCTTCTTGATAGATGCATAATATTTCTCTGCTAGTTCCTGGAAATCTGGAAATCCATTCCCTCCAGTGAGCCTACGTCATTCCTCTTTGCATTCTTCTTGGACAGGATTTAAAATATCTCTAAGCAAGCTCTGCTGTTCTGGAAACATTAATACAATCTTGTCTCTCCCTGGGAAAGTGTAGCCAGCACCTCTCTCTGCCCTGCCATTTCAGGACCATAGCTTTTCACTTTTTAATTCAATCAATGAATGGCTTAAAAATACTAATCACAAACTATGTTCTGGAACATACCCTACAACAATGGTTTCAGAACATCATGTTCTAAGATTTATATCAGACATTAACTATTATGTCTCTCAAGCATCAGTGTATACATTTCAAGATTTTGAAATTGTTTCCTTAAAACTTTGTCAAGGTTTGAGGTGAGGAGATAGTGGTGGGATTTATACAACATAAACAACTGAAAAAAAAATTCCTTTACCTAGTTTCCAACCTTTCTGACCACATAAACTTCAAGAGATGTTGGCTCACAAAACTGATTTTTGAGAGTTTCCTTTCCAAGTTCTACATAGACAACCTAGCACTTCCATTAAAAATGTGTAGGTACTTGTTGACTATTGTTTGGTTCTTGAATTTTGGGTCTTAACTGAAATACACGCAGAAAGTGTCTCATTTAACTTAGAAAATGTCTCTAAGACCATTGGTGTAGGGTATATTCCAGAAGATTATTAGAGCATAGTGTATGCCGTTCAGTATTTTTTAAGCCATTCATAAATTGAATTAAAAATACATTTACCTACAACTGTGGTCAAAGACTCTCTGAAGGAATCTCAAAATGATTTTTGGGAGTGAGTTACTTTTTGTTAAAATCAATATGATGCTATGCATAAGTAGTGTAAATTCACTCACTCTTACAAAAGCTATTCAGTGTTTCTGCAAGTGTTGCTAAGTGGAATTTACTGAAGAGAGTTAAGCAAAATGTATTTATTCTTGCCATTTTAAGAGGACTTTTACTAAAACTGATGCTGTCAGTCACTGCACATTTATTCTAAAAGATTGCGCAGCTAAAACAGTGAATCAGTCTTTTAGATTGATTGCCTACGTTGTAAGTAATATGAAACACTCTGGGGTTTGAGGAGGGAAAGACAGTGAAACTCTACAAAAGCATAATGCATATAATGCATTAATACAATTATCCAGTGTTCACTATAAAATTTTAAACTTAAGGAAACCATGAAAGGAAATGCTGTGTTTTGTTACCCTGAAATGGAACATTAAATCATTTTAGTTAGCAAACAAATCTCAAATAAGCAGCCATTCTAGTGTATAAGAGCCATTATAACTCTGTATTATTATTTTATCTATCATCATCATTATTATTATTATAATCTTTATTGTCAGATTCAAAGTCCTTCATGTGACAAGTATATTATCATATTTTAAAGATTTAGGTTAGGGCTTCGCTGGTGGCACAGTGGTTGAGAGTCCACCTGCCGATGCAGGGGACGCGGGTTCATGCCCCCGTCCGGGAGGATCCCACATGACGTGGATCGGCTGGGCCCGTGAGCCATGGCCATTGAGCCTGTGTGTCTGGAGCCTGTGCTGCGCAACGGGAGAGGCCACAACAGTGAGAGGCTCGCGTACCGCAAAAAAAAAGATCTAAGTCAAATTGATGAACAGAAGTAGAAATTTTCATACAAAGTATTTTTGGACTGTTACCTCCTGTCTTTGGGAATGAAAAATGATGAACAGTTGATGAATTTGAGTATTTTAAGAAAGTAACATTTTCATACTCTAGTTCAGACTGGGTTATTGTACGGGATAATGATGCAGTTTTAAGTTACTGTTTTCCAAAGAATGCTAGCAATTTAAGCTATATATGTCTGAGCACCAGATGTTTCTTTCAAGTGTTTGTAGAGTGTGCCATATTATTATGTACAGATGATTTAATGTTAGAACTGGACACTGCCACCATCTGGTGGCCTTGTAAAATTCCATCGCTTCAGTCTACAGCCTAAGCTTTTGGGGCATCCTTCAAAAGAGCTTAGAGTGAGCTTAAATGGACTTGGAAGGAAAAAAAAAAAGAAAGAAAGAAAAGAAGCAGGGTAGGCAGGTAGGCATTTGTATTGCCCATTACAACTGAATAGCCTCACAGCTCCTGGTAGTGGGTAGAAAAGTGAGTTATCCAACCTGGAATGATAATGAGCAAGTGTGAGGAAGGTTGCACTGTGACAGTGTGATACCAGACAAACATATCTATTGGTCCTCAAATATTTTCTACTACTTGTGACAACTTTCAAAGTCCTCTCTTCCCCAACTGAGAAAACTAGACATTTGCTTTCTGCCATCTAGAAAATTATGCATTAGTCCTCAATTACCTGTGTGCACTTTCATAGCCTTTGTGTTGCTTTTTAGTTAGTTTGGGTTAATCCTTTATCTCAAATTAGACCATGGGCTTCTTGAGGGCAAAGGCATTATAGATTTCTTCTTCATGCCTGAGTGCTAGCACACAAGAGTGTGTTCAATCTTTAACACCTGAGGAAGGTTTTCTATCAACATAATGGTGGCATTTAGGAGACTCTTCCATCGTAGCAATAGTTTTGGAATGTGATAAGAGGAAATCATGACTTTTTATTTGTTAGTTTTAGCATCTCCTTGTACCTTCAAAAAGCCTCAAGTTGCATAGGTTAAATATAATGAGTGGATATATTAAATATAATGGATAAGATGGTGATATTAGGAAGATATAATAGGAATATTTCTTTAGTCTATAATAAATTAAAATATTTCATGACCTTGTAGACACCTCATTATACTTAAGAAATATAAAAGGAAGTTGTTTATCAGTCAAATAAGTATTTTCAGAACCAGGGAAGGACAGAAAAATCAAGGCTTTTATGAAAATTGGAAGTTTTGTGGATAAAAAGCATATGTAAATGAATGCCAGACAATATTTTCCCAATTGGAAGGAGTTTGTTACAAGATGCTCAGAAAGTCTCAAGGAGCTAAATATAATTTGATAACTCAAAGCAGTTTTGGGGAGGGGGTTATGATCATTAAAGACAAAATAAATTGAATCACAGTGTATTCTAAAGGTATAAAGTATCAGCTACTTTCCTTCAGTCTTTTTAAACTGAATTTTCTCATGTAAACTGGAGCACATGGAAATGATTTGTGTGATTTTATCTTCTAAGTTCTTCCAAGGATGTTGGATGACTAGTACCATACTAGATGCAGAGAAATTAACTTATTACATACAATGATTCCTTAGGGTATTAGAGTTTACCTGAGTCTAAATTATTGTTGAAGTAAGCCTATCTACAGCTTCAGAAGATGCTCAGTTTATATTTTTATGGCAGAGAGATGCAAAGCAATAGATGTTCTCTTGAATATTTGCCATCTGTGACTGAATCTTGGTCTATTTAGTACCATACAGACTATCCAGATCAGATTTAGCTGCTTTGGTAGTAATTGAAATTTAATATGAACAAAGTATTTTTTCATTGGAAACTTTATAAATCTTTGTCTTATCATTAATTCAAAAATTTCTAAATAGTTATTAAGCAAAGATTAGTACTTATTAATTAGTTAAGTAATTCTGCTATTAATTTTCAAGGTTGTTTGGTTTTTAATAAGGAAATCTTTTTTTAACATCTTTATTGGAGTATAATTGCTTTACAATGGTGTGTTAGTTTCTGCTTTATAACAAAGTGAATCAGCTACACATATACATATATCACCATATCTCCTCCCTCTTGCGTCTCCCTCCCACCTTCCTTATCCCACCACTTTAGGTGGTCACAAAGCATTGAGCTGATCTTCCTGGGAAAATTTTGATTTGTGTGCTTTCTCCTAACCTCCAAGTTATTCGAGTCTATGGTGTGACTGCCATAGTTAGAGCTGTTTTGGTGATAATCATGTTAATGTGGACATAGACCTAGAGATCCATTCATTTTTCTTTGAGTCCAAATGTGATCACTCAGTAAATAAAAACTCTGAATAATGTGTTCAAAAGTTATATAAGTGCTGGAACAATTGGACATCCATAGCCAAAATATGAACCTTGAACTAAACCTAACATCTTATATAAAAATTAACTCAAAATAGACAGTTGACTTAAATGTAAACCATAAAACTGTGTACCTTTTCAAGAAAAACATAGGAAAAAACTTCAGATTTATGGTGGGGCAAAGAGTTCTTAGACTTAACACCAAAAATATGATCCATAAAAAAGATAAATTGGACCTCATCAATATTAAAATCTCTTGCTCTGCAAAGGCCCAGGTGAAGAAGATGAAAATGCGAGTTACAGACTCAGAAAATATTTACAAGCCATATATCTGACAAAGGACTCCAATTAGAAAATGAGCAAAAGATATGAAGAGACAATCCACTAAGTATATACAGTTGGCAAAAATGCATATGAAAAGATGTTCAACATCCTTAGCCATTAGGGATATGAAAATTAAAAACTCAGTGAGATATTAGTACACAACTATCAGGCTGTATAAATAACGTGAAATGCTGGCAAGGAGCCAGAGAAATGGGATCACTCATACTTTGCTGGCAGGAATGTAAAATAGCTCAGAAATTCTGGAAGACAGTTTGGCATTTTCTTATAAAATTAAACATGTCTTTAATATACCACCCAGAAATTTCACTCTTAGGCATTTATCACAGAGAAATGAAAATGTATACTCACAAAACCCAGTACACAAATAGTCATCACAGATTTATCCATGATAGGCACAAACTGAAAATAATCAAATATTCTTCAGTAGGTGACTAGTTAAACAGACTGTTATCCATACTATAGAATACGATGCAGTAATTAAAAGGAGTGATCTATTGTTATATGTAACAGTTTATATGAATCTTCAGGGAATTATGCTGAATAAAAGCCACCAATTCCAAAAGGTTACATATTGTATAGCTTCATTTGTAGAATATTTTTGAAATGAAAAGAATATGGAATTGGAAAACAGATTAGTGATTGCCAGGTTTGGCGTGTGGAGGTGAGTATGGTTATAAAAGGCAACACAAGGATTCCCTGTGGTATTGGAGCTGTTCTGTATATGAATTGTAGTGTTGGACACATGAATTTACTTATGGTCTATAATTGTATGGAACTGTATACACACACACTCACAAATAAGTACAAGTAATACTGGGGAAATTTGAATATTAGCAGTGGATTGTTTCAGTGTCAGTATCCTGGTAATGATAATGTAAAACTGTCATTTTACAAGATGTTACCATGGAGGAAATCTGGGTAAAGGATATGCAGAATTGTTCAGGAGAGATTTGTAGTTTCAGAGGGCACTGGATATCTAAGACGAGTTAGTGCCCAGGTGAGAGACCCCAGAACAAGAGTCTACATGCAGTGGACCATGGCAATGGAGGTGGAGTGGTACATAAACAGAGCTGTGGGGTCACAGCCCATACTAGTGAGCATTGCAGGGGAAGGTTCTCAGCAAACTCGGGTGGGTTGTGGAGGAGAGAGAACCTCAGAGTCCCACAGAAGCTAACCTTAAATGAAAGAGCCAACCTTGGAGCACCTGCTATGCTTTTATTGAATATGAACTTTGCATCCTTTCCTTTTTGCTCACCTGCCCATCTCTCCAGCTTAGGAGAGGCCAGAGATAACACAATGAGTGGCAAAGGAAGAGTGGAAGAATAATGTAGAGAAAGTAGTAAAGATGGGACCCCTTCCCCTCAGCTCCCTCCCTCTCCCCAGCCCTACACAGATTTCCAAGCCTGAGACAGGCATGAACTAGGGGATAGGAAGCAGTTTTAAACTGAATTTCAAAGTGAAGTTTTGTACATAAAAATTACACTGGTTATTCATACCTCAGACAGACCAGAAAGCTTTGAGATTGGCCTGAGATATTCTCCAAGGACAGAAAAGAGAAATAAAATAGAGTGAGTTTGAAAGACAATGAAGACAGAACAGTGTTGTTTCCTTCTTTGCTCTCCACTGAATCTAACCCATTCAGTAACCTGGTATAGATGCATATATATAGATACACATTTTAAATGTCATTGTCTTGATATAAAAGAAAGACAAGAAGTTTATATAATAAAATATTAATCATAGTTATGTCTAGACAATGTTATTTCAGCTATTTTGTATTCAATTGTTTAATCTTTTGCATATTTTCTAAATTTTCTACGGTGAGAACATTTTCCCTTTGTAATTAGAAAAGTGTTATTTTAAAATAATGTTGAAAGCATTTTGGACACCAATTTCAGTGGCATGTAACTATGACCCTACATCTAGCACTTTATAAGTGTTTGGATTTTTTGCTGATCAGCCAGACTTCCTGGATTTGAGCAATCTATGGGAATAGTAGCAAAGAGTAATTTTTTCACCTATCATTGAAGATTTAGGTAGATAATGGTTAGTGTTTATTCTCAGCCCCATAATTCTTCTATATTTTCCCAAATTATAATTTAGTCATTGTCTTTATATATTCCAGTGCTGTTCTAGGTATTGGGATTATAAAGGTGAATAAGAGACCCTTTCCTTAAGCATCTCGATGCAACAGGTAGAGGATTACAGATCTATGTGGTCATTGCTGCAGTAAGGGCACGTACAAGGTGTTAACAGAATTACAGAAGAGTAACATCTAATCCAAGACAGGGGAGGCAGGAAAGACTATCATAGAGAGGTGATGTTTGAGCTGAGATTTGAAAATCAACAAGCTAGGCAGAAAAGAAGTGAAGGAGCAGAGGGTGCCAGGCAGTGGGGACATGTGAGGAGGATCATGAAGCCTGGAGAGGCTCTGGTACATTCTGGTTCACAGTGTGTGTGTGGGGACTGGTGAGGATAGCGGAGATGGGTGAGAGTAGAAGACTAGATTTGAGGCCAGTGGCTAAGCAGGCAGTAGGGAAATGAACTAGATTCTGAAACCCAGAGAGCCTGGAGGAAAGACCAATTCAAAGGGAGTCAAAGTGTTCCAGGTCGGGGAAGTTAAAGTCCTAAACAAAGGCAGTGGTAAAGGGAAAAGAGAGAGACATCTTGGTGCATATGGATGTAAAGAATGTGGAGAAAGGAGGAGTCAGGCGCTTCCAGTTTATAGACGGTATATAAAAAGGCAAGTGTGTTAATATAGACTGTGCCTTGTGTGGGAATGACTAAAAAATACATACTACCTCTTGACAGGTAAATGGCAAATGTGACCACCCCTGGGAAGAAAATTACAAAGAGGTGTACCTTCCTCTAAGACGCTCTAGAACCTGTCTGCCCTGCCCCTGGGCACATAGTTAGCAAGCAGAGCATGGACTAGAGTTCAGTCCTCACTCATCCCTGCAGGCAGCATCCTTTGTAAAGTGAACAAACCTCAGAACTAGAGGCCAATGCTCAGACTGCAGCCAGATAGCAGGAGTTTCTTAAAGCTCATGACCTTTTCTGGGTTCGCAGCAAAGGAGGCTTGTGAGATACAGAAGATCAAAGGAGCATCACATAGAAATGTTTTACCTCTGCTTAGCTGAACTGACACAAATTAACAACATGTAGTCTCTATAATATTCAGAGCAAAGAAGACATTTATGAGCTGTTATATCACCAGCAAGTTGTTCTTCCTCCCAGCAATTTGAGAAAAATATGTTAGTAA
This sequence comes from Mesoplodon mirus, assembly GCF_964341445.2. Lineage (NCBI taxonomy): Eukaryota > Metazoa > Chordata > Mammalia > Artiodactyla > Ziphiidae > Mesoplodon > Mesoplodon mirus. The sequence goes on from NC_138976.1 coordinate 49,653,278, forward strand.
TATTTCATTAGAAAAATATTTTTCTTTTTGTATAAAAAGATCAGTTGTTTTTCTATACTATTTCTACTACATTTTGGGACCAAAATGTCTTCTGTAGAAGTGAATCTCCATTTTAACGATGGAGATTATTGAAAAAAGATAAAAGTGAAGAATACAAATTCAGTTTTTAGCTTTCCAAAATGTCTCTTTTTGCAGAATACTTTTAGAACAATACAAAATTTTTTCTTACCATCTATCTTCAAATTTCCCTTCATATTTATTAGCAGGTCAATAGGATTTTTAGAAACTATAGAACCAGTCCTAAAACCATTGATAAATTAACTGGATGCAAATATGATAGGATATCTAATTCAAGTTATTAGACTGAAACCCCATAGCAGAATTCATATTATAAATAAACTTGACAACCTTAATATAAGTGCTCCTAGTGCAATATATAACATTGAGCCTACAGTTGGGAAGAGGTTAAATAGTGCGGGTAACTTCATCGCAGTCAGTTTATTGATAATTAAGTCAAGAAAAGTGATCAATTCCCTACCTAACAGACACCGTAGAGTTTTTTACATTAATGCTGTTTCTACCTTAGTGGGAGAATCAAATTAGCTGGAAATAGTAACATAATTCTGAACTTAAACATGAACTCAATAGTAAGAAAGTTTGGAAAAGTCCGCAGAAAACATGTGATAGTGTTCTAAGAAAGATTGTTTACAACATAATCATAAGTTAACATTATTTACTGCTACTATTTAATCTTACTCATCTCTATATCCCTGGAACCTAGGCAAGTGTCTGACACCTTGTAAGTGCTTTAAAAGTGTTAAAGTACTCATTAGTGTCACATTTATTATAATTGTATTATCTTACTGGCTTCTGGGTCTTGCCATCTTGACTGTACCATTCGCGACATAGAGAAATTATGCAGTGAAACATCCCCAGAATGTTTTGTGTTCTTAGTGGTTCTTAGTTTTTTGTTCTTGTGTTCTTAGTTTTGAGACCCTGAAGATGATCTGCTAGATGGAAAACAATGAGAGTAATATTGATAATTTGCGCTGGGATCAACAAAACTAAATTGAAAATGAGCAGTGTTGGTTATTTAAAATCATTGCTCCCGAAAAAAACCAAAACAACAACAAAAAACCTGTCACAATAAAAACATCTTTGCATATGTACATTATGACTAAAATTGAATGAGAAGCTTTGAAAATGTAGATCAAGTTCCTTTTTATTAATAATCTATTTGAAAATGAAATGTATGAATAACGTACATTTGAATAACCTTATGAATAAATTAGCCATTCTTAAGCTACACAGCTTGCTTTCTAAGTTTTCTCAAACATACCAAAGTCATAGTGATAATCCATTAAATGCATCTAACATACTGAATACACTTATTTTCAGAACTATATTAATATTGTATATCTTCTTTCTACTTGTTTATTGAGGGTCTTAAATTTTATCAGATGTTTTGACTCTTGACTGTGAAAGTGTGAGCCAGTGGGATTTGAATGTCTGTAATAGTGGCAAATGTGTGGTATCTCTCTATTTGTCACCATGGGCTAATGAATTTTTATGCATTTGATGTTTACAATCATTTAGAGTTATTTTTTTGATTACCAAATTGTTCCAACTTGGCACTCAGTAAATATTAGTTACCCTGTGTTTTTTTTTTTTTTTTTTTTTTTGTGGTACATGGGCCTCTCACTGCTGTGGCCTCTCCCGTTGCGGAGCACAGGCTCCAGATGCGCAGGCTCAGCGGGCATGGCCCACGGGCCCAGCCACTCTGCGACATGTAGGATCCTCCCGGACCGGGACACGAACCCGTGTCCCCTGCATCAGCAGGTAGACCCCCCAACCACTGCGCCACCAGGGAAGCCCAGTTGCCCTGTCTTTCTGAGACCATATAAACTTCTTTTTGATGTTGACCTGGTCTTCACTTAATCTCTTTGCCCATCCAAGACCAATAAAACTCTATAACCACCACTGGAAAGAACTTTATTCCTATACACATTTAGAAAATTATAAAACTATTAAACTTAGAGACAGTGCCATGTCAACTAATTTTAGCACACATTTTTGAATGTTTGAACAGATGTTTCAATATCAAAATTATTGTACTTTTTCATAATTAATATGAAAATATTAATATGGAAATTTTGAACAAAGGCAAATATTTTTTTAAACACAACTTTTCAGGGTATAGTGTCCTTATTGCTTGTCCTACTCCAGTCTTGGTTTAATCACTGCGCTTAGAGTGTATGAAATTAGCATAAACTTAGTTACTATATTGGTATTTTTAATGTTAATTTATCTAGCAGTACTTCCTACTTATTTTAATCTTATCAGCTAAGAAAAAGTCAATTTCAGAAAAGCATTGAGGATAAATAAATAAAAATATTACATTAACTTTTTTACACTACCTTAAAATTTATTTAGCTTTTTTGAACCTCACGTATGTTTTGAGATCCATTCTATGGCCAAGCTAACTAGAGATAAGTACAAATAAGTCAGTTTACTCAAATTTTGTTATAATTAGCTTTTTGCAGTAATTTACAGTAATTACTAGTAATTAAAATATGCTTAATTATTATAATCATGTATTTTGTGCATTTTATTCTAGTTAGATTGGCCATCTGTCTGATGACTCTTTAATCTGTTTGCTTGTGGTAACAATCAGCAGATTATGATTCAACACGGAGTGGTCTTTAACAAAGAAAAAGATTTTTAAAGATTTAATTTTAATGCATCCTTAAATTATGAAGATCATAGTAAAACTAATGAAGTTTAATGCTCTTCTAAAAAATTAGAATCTATACTTTCTGTTTTCAGACTGTTATATATAGAATACTGCATTTACACAGCTGATGAGATGAGATTGATTTATATATATTTACCAGATTTTCTATTTCCGTAGAAATAGACATGATCTATTTTCCAGTTGCAGTACTCAGTGATAAGATGCAAAGCTATAATTTGAACCTGTTTTTTATTACATTAGTGTTGGGAGACACTGAGGAAGAGCAGCTAAGTTTTATCATATTTTTAATTTGGCGCTTTAGATATTTCTATGAACTAGGTGAAAATTGGATGGAAAGAATTAATAACAGAGTGAACAATCCAGAGAATTGACTCTACATAGTACTATTAGAGGTTAAAGCCCTGTGAAAATGTAAGATTCTAGATTGTGATTTTACTTATCAATAGATGTTAAGCTAAATTGTGTTCTTTTCTTTACTGAGATGCAATGGGAAAAGATGAGTGTCTTCATAGGAATTTGATTTTAATTGTCTTTGCTCAGTTCTCTAGTAGAGTAAGGCATGCTTATATATTCATTTTTAAAGATGTAATTGAAAATGCAATTGGCCTGTTTACAATGCTCTATGTAACTGAATTGATTGTGAAAGAACATTTTATGGTGAGGCTATGGTACAGCAGGAAGAGTACTGGACCTGGATGCAGAAGACCTTAGTTCAATATTTATGCTCTGCTTCTTTTGCTAGCTTTGTGAGTTTGTGCAAGGAACTTAACCTCATTGAAACTCCTGGGGAGATATAATGATTTGTCTGCCTATAATTGAAATTTGTATGCGCATATAAAAGTAAAAGGAGGGTGTCTATGTGAAAACCCTTTAAAATTGTGAAGTGCAATTCTATTATCATTGTCACGCATAATAATATGCAATTTTGTTGTTTTTCTTATGTTCTAAGTGTTATACTGTGTGCCAACTTATTTAATTCTCAAAACAACTATATTCAATAGACATTGTTAGCAGCCCTATATGATAAATGAGAAAAATTTGCCCAGAAAGTGGTGGAGCCAGGATGCAAACTTAATCTTTCTAAAACCCATGCCTTTAGTTAGTATGCTTTAGCATATGAGCTTACTTTTGTCTTGTTGCTTTTACTAAGATATCCTAGAAATAAAATGTTAACCATACTAATCAGAAAATATTTTAATGTCGATGCAGTTGTTTTCAGTTGTTTTAGAATATTATTCTGATGGCTAGTTATCCATCAGAAAAGAAGCAATTCTCTGAATTTCCTGTTTAGGGTTTTTTTTAAATTTCATTTTGTGTATTTGTTGTAAATTTTCAAGTTTGGCAAGGTTGGAGATGTTATTAAATTTCAGTGTATTTATAGCTTTCGTTCTAAATATGTGACCCTAACCCACCTCGGTGTACCTTTATGGAACCCTTAAAATAATAAAATGGAAATTCCATATCCTTTGCTTTTATTTTTTTTGTGATATAAATTAAAGCATCATTATTTGGTGAATTGTAGAATTAGAGAAAACACCAATATAGATTTACACAACTCAACAGTAATTGAAATTGAATTGTTATAAATATTAAGAATTAATATCTCAATTTTCATAGGTTTCAGAGAATAGTCTGAGAATAGTCCAAAAATAAGGGTTCTGAAATGCCATATAGTTCAAGCTCTTCATTTTATAAACGAGGAAAGTGGGATATGAGAAGTAAAGTAACTTTTCCAAAGTCAAATGGGAACTTATTGGCAGAACTTGGTCATATGTAGAGGAGGTAAAAATGATTGACCTGCTAGGAAAGTGGCTTGGGCTGATGAAAATGAACATACACCTTGTTTGTTTTATAAAAAGTACCTAGATGCCAGATGACATTTGGCATTAAGACTTTCACATTTAATGGATTTTTTTGGATTACTTTCAGCAAAACTAGCTACTTTTGAGATGTGGCATTATGTGTGGCCCTTTCTGAATAAATTTTTGTGGATCTTCTTTGAGTCTGTGGTATTTGGAAATGCTGCAAATTATTATTTCCTTTGAGGTCATGAGGCAGCAAGATGATGAGGAATGAGAATTGCTCTTGAGTGAGAAGACTGAAGTTTTACCTATTCATCCTCTCTTTCAAGGCATTATTTGTAAAATGAGAATACTGTCTGCTTTACCCACCACCATGTCCAAATTAAAATTATATAAAAGCCCTTTGCAAATGATAAATTGATTTTTCTTCTAGATTTTTATGGAAGTTAGCTGTGTGATCTTGGCAGGTTATTATTTCACTTTTCCAAGCATTAATTTCCTCTTCCCCATCTCACGGGGTTATTTTGAGTGTAACTGAAATCATGCGTTTTAAGTGTGTAATGTACAAACAACAGTGCCTGAAACATAATAAGAACACGTGGTAGATTGAATGCGGAAATTGCCCCAATTTTTCATTTTTTTAATGTGATTTTGCAATTCTTCCCATGAAGAGGTGGACTCTATCCCCCGCCCCAACCCTGGAACTTGTTTTGTTCCATAGAATGCTATTCTGAAGTGTGCCATTTGTGACCTAAGTCTCTAAAGGCTTAGCATGCTCAGTTAGTTCTCTTAAATTTCTTTCTCTACCACCAAAATATACCTGGGGCTATCCTAGAGGAAAATGAGATACGCTATGGAGTAGAGTCTGGTCATAAACCAACCAGTCCCTTACCCATTCACCAGATGTGTGAATAAGCCCAGATGAGATCAGCTCAGCTGGGCTCAGATCAATGTGATTTCTCAGCTGACCCTATAGAGGCTATTATACTTGTTAAAAAAAAAAAAAGTGGTTCTTGGGCTTCCCTGGTGGCGCAGTGGTTGAGAGTCCGCCTGCCGATGCAGAGGACACGGGTTTATGTCCTGGTCCGGGAAGATCCCACATGCGCGGAGCGGCTGGGCCTGTGAGCCATGGCCGCTGAGCCTGCGCGTCCGGAGCCTGTGCAAATGGTTCTTGTTTTAAACCACCGTGTTTTGGGCTTGTTTCTGACACAGCAAGAACTGATAATACATGCAAAAAATGGTAGGCATTATTATTGTTATTAGGATTTTTATATATGTAATAAACTTTATGACAATGATTACTTACATTTGGGAACATTTCTTTGGCTTGCATGTAAAGTAATTTTTTCAAGCTTTTCAATCCCTGAAACAAAACAAAACCAAAATGGAAGAAGTAACTAGAGGAATTCATGTTATGTAAAAGTATTTAAAACATAGATACATGTGGTTTAAGGTAATGGGTAATTGATTCAACCGCCTAACCCCTCCCAGAGGGATATATGTATTATGAGATTGTCTCATGCCCTCCATTCTCTCCTTCCCTGCCCCCTGCAGAGTGTGAATTTAATGTGCTTTAAGATACATCGATTTGGCAGCTTCAGTAAAGACATTAGCCAAAACTTTTAGCATGATCTTGAGAACATATTAAGTGAAACTCCCTGAGAGTCCTCATAAAAATATTGTTTTTAGTTTTTAGAACATAGATTTTTGTCTCTTTTATTTACTATTAACAGTTAGCCAATTGCAAATGAAGTTAGCTAACTTCTCTTAGTTTGAGGAAATCCTTCAGTTGCTTCAACACAAAAGGGAAATGGAACAGTTGAGCCTGCCCTGTCAAAATTTGACAAGTGTTTTTCACTGAGAGCACACATAAGCAAAGATATTTACATATGAAGGTATATATTTGTCCAATTACTTTCTCTGCTCTTGTTATTCATGCTGTGGTGCTTTAGATAAGAGCATGTTCTTTCACTGCAATCTTCTTATTAAATTAGCTTTCTTTTTAAGAAGCTCTAAAGATGAAAAAGCACTCCGGATGTTAAATGTAATTTAAATATTATATGAAGTGCTTCTTACGTGTTACATTTTAGATAGTAGAAAAAAGAGAAGCAGGTGGGCAGTGAGAGTGGAAAACTGAGGTGCAGTTTAAAATTTTTGAAGGGCTGCCTTGTATAAGATAAGATCACAAATAATATTCTCTGTTGTCATGAGGGACTTTGCAAGAGCAGAACATGAAGAAATACCTCTAATAGCAACAGAAAGGATCCAGGGATATATAATTTATTCATTCAACATAACATTTATTGTGGGCTTACTGTGTGAAGCCCTGTTCTAAGTGCCCAGGATAGAGGAGGAACAAACCAGGAAAAAGTCCCTGAAGTCGTTCTGGTAAATTTCCCTTGTTCAGAGAATGATTTGGAAGCTCACCTCCAGGTCTACATCCGGCACCTGGACCTTCCCCTTAGTTATGAAGTTACAAAATGAAGATGGCAGTGTGAGGGATACTGTGAAATATGCTGCTGGACATGATTGGCAGCGTCAGGCTGCTCTCTTGAGGCTCCAGGTTGTCTCCACTCACAGCCTCAGGTCTTCATGGGAAGAATGACTAGAGAGGTGTGTAGGCATAGTTCTTCCACTCTACATTAAAGATTTTCTGGTTAACCTTTTCACTCAATGGAATGTTTCTTTGGGTAAATAATTTCTAGTCTTATTCAAACAGGATCTCTTATTCCTGGGCTGTGGCAGTTCATCTCTTGATGATATTTTCTTAGTTTGTTTCCATTGAAAATAGAAAATTGATTGCCCCTGGCATTCTGGTTTCTATTTTATCGTTTGCAAATTCACATTCCTATTCCATCTATTTTCTTTTTGCTAATGTGGGCATATTTCACTTTATGGGTTTATTGTTTGTCATTTCCTAGTCACAGTTTGCATTTTCTTTTGCCCACATTGAGGTTTTGCTCATATTCCTCTCATGCCGTTCTTAATTTACATATTCTAAGTAGGTGTCACTTTTTATTAACTGAGATGTGAATAGCTCTAATTTTATATGTCAGTATGCTTGGAGGGCTGCTAATTTTGGTGGATTCTTCTTTCCTGTTTAATCTACTTTCTCAAAGGAATAATTTTAAAATGTAGAATCTATCATCTTCTTTTCTGGTAAATATGAAATGCTATAGATTTGTCTTCTGGTAGCACTTACCCAGGGTGTAGATGATAGATTCATAGACTAGATCACCAAAAAAAAGAAAAAGAGGGAGGGAGGGAGGGAAGGGAGAGAGAGGGGGAAAGGAAGAAAACGGAAAGAAAGGAAAGGAAGGAAGAAAGGAAGGAAGAAGCAAAGGAAGAAAGGAGAAATGTGTAGATTTATTTATTTGCTTGACTAACAGGTGGAATTTTAAACCAAAAGAGATTAATCTATTTACCCACTTTTGATTCACGTCCTGGCATTGTCGTACATAGAGGTCATGGGTCAGCATTTCTCACTGTTAAGAGAACTAGACCACAGCCGAGTTTATTCTCAGTCATCCTGGGAAGCAACAGTATTCACATCTGTAGGATTTACCTTTTTTATCTTGGCACTCTTTCAACTTTAAATTTTCCTTTTCTACCATTGGAAACTCCAGCTGGGTTCTGAGTCTGTATTTATTATTAATTTTGTATGTTCCTCCTGTTTAAAATCTGCTTCTTGACTGTGACTCCCATACCTAGGACTTGGATCCTGCATCCTAATCCCTGCCAGACAGGTTCCTATCTATGGGGTCTTTTCTTCTAAATGGTTGTTAATGATAATCTCTGACAAAAGAAGAGATGTGTTCCTAAAAAATTACACTCCCTGTGATGTTTTCTAAATAGAATCATTTAAAATATACTGGGGGTATTTGCTATTTGAAAGCTACTGGTAATGAGGTGTTTTATAAAGAGAAAGACCTTTTTACAAGGCAAATTATAGCCCTTACTCCCCAATTCATCTCTCTCCTTTCTTCCTGTATTTTGTACTGAAAATCCTTAAGACTAGGCACATTCAGGGCCACCTACTATGACCACATGGCTTGTGTACTATATAGTCCCAGAGGATGTTATTCACAGAGACTATAGTATCAGCAGCCTTATTCAGAACTGCTTGGACTCTGGTGTTTCAAAATTTATTTTATCTTTCCCTCAACCTGATGTTAATAAACTCATTATTTGTTAATTTGTTTCTCTGCTTTTCGTTTGAAGTCTGTGTTAATAGATAGCTTAACTTTTTTTTTTTTTTTTTTTAACTGAGAAGAATAAAAAGTAGGCCAGGCTAGGGTTGCTTTGCTTGGATGTATGGCATGTCACATTGGCCGCCTTTAAAAGCCCTTGACTCTGTCTGGAGGAAGCTCATTATCCGATTTCTTTGGTCATTTCCTGCTATAGTAGTTTATGTCAATTTCAGCTAATTCTTTCTGTCTATTCTTCTTGCTAGGATTGTTTTTTGGGTTCTCACTAAACTCAAGGAACCCTGTCAACTTGTCTTCTGATCCACATATTATTGTAGTATCTAAGAATGCTGCAGTGTCTGACTGAGATTTATATTTTTATGGGAATCTTTCCAAGCAATAAGTCATTACGAGAGAAACTGCTAGAAAAAATTTATTATTATTCAAAGGTAGGCACAGAAAAAGTTTTGATCTCCTGATGATACATAAATGATGGAGTCAGTTCCATCAGCATAATAGAAGATAACACTTTCAATAATAAAAGCCACCTTATATGAACATCACTCTGTACTACAAAGAAACCATTATTGATTTACTAACTCTGTGAGATTCAACATTTTCGTTCCCATTTCATAGATGAGGGAACTAAACCTTTTGAAGTTCTTGTAAATTGTTCAGGATCAAAACTAATTAGTGGCAGAGATGTATTTTTTAATACAGACCTTATGATTCCCAAACTCATTCTTTCCATTATACCATGCTGTTACATTAATACTATCTAATTTTTAGTAGGTAGCCACTGATACTTTGCCACTATAGACGTAGAGTGTTCCCTCAATAGATGTTGATCATCTAGCAGGGAGTAAATTCTACCCAAACCCAGCCCATACTGTTTTCTTGCTGTTTTTTGTGTTTGTCTTTTCCTTCTTTTATTTCTTCCCTTGCTCCTATTTTGTTACCTTGGATATTACATTTATAACATCATTAAATACTTGCACCAATGGCTCTACTCTCTGCCTATTTTCCCTTTCATTGTTAAAACAGAAATGGTAGATAGAAAATGATAGAAGTGGACCAGATGTTTCCAGATACCCTCAGGGCATCCCACAGTCCTTTATATTTAAGGATGATTCCTTCATGGGGGAAGGTACGAGTGGGGGAAAGATGGTATGGTAGCTTTAAAAAAGTGTAACCACATATAATGGAGGCAGTCTGGAGAAGCAAAACATTTATTTTCTGTGATTTTTGATGACGTGGTAAGACTGAGATAGAATACAGGAGAATGAAATCTATGAAATTTATGTAGTCTTTTGACTGCTACAATAATCTGGATTTTAGAATTACTGGTTTCTGAGTTGTGTTAACTTGCTGCAGCCAGGAAAATCTCTGTAGGGTATAAAACTTAGAAGGATATACATTTCCTCAAACCTGAGAATATGCATACATCTCCCATGTAATGTGGGAAACTTCCACTTGCTAACGGTCCTATAATCTAGTAGATGAATACTTGCATTCTTGTTCATGACCACCTAGTTTTATAGAATCACAAGATCAAGTAGTGTTTATTGAAGGGGCAGGTAACAGAAGCCAAAAATGTGTGAGACATTCTTGTTTACTCTCCATCTTCCTGGGTGTGGGGGTGAGGGCGGGGAGAGAGAGATCTTGAGAGAGTGTGTCTTTCCTGGTGCTGAGATAAATGAATGAAACTCTATTTCCCTACCAGTATGGTATCCTCCTGTACTTTACTCCTGCTTTCCTCTTATCTACCTACCTATTGATCCTTCTGCATTTTTTATTAGTTCAAGTTCATGGAATCAATATATTTTCAATAAGGTTATTTAACTGACTTGCTCCCTTTAACTGCTATCTGATTGAAATTTTTAAAATTTAATTAATTATTTTTTACATTTTTATTGGAGTACAATTGCTATACAATGGTGTGTTAGTTTCTGCTTTACAACAAAGTGAATCAGCTATACATATACATATATCCCCATATCTCCTCCCTCTTGCGTCTCCCTCCCACCCTCCCTATTCCACCCCTCTAGGTGGTCACAAAGCACCGAGCTGATCTCCCTGTGCTATGCGGCTGCTTCCCACTAGCTATCTATTTTACGTTTGGTAGTGTATGTATGTCCATGCCACTCTCTCACTTCGTCCCAGCTTACCCTTCCCCCTCCCTGTGTCCTCAAGGCCATTCTCTACGTCTGCATCTTTATACCTGTCCTGCCCCTAGGTTCTTCAGAACCATTTATTAGATTCCATATATATGTGTTAGAATACAGTATTTGTTTTTCTCTTTCTGACTTACTTCACTCTGTATGACAGTCTGTAGGTCCATCCACCTCACTGCAAATAACTCAATTTCGTTTCTTTTTATGGCTGAGTAATATTCCATTGTATATATGTGCAACATCTTTATCCATTCATCTGTAGATGGACACTTAGGTGGTTTCCATGTCCTGCCTGTTGTAAATAGAGCTGCAGTGAACATTGTGGTACATGACTCTTTTTTTTTTTTTTTTTTTTACATGACTCTTTTTGAATTATGGTTTTCTCAGGGTATATGCCCAGTAGTGGGATTGCTAGGTCGTATGTTAGTTCTATTTTTAGTTTTTTCAGGAATGTCCATACTGTTCTTCATAGTGGCTGTATCAATTTACATTCCCACCAACAGTGCAGGAGGGTTCCCTTTTCTCCACACCCTCTGCAGCATTTGTTGTTTGTAGATTTCTTGATGATGGCCATTCTGACTGGTGTGAGATGATACCTCATTGTAGTTTTGTTTTGCATTTCTCTAATGATTAGTGATGGTGAGCATCCTTTCATGTGTTTGTTGGCAATCTATATATCTTCTTTGGAGAAAGGTCTGTTTAGGTCTTCTGCCCAGTTTTGGATTGGGTTGTTTGTTTTTTTGGTACGGAGCTGCATGAGCTGCTTGTAAATTCTGAAGATTAATCCTTTGTCAGTTGCTTCATTTGCAACATTTTATCCCACTCTAAGGAATGTGTTTTTGTCTTGTTTATGGTTTCCTTTGCTGTACAAAAGCTTTTAAGCACCATTAGGTCCCATTTGTTTAGTTTAGTTTTTATTTCCATTTCTCTAGGAGGTGGGTCAAAAAGGATCTTGCTGTGATTTATGTCATAGAGTGTTCTGCCTATGTTTTCCTCTAAGAGTTTGATAGTGTCTGGCCTTACATTTAGGTTTTTAATCCATTTTGAGTTTATTTTTGTGTATGGTGTTAGGGAGTGTTCTAACTTCATTCTTTTTTTTTTTTTTTTTTTTTTTTTTTTTTTTTTTTTTTTTGCTGTACGCGGGCCTCTCACTGCTGTGGCCTCTCCCGTTGCGGAGCACAGGCTCCGGACACACAGGCTCCGCGGCCATGGCTCGCGGGCCCAGCCGCTCCGCGGCATGTGGGATCTTCCGGGATCGGGGCACGAACCCGTGTCCCCTGCATCGGCAGGCGGACTCTCAACCACTGCGCCACCAGGGAAGCCCTAACTTCATTCTTTTACATGTACCTGTCCAGTTTTCCCAGCACCACTTATTGAAGAGGCTGTCTTTTCTCCATTGTATATTCTTGTCTCCTTTATCAAAAATAAGGTGACCATATGTGCAAGGGTTTATCTCTGGTCTTTCTATCCTGTTCCATTGATCTATATTTCTGTTTTTGTGCCAGTACCATACTGTCTTAATTACTGTAGATTTGTAGTACGGTCTGACGTCTGGGAGCCTGATTCCTCGAGCTCCATTTTCTTTCTCAGGATTGCTTTTGCTATTCGGGGTCTTTTGTGTTTCCATACAAATTGTGAAATTTTTTGTTCTATTTCTGTGAAAAATGCCATTGGTAGTGTGGTATGGATTGCACTGAATCTGCAGATTGCTTTGGGTAGTATAGTCATTTTCTCAATGTTGATTCTTCCAATCTAAGAACATGGTATATCTCTCCATCTGTTTGTATCATGTTTAATTTCTTCATTCAGTGTCTTATAGTTTTTTGAGTACAGGTCTTTTACCTCCTTAGGTAGATTTATTCCTAGGCATTTTATTCTTTTTGTTGCAGTGGTAAATGGGAGTGTTTCCTTAATTTCTCTTTCAGATTTTTCTTCCTTAGTGTATAGGAATTCAAGAGATTTCTGTGCATTAATTTTGTATCCTGCTACTTTACCAAATTCATTGATTAACTCTAGTAGTGTTCTGGTAGCATCTTTAAGGTTCTCTATGTATAGTATCATGTCATCTGCAAACAGTGACAGCTTTACTTCTTCTTTTCCAATTTGGATTCCTTTTATTTCTTTTTCTTCGCTGATTGCTGTAGCTAAAACTTCCAAAACTATGTTGAATAATAGGGGTGATAGTGGACAACCTTGTCTTGTTCCTAATATTAGAGGAAATGGTTTCAATTTTTCACCATTGAGAACGATGTTGGCTGTGGGTTATGGCCTTTCTTACATTGAGGTCAGTTCCCTCTATGCGTACTTTCTGGAGGGTTTTTTTTTTTATCATAAATAGGTGTTGAATTTTGTCAAAAGCTTTATCTGCATCTATGGAGATTATCATATGACTTTTCTCCTTCAGTTTGTTAATATGGTTTATCCCATTTATTGATTTGCGTGTATTGAAGAATCCTTGCATTCCTGGGATAAACCCCACTTGGTCATGGTGTATGATCCTTTTAATATGCTGTTGGATTCTGTTTGCTAGTTTTTTGTTGCGGATTTTTGCATCTATGTTCATCAGTGATATTGGCCCCTTGTTTTTTTTTTTTTTTTTTTGTGACATCTTTGTCAGGTTTCGGTATCAGGGTGATGTTGGCTTCGTAGAATGAGTTTGGGAGTGTTCCTTCCTCTGCTATATTTTGGAAGAGTTTGAGAAGGGTAAGTGTTAGCTCTTCTCTAAATGTTTGATAGAATTCGCCTGTGAAGCCATTTGGTCCTGGACTTTTGTTTGTTGGAAGATTTTGTTTTTGTTTGTTTGTTTGTTTGTTTTGTTTTTGTGGTATGAGGGCCTCTCACTGTTGTGGCCTCTCCCGTTGCGGAGCACAGGCTCCGGACGCGCAGGCTCAGTAGCCATGGCTCATGGGCTAGCCTCTGTGTGTCATGTGGGATCTTCCCGGACCGGGGCATGAACCCGTGTCCCCTACATTGGCAGGCGGACTCTCAACCACTCCGCCACCAGGGAAGCCCTGTTGGAAGATTTTTAATCACAGTCTCCATTTCAGTGCTTGTGATTGGTCTGTTTATATTTTCTATTTCTTCCTGGTTCAGTCTCGGAATGTTGTGCTTTTCTAAGAATTTGTTCATTTCTTCCAGGTTGTCTATTTTATTGGCATATAGTTGCTTGTAGTAATCTCTCATGATCTTTTGTATTTCTGCAGTGTCAGTTGTTACTTCTCCTTTTTCATTTCTAATTCTATTGATTTGAGTCTTCTCCCCTCTTTTTCTTGATGAGTCTGACTAATGGTTTATTAATTTTGTTTTTCTTCTCAAAAAACCAACTTTAATTTTTATTGATCTTTGCTATTGGTTCCTTCATTTCTTTTTCATTCATTTCTGCTCTGATCTTTATGATTTCTTTCCTCCTGCTAACTTTGGGGTGTTTTTGTTCTTCTTTCTCTAATTGCTTTATGTGTAAGGTTAAGTTGTTTATTTGAGATGTTTCTTGTTTCTTGAGGTAGGATTGTATTGCTTTAAACTTCCCTCTTAGAACTGCTTTTGCTGCATGCCATAGGCTTTGGGTCATCATGTTTTCATTGTCATTTGCTTCTAGGTATTTTTGATTTCCTCTGATTTCTTCATTGATCTCTTGGTTATTTAGTAGTGTATTGTTTAGCCTCCATGTATTTGTATCTTTTACAGATTTTTTTCCTGTAATTGATATCTAATCTCATAGCTTTGTGGTTGGAAAAGATACAATTTCAATTTTCTTAGATTTAGCAAGGCTTGATTTGTGATCCAAGGTATGATCTATCCTGGAGAATGTTCCATGAGCATTTGAGAAGGAAGTGTATTCTGTTGTTTTTGGATGGAATGTCCTATAAATATCAATTAAGTCCATCTTGTTTAATGTATCATTTAAAGCTAGTGTTTCTTTACTTATTTTAATTTTGGATGATCTGTCTGTTGGTGAAAGTGGGGTGTTAAAGTCCCCTACTATGATTGTGTTACTGTCGATTTCCCCTTTTATGGCTGTTAGCATTTGCCTTATATATTGAGGTGCTCCTATGTTGGGTGCATAAATATTTACAATTGTTATATTTTCTTCTTGGATTGATCCCTTGATCATTATGTAGTAGGATTGATCCCTTGATCATTATGTAGTATCCTTCCTTGTCTCTTGTAACATTCTTTATTTTAAAGTTTATTTTTTCCCATATGAGAATTACGACTTCAGCTTTCTTTTGATTTCTATTTGCATGTAATATCTTTTTCCATCCCCTCACTCTCACTGTGTATGTGAGAGTCTAGGTCTGAAGTGGGTTTCTTGTAGACAGCATACATACAGGTCTTCTTTTTGTGTTCATTCTGCCCGTCTATGTCTTTTGTTTGGAGCATTTAATCCATTTACCTTTAAGGTAGTTATTGATATGTGTGTTCCTATTACCATTTTCTTAATTGTTTTGGGTTTGTTATTGTAGGTCTTTTCCTTCTCTTGTGTTACCGGCCTAGAGAAGATCCTTTAGCATTTGTTGTAAAGCTGGTGTGGTGGTACTGAATTCTCCTAGCTTTTGCTTGTCTGTAAGGTTTTACTTTCTCCATCAAATCTGAATGAGATACTTGCTGGGTAGAGTAATCTTGGTTGTAGGTTTTTCTCTTTCATCACTGTAAGTATGTCCTGCCACTTCCTTCTGGCTAGCAGATCTTCTGCTGAAAGATCAGCTGTTAACCTTGTGGGGATTCCCTTGTATGTTATTTGTTGTTTTTCCCTTGCTGCTTTTCATATTTTTTCTTTGTATTTAATTTTTGATGGTTTGATTAATATGTGTGTTGGCATGTTTCTCCTTGGATTTATTCTGTATGGGACTCTCTGTGCTTCCTGGACTTGACTATTTCCTTTCCCATATTAGGGCAGTTTTCAACTATAGTTTCCTGAAATAATTTCTCAGTCCCTTTCTTCTTCTCTTCTTTGGGAACCCCTATAATTTGAATGTTGGTGCATTTAATGTTGTCCCAGAGGTCTCTGAGACTGTGCCCTCAATTCTTTTCATTCTTTTTTCTTTATTCTGTTCTATGATAGTTATTTCCACTATTTTATCTTCCAGGTCACTTATCCTTTTTTTTGCGTCAGTTATTCTGCTATTGATTCCTTCTAGAGAACTTTTAATTTCATTTATTGTGTTGTTAATCATGGTTTGTTTGCTTGTTAGTTCTTCTAGGTCCCTGTTAAACGTTTCTTGTATTTTCTCCATTTTATTTCCAAGATTTTGGATCATCTTTACTATCATTATTCTGCCTTGTGTTTCAGGTAGACTGCCTATTTCCTCTTTATTTGTTTGGTCTGGTGGGTTTTTACCTTGTTCCTTCATCAGCTGTGTGTTTCTCTGTCTTCTCATTTTGCTTAACTTACTGTGTTTGGGGTCTCCTTTTCACAGGCTGCAGGTTCGTAGTTCCCCTTGTTTTTGGTGTCTGCCCCCAGTGGGTAAGCTTGGTTCAGTGGGTTGTGTAGGCTTCCTGGGGGAGGAGACTGGTGCCTGTGTTCTGGTGGATGGGGCTGGATCTTATCTTTCTGGTGGGCAGGACCACGTTTGGTGGTGTGTTTTGCGATGTCTGTGACCTTATTATGATTTTAGGCAGCGTCTCTGTTAATGGGTGTGCTTGTGTTCCTGTCTTGCTAGTTGTTTGGCCTAGGGCGTCCAGCACTGTAGCTTGCTGGTCATTGAGTGGAGCTGGGTCTTGGCGTTGAGATGGAGATCTCTGGGAGAATTTCTGCATTTGATATTCTCCATTGAGTGGAGCTGGGAGGTCTCTGGTGGGCCAGTGTCCTGAACTTGGCTCTCCCACCTCTGAGGCACAGCCCTGACACCCGGCTGGAGCATGACAGCCCTGTCACCCACCCGGCTCAGAAGAAAAGGGAGAAAAAAAGAAAGAACTAAGAAGTAAAATAAAGTTATTAAAACAAAATAAAGAAATATTAAAAATAAAAAAGTTAAAAAGTAGTAGAGAGAAGAAAAGCAAGAAGGAAAGAGAGAAAGAAAGTAGAGAGCAACGAAACCATGAAACACATCCAGCAAAGATAACAAGCACTAAATCTATACTAAAAAAAAAAAAAAAAAAAGGTACAGAGAGAACCCTAGGACAAATGGTAAAAGCAAAGCTATACAGACAAAATCACACAAAGAAGCATGCACATACACACTCACAAAAAGAGAAAAAGGAAAAATGTACACATATCTATATATTTTAAAAGAAAAGGAAGAGAGCAACCAAATCAATACAAATCTACCAATGATAATAAACTCTAAATACTAAACTAAGATTAACATAAGACCAGAATCAAATTAGGTGCAGAAAGCAAACCCCATGTCTATAATTGCTCCCAAATTCCACCGCCTCAATTTTGGGATGATTCGTTGTATATTCAGGTATTCCACAGATGCAGGGTACATCAAGTTGATTGTGGAGCTTTAATCCGCTGCTTCTGAGGCTTCTGGGAGAGATTTCCCTTTCTCTTCTTTGTTCACACAACTCCTGGGGCTCAGCTTTGGATTTGGCCCTGCCTCTGCGTGTAGGTTGTGTGAGGGTGTCTTTTCTTTGCTCAGACAAGACGGGGCTAAAGGAGCAGCTGATTAGGGGGCTGGCTCATTCAGGCCAGGGGGAGGGAGGGGTACGGACCAAGGGGCGAGCCTGCGGCGGCAGAGGCTGTCGTGCCGTTGCACCAGCCTGAGGACCACCATGTGTTCTCCCGGAGAAGTTGTCCGTGGATCACGGGACCCTGGTAGTGGTGGGCTCCACAGGCTCCCGGGAGGGTAGTTGTGGATAGTGCCCTGTGCTCGCACACAGGCTTCTTTGTGGCTAGAGCAGCAGCAGCCTTAGCATTTCATGCCTGTCTCTAGGGTCCGTGCTGATAGCTGTGGCTCATGCCCATCTCTGGAGATTGTTTAAGGGGTGTTTTGCATCCCCTCTCCTCACGTACCCCAAAACAATGCTCTCTTGCCTCTTCAGCAGCTCCAGACTTTTTCCTGGACTCCCTCCTGGCTAGCTGTAGTGAACTAGCCCCCTTCAGGCTGTGTTCTCGCTGCCAACCCCAGTCCTCTCCCTGGGATCTGACCTCTGAAGCCCGAGCCTCAGCTCCCAGCCCCCACCCATCCCGGCGGGTGAGCAGACAAGCCTCTCGGGCTGGTGAGTGCCGGTCGGCACCGATCCTCTGTGCAGGAATCTCTCCGTTTTGCCCTCTGCACCCCTGTTGCTGCGCTCTCCTCCATGGCTCCGAAGCTTCCCGCCCACCCCACCCTCTGCCTCCGCCAGTGAAGGGGCTTCCTAGTGTGTGGAAACTTTTCCTCCTTCACAGCTCCATCCCAGAGGTGCAGGTCCTGTTCTTATTCTTTTATCTCTGTTTTTTCTTTTTCTTTTGTCCTACCCAGGTACGTGGGGGAGTTTCTTGCCTTTTGGGAGGTCTGAGATCTTCTGCCAGCATTGAGTAGGTGTCCTGTAGGAGTTGTTCCACATGTAGATGTATTTCTGATGTATTTGTGGGGAGGAAGGTGATCTCCACGTCTTACTCCTCTTCCATGTTGAAGGTCTCCTCTGTCTGGTTGAATTTTAAGTTTGATTTTGAAACTAAATCATTGGAGAATGTAAAAATTGAATTGAATATTACAGCAATGATGACTTAAAAATACAATGTGGACTTTTGTCTAGGGTTCATTTTATTCTATATTTTAAGATTTTATCTGTTGTAATATCTAACACATATAAATTCTCAGAAGTAAATCCTCACAATGACCAGGAACTGAGCATTTTATATAGCCATTAGTATCTTAGACAAATTTCTAGGTTAATTGAGACTGTAATTGTGTTGTTTTGGGGAACAGGCATACCTGGGATCTAAACAATAGTACTTATCAAGAAGTTCACCTTGTTTTGTTAGAAGGCCATAAACAATAGAATCATAGAGCAGGGTGTGACTATGGTATACATAACATCACAGAAATGATGAAAGAAAGCCTTATCTTTAGAAGAATTTTAGGTTTACATTAAGAAGGGAGGATTTTATCACGTCACTTTCCTAGGAGGTAAAGACTAGCATCTTTAACAAGGTCTGCTGGCCTTAAGTGATTTGGTCCTGGCCTCTATCAACAGCTTCAACTAACTCAACCTGT
Source organism: Mesoplodon mirus (assembly GCF_964341445.2). Classification (NCBI taxonomy): domain Eukaryota; kingdom Metazoa; phylum Chordata; class Mammalia; order Artiodactyla; family Ziphiidae; genus Mesoplodon; species Mesoplodon mirus. The sequence continues at coordinate 49,672,340 of NC_138976.1, forward strand.
AGCACTCTGAGTTTAGGCATGTAAGCCTCCTTTGGTTTATTGAATTCCCTCATCCTTTCTTCTTCAGGGCTTTGCTGCTTCCCTTTCCTCTTCATGGAGGGCTCTCCCTGTCTGCTTAGTTAATCCCAATACATCCTTCAGAATTCGGATCAAAAAGTACTTTGGGGATGTTTTCTCTTCACTTTCATCATAATAGAATTCCCTCTCTATACTCATAGCTTCCAGTAAGTATCTTTTATAGCTCATAGCACAATGGAAGTTAAAAATACATTATGTTGTCAATCGTTTACCATATTTCTTGCTAGAATATAAGTTAATGAGGGCAGTCATCACTTTTGTCTTGGTTCACCATCCCTCCCCAACCCCACGCTTAGTATAATGATAGCATGTAGTTAGTGCTTGATGCATACTTATTGATTGATTGAATGAACAAATGGATAGATAAATGCATAAGTAAATAAATAAATTCAAGGCCAGAACAACGGAGAGGAAAGGGTATAAAACAGGAAAAAATGGTCAGAGAAAAGAAGAGAGGGAACATCATAAAAATTCCAATGGTGTGAGAGATCGAGGGAAGCAATAGAAGATGTTTAATACTTGGAAACTATTTAAATAAGGGTATAGTATTGAGGTGTGGAGGTTTGTAAGAAAGAGAAAGGAGGAGAATGTTTGCCTTTGTTATTTTAACTTAGTCAGATTCTGTTTCCTTGGCATTTGGTATCTGGGAACAATTTTCAAAATGATGACATAGACGCTGTATTTGTCACTTTTCTTTTTAGGATGTGAATCCCTCTTCTCCTCCACCTAAAATGTCCAAAAGATTAAGAATATTTAAAATATTATATTAGTGGGAAAGAAGATACAATCTGTATCACAGTTAGTGAAAGAAGAAACTAAGAGATGGAAAAAAAAAAAACCCCTCATATAAGATTAAAAAAGGCTGTTGAGGGCTTCCCTGGTGGCACTGTGGTTGGGAGTCCGCCTGCCGATGAAGGGGATGCAGGTTCATGCCCAGGTCTGGGAAGATCCCACATTCCGCGGAGCGGCTGGGCCTGTGAACCATGGCCGCTGAACCTGCGCATCCGGAGCCTGTGCTCCGCAACGGGAGAGGCCACAACAGTGAGAGGCCCGCGTACCGCAAAAAAAAAAAAAAAAAAAAAAAAAAGCTGTTGATTTAGGATAAGGAGATATTTCTTCTCTGTGGGCAAATCCAGGTTTTCTGAATCCTGGAAGATTATACAGTTGATGCTTGAACAACAAGGGTTTGAACTGTACTGGAACTCTCATATGTAAATTGTTTCCAATAAATAGGTGCTTCCAATAAATGGGACTATGGGATAACAAAATCCCTGGCAGATCCTGGAACCAATCCCCTGTGGAAACTAAGGAGGGACGACTGTACATTGGGAGACTCTCTCTCCCTTTTTTTTTTTTTTTTTTTTTTTACTTTTAATGGATAGTTTTATTGAGATAATGGTAGATTCACATGCAATAGTAAGAAACAGTACAGAGTAATCTCATATATGCTTTACCTGCATACACTTTGTAAAACTACTGTGTAATACCACAACGAGGGAATTGTCACTGATGCAATCCACCAGTGTATTCTTATTTCCTCAGTTTTTCTTGTAGTCATATTTGTGTGTGAATTTAGTTCTATACAATTTTATTAAATGTGTGCATTCATGTATGTGCTATTATGGCCAGGATAATGATCAGTTCCAGATCTTTACTCTTGCCTTTTCATAATCACATCCATTTCTCTCCAGCCCTTTATATAATTTCCTGGAAACTCATATAAATGGCTGTGTATGAAAAATTTGTTCATTTCTATGGCTGAGTAGTATTCTGTGGTATGCATGTACTACAGCATTTTAAAAATTGAAGTATAGTTGATTTACAATATTATGTTAATTTCAGATGTACAATATAGTGATTCAATACTTTTATAGATTATACTCAATTTAAAGTTATTACAAAATAATGGCTATATTTCTCTGGGCTTTGGGACTAGTCAGTGAAAATAAGGATCCCTGAATTTTAATTAACTGCACTATAATTTTGCTTTTGCTCAGCCATAGTCTTCCTGTCTGTGCAATTTTAAAAGACTGCATTAACTTCTTTAAACTTGAGTTTCCTCTTACATGAAATGGTGTGAGCCATGATTTCCATTGAAAGGTTGGTGTGATGTTGTAACACATAGTTTATTTTATAGGAAAAATTGCTTTGTAACCTGGAAGTGGTATAGAGTTAGTCATTCATGCCATTATGATATTTATTAAGTTATTTTATCTTTACTGTCACACTTATATCACTTTGTTTTTTTAAAGTGGAGAAAACAGACAGTACATTTTTAGTATTTCTCCTAAAGAACTAAAACTTGCTGACCAGTACTTTAATGGTCTTTCTGACCCTCATTTATTCATGGTGGGTATGTTCATTAAGAATTGGCCATTTAGAAGCCTGTGCTGACCTAGGCTAACTGACTGGCTATAGCTAAAAATATTCACCATCTTCCGTGTTGCTCAGAGTTTTTTTCTTGATTCTGATTCCTACTTGTCATTCAAATTCTAATTTTTGTTTTCAGGGAATGGAATTATTTGATAACTCCCTTTTCCTTACTACTGCTGGTTCTTGTCAGTCTGTCAGAAAGCAAAAGAAAAAAACCCATTTTTTGAATAATAAAAGCAAAAAGTTATATTGGAGTTTGTAGAAATTCCAGTTATGTTGTTATATAACATCTGTCCCTTTAACTTGATAGTTGTCTCATACTTCTGCACTTCCTAGTGGCATTCCCTTTGGCTGCAGTTTTAGAAACAAATTATAATATTTTCACTTCTTTCTTAGGTGCTGAGTTTACTGCACAGAATGTAATTAGTTAAGTTCTTTTCCATGAGTCTAAATACAAGTACAGACATATATGCACAGTTGACATAACACACTCTTTTACTCATTTTGAATGTTGAAGGGGAGCTCTGTGTTCTTAGTCTTTTTTTTTTTTAAGTTTTTTTTTTGATGTGGACCATTTTAAAAGTCTTTATTGAATATGTTACAATATTGCTTCTGTTTTATGTTTTGTTTTTTTTGGCTGTGAGGCATGTGGGATCTTAGCTCTATGACCAGGGATCGAACTTGCACCCCCTGCATTGGAAGGCGAAGTCTTAACCACTGGACCACTGTGCTCTTAGTTTTGATCATGGCACAACTGTTCTGCTGTGTGTGTGTGTGGGTGTAAGAAGGGATGACCAAGGCAGAGACAGGGGGAGGGTATGTCCTTGGAATATGTTAGATTATTGCACCACCTTTTCTAACTAGCTATCCTTCAGTTGTTAAAAGATCAGTTCCAGTCCCAGCAAGGGACTACCTCTGAGGCCACCAGGATAGTTCTAGTAGCTATCTGAGGGAGAATCAGAGTAAGAGAAGATAACAGAAAAGGCAGTGTCAAGGTCAGGTGGCCTTCAGCAAGTTGCCTGTCATCTGAGAGGTGACATGATTACCCAAGAGGATGACTGTGAAGATTAAATGTGATAATATATGTGAAATACCTGGAACTTCCTAGGTGCTCAATAAATATTTGTCCTTCACACAAAGAGTTTTTGGATCAAGTATGTACCTATCAATGGCTTGGTGCCAAGCCTGGCCCATAGGAAGTACTCAGTAAAGAGTCTAAACTGGACAGCAAGGTGCAGGGGCTGCTGCCTGGGGCTTAGTACCTTACCTCCATGAAGAAGAGGGTGGAAAAAGAGTGTGGAGAGTAGAGAAAGTAAAATGTCATGATGGAAGAATTTGAAGATTAAAAAATTTTTAACATTCTTTCATTTGAAAACCTCAGCTACATATATATTTTTTTATTCCCATGGGACTCAGGATGTCAGAAGTTGGTTATGAGTGGGCTCTGAGTGCCCTGAGAGATGCTCCTCCTTAATGTTGCTTTTTAAAGCAGATGCTTAAAATACTCAATAAAGTACTTAATTTTCTAGAAGTAGTGAAACAGCTGTTTCTTCAAGGAGCAGAATCAGCTCTCTATATAGTCTTATTTTTATATCAATAACACCTAATATAAAAGTAGCCATTGGGCTTCCCTGGTGGCGCAGTGGTTGGGAGTCCGCCTGCCGATGCAGGGTTCGTGCCCCGGTCCAGGAGGATCCCACGTGCCGCGGAGCGGCTGGGCCCGTGGGCCATGGCCGCTGGGCCTGCGCGTCTGGAGCCTGTGCTCCGCGGCGGGAGAGGCCACAGCAGTGAGAGGCCCGCGTACAGCAACAACAACAACAACAACAACAAAAAGTAGCCATTGATTTCAATGAACAGTGAATACTGAGGTGGGTGTTGCTGTTGTTTTAAGGAAAGCTTAAGAGAGCTAAAGGATCTTGTCCAAGTTCACAGAGCTAGTAAATGACAGAGTAGGAATTCAACCCTGGCCTGGCCCATTCCCTAACTACCACACTCAACTGTTTTAGACCTCTTTGAATAACTTTTTAAAAGTCATCCATCAGACTTTTCTTTGCCTTTTGGCCGATCTCATCTGCCACCTGCAAGTGTGGGAGTTTCTTTGTACGCACATAGACATTACTGGCGTCGGAACTACACTCTGATATATATTTATAACCTAGTCTCTCCAGATCCTGAATCAGCCCTTTATGAGCTTCCTTTCCACATAAGTGTTTTGATTCCATCCAGTCATGGTCAGCAAATAGGAAACTTCGATAGAATTTTAAATGTTATTCTTGATAAATAAATAATAGGTTTGGTTGCCATAAGGCATGAAAGGGATTCTCCATATAACTGCATTTAAGATGATATATTTTCAAAAGCTTAGTCAAAGACTTCCACTGAAACTTCCTTTAAACAGTTTTCCAGAAGTCAGTCTAAACCTATGACGTAGTATGAAATGCTGTTCTTGGAGTTACATATTGTTATAAAGACATAACATGAAGGTTTGGGATCAAAGTATATTTTACTCTGTTCTTCAGTTCAAGAAAATTTGATTTCACTTTTTCACAATATGGTACACATGAAGGATGACAGCTGGTAAAACTTACTTCTTGTTTATCATCCATGCATTAGGGAGGGTAAAGGATGAGTCCCAGGGAGAAAATGAAAACACATGGTGTACAATTTTATTTGAAACAATGTGAAACTTCAAAAATATACTGTGAAATAGATCATCTTATTTAATTTAGAATGCCTGCTCAAAACAAAAAGGAAATCAAGTACTTTTGCACATTAATATTTTTAATCTTTAGGCAAAGCATAATTTCATTTTACACCTTCTAAATTGTTCAGTATCTCAGACTTGTAAAATTGATGCTCTGTCCTATGTCTGACTAACGTTTTTTAAAAATAAGTCTTTTATATATATGTGTGTGTTATCAATTTTGACTCCTTGGCAGAGTATAATATACATATGCATTGAAGGGAACAAAGCAGATTTTTGAAAGAATGCAGAAAACTATAAATAGTCTTGAATATTATGTCAATGTGGTAAAATAGGGTACATATTTATTCTCATTTTCTGATATGCTAATTTCTTTCTAGCCCTAGACAGATATTCTCATGAATTACATATTTATGGTGAATTTTAACAGTTGTTTCACATACATGTGTAGATCCTTTCTGGCATATATGCCAGTTGTTTCCTTTGAGATTTTGACCTAGACTTCATTCTTTCTTCATGACTCTGAGTATCTCTTCAAAAAGATCAAATTCACATGGCCATTGTAGCTTAGTAGGATTAATCTTATATATGGTTTTCAAATGGCAGATATTTAAGATTGATTGGAAGAGACTTGCAAAAATGCAAGCTGGATATTTTTATCCTTTATCGTCTTGGATTTTCCTTCTCTTACCATATCAAGCAATCATAGTCTCACAGAGATAGAAGCGACTGAAGAAGAGCCTGCTCCTGTGGAGCAGTGACTTGCTGTTAGGACTGTGGTGTAAATTGGGAAATCCTCGATCATAGCTTATACCTTATAGTAACTTCAGTTTTTGAAGTGCCATGTTTATAAAAGGACGTGTGTGTGTTGATATTTTAAAAAGATTAAATGAAACATACAGGGATAGTGAAACCCTACTTAATTACTGCTGCATTAGAAGTGATACTTTCTTATTATTGATTTCCAGAATAGTCAACTAAACTGAATCATGGAGTAGCAATCAAGAGACCCGATTCCAATTCTGGCTAAGTCTTGTCTCCCCATCACACTGCAGATACTCCCACCTGTTGGGTGAAAATAAAATAATTGCATGAATTTTCATAACCTTATTTATTTGCCTATAAAATGAAATGGTAATGTAGTAAAATTTTGAAATATAAGTATGGGGTAACATCTTCAGACCCCAAATTGTTATTTCCCTAATTCAGGTTTCAGACATGTTTAACATAGTGACATTATCCTGAAGGCATTCACTAAATCAGCGCAGGAACTGTAAGTTTGTTTGATGTGTGCATGTGTGTGTGTGTGTGTGTGTGTGTGTAAGAGTTTGTGCAGACTAAGACTGTACATGTCAGCAGAAAAAGAAGGTAAGATTTGTCACGTAAATAAGTCATGGATGACCCATGTGTCCTGGTGTTCTGCTATGTTTGTGTGTGTGTTTTATTCTTGTTTTTTCTTGCTTTCCATAAAGACTTGTGAAGGAAGAGCCTAATTATAAGGAGTAATAATTGGAACACACTGGTATCAAGTGTAGATTCTCTGTTATGAAATTTATTTAGGATCAACATCTTTGCATTATCTTATAGCTTGATTTTATTTATATTTATATTTCATTTCATTGATTGTTAAATATTTAGTAAGTGACCAAAATATGTTGTGTAAAATCAAAACTTTAATGTTGTATTTCTCTCATATTAAAACAGTGCTTTCTTATTTTTTTTTAAACATCTATATTGGAGTATAATTGCTATTTAATGGTGTGTTAGTTTCTGCTTTATAAGAAAAAGAATCAGTTATACATACACATATATCCCCATATCTCTTCCCTCTTGTGTCTCCCTCCCTCCCACCCTCCCTATCCCACCCCTCTAGGTGGTCACAAAGCACCGAGCTGATCTCCCTGTGCTATACGGCTGCTTCCCACTAGCTATCGGTTTTACATTTCGTAGTGTATATATGTCCATGCCACTCTCTCACTTGGTCCCAGCTTACCCTTACCCCTCCCCGTGTCCTCAAGGCCATTCTCTAGTAGGTCTGCATCTTTATTCCAGTCTTGCCCCTAGGTTCTTCATGACCTTTTTTTTTTTTTAGACTCCATATATATGTGTTAGCATATGGTATTTGTTTTTCTCTTTCTGACTTACTTCACTCCGTATGACAGACTCTAGGTCCATCCAGCTCACTACAAATAACTCAATTTTGTTTCTTTTTATGGCTGAGTAATAGTCCATTGTATATATGTGCCACATCTTCTTTATCCATTCATCTATTGTTGGACACTTAGATTGCTTCAATGTCCTGGCTATTGTAAATAGAGCTGCAGTGGACATTGTGGTACATGACTCTATTTGAATTATGGTTTTCTCAGGGTACATGCCCAGTAGTGGGATTGCTGGGTCATATGGTAGTTCTATTTTTAGTTTTTTAAGGAACCTTCATACTGTTCTCCATAGTGGCTGTATCAATTTACATTCCCATCATCGGTGCAAGAGGGTTTCCTTTTCTCCACACCCTCTCCAGCATTTATTGTTTGTAGATATTTTGATGATGGCCATTCTGACTGGTGTGAGATGATATCTCATTGTAGTTTTGATTTGCATTTCTCTAATGATTAATGATGTTGAGCGTTCTTTTATGTGTTTGTTGGCAATCTGTATATCTTCTTTGGAGAAATGTCTATTTAGGTCTTCTGCCCATTTTTGGATTGGGTTGTTTGTTTTTTTGATATTGAGCTGCATGAGCTGCTTGTAAATTTTGGAGATTAATCCATTGTCAGTTGCTTCATTTGTAAATATTTTCTCCCATTCTGAGGGTAGTCTTTTTGTCTTTTATGGTTTCCTTTGCTGTGCAAAAGCTTTTAAGTTTCATTAGGTCCCATGTGTTTATTTTTGTTTTTATTTCCATTTCTCTAGGAGGTGGGTCAAAAAGGATCTTGCTGTGATTTATGTCATAGAGTGTTCTGCCTATGTTTTCCTCTAAGAGTTTGATAGTGTCTGGCCTTACATTTAGGTCTTTAATCCATTTTGAGTTTATTTTTGTATATGGTGTTAGGGAGTGTTCTCATTTCATTCTTCTACATGTAGCTGTCCAGTTTTCCCAGCACCACTTATTGAAGAGGCTGTCTTTTCTCCATTGTATATTCTTGCCTCCTTTATCAAAGATAAGTTGACCATATGTGCATGGGTTTACCTCTGGTCTTTCTATCCTGTTCCATTGATCTATATGTCTGTTTTTGTGCCAGTATCATAATGTCTTGATTACTGTAGCTTTGTACTATGGTCTGAAGTGCAGGAGCCTGATTCCTCCAGCTCCGTGTTTCTTTCTCAAGATTGCTTTTGCTATTCGGGGTCTTTTGTGTTTCCATACAAATTGTGAAATTTTTTATTCTAGTTCTGTGAAAAATGCCAGGTAGTTTGATAGGGACTGCATTGATTCTGTAGATTGCTTTGGGTAGTAGAGTCATTTTCACAATGTTGATTCTTCCAATCCAAGAACATGGTATATCTCTCCATCTGTTTGTATCATCTTTAATATCTTTCATCAGTGTCTTATAATTTTCTGCATACAGGTCTTTTGTCTCCTTAGGTAGGTTTATTCCTAGGTATTTTATTCTTTTTGTTGCAATGGTAAATGGGAGTATTTTCTTAATCTCACTTTCAGATTTTTCCTCATTAGTGTGTAGGAATGCCAGAGATTTCTGTGCATTAATTTTGTATCCTGCTGCTTTACCCAATTCATTGATTAGCTCTAGTAGTTTTCTGGTAGTGTCTTTAGGATTCTTTATGTATAGTATCATGTCATCTGCAAACAGTGACAGCTTTACTTCTTCTTTTCTGATTTGGATTCCTTTTATTTCTTTTCCTTCTCTGATTGCTGTGGCTAAAACTTCCAAAACAAAAAACAGTGCTTTCTTAATGCAGAGTTTTGTTTTTAATGGATTTCTGTGACTAAATAATCCTATTCAAAGTTTACTTTAATATTAAATGAGTTTTAAATTCACTGGGACCTACTTTGAGTCTGACTTGTAAGTAAACTGAGGTTAGCCATCTCTATGAGTAATTACAAATTAATGAGACGTGACTACTTGCGTAGGTTCATATTAAAATAAGTAGATCGACTGAGCTTATCTGTGATTGCTAGACTACAGTGAAAATTAGCTGTCAGTCTTCATTGCAGCTTTTATAATAAAAATAAATAATGATTTCAAAAATACTATGGTAACCATTTTAGAATTGTCAAAAGGTATCAGGATTTAAAATATGATTTACTCTTTTAATGTACTTTACATTGAGTTTAGCTATAATCCATAAGTAAAGACTTTCTCACCTGCCTTTTGGTATAATATGCACTGCTATATTAATTTTAAAGAAACCAATAGTTTTTCTCATTTTAACCATTTATTTTTTTTGAAGGGAAAATACACTTTTTATGCTTTAGTATTTTTATTACATAACTTAAACATATATGAAATAGAATTTTCAAAGTACTTAGAATAAAATAGAAAATTGTCTGAATTTCTACTTCCTAAATCAGAGGTAAGAACTATAAACTCTTCATCTTATACCTTTCTAGTACTTTTGTATCAAATATATAACATAGGGATATATCATTTTAAAAATTTAAGTGCTGTCATATGGTACATTACATTTGTATTATACTGCAACTCTGCTTTTTCTGTGTATCTATGTATGTGGGAGATTGTCCTTGTAAGACGTATTTGTCTATCTCATTATTTTTAGTACCTGTTTAATATTATGTGAGTGAACTATCATGTCTTAAACCAGTTTCCTCCTTTAGATGGACATTTAGGTTGTTTCCAGATTTTTGCTATTAAAATTGTATGTATATAATTTAATATATAATATAAAATATATAAAATTTATGTTGAAAATGTGCGAATATTCGAGTATGCCTTTTTCAGAGGCAACTGACAGAAATTCAAATAAAATTAACTGAGAAGCCAAACAAAGAAAAATATTGACTGATACAAGAAAGGTTTCCAAGGTATACCTGTATTATGGAATGAACAATTCAAGTTCCAAGTTTTTAAATGTCTCTGAATCTCTCATTTTCTCTCCTCTGTGTGAGATTTATTCTCAGAGAAGTTCTCTGTATATGTTAGAAAAGATGGCCACCAGTTGATTTAGGTTTGTGTGGTCCTTGCATACATCAACTTAAAGTAGAAATGCTCTCTCTTTTTTTACAGGAATGATGTGAAAAAATTTTAGTGGGAGTTTATTCAGTTTTATTATGTGCCTATATTTTGACAGTCAAAGAAAGAAAGGGGATGAGGAATCTATAGTACTGCATGCCCAATACTGTGATTGACCATCTCCACCATAAGCACATAGGATAGGAGAATTTCTTTGAAGAAAAAAGACAAGAACAATAGATACAAGGAATATTAATATTTCAGATTTTGGTAGATGTAGTTAAATTACACTTCTGAAGCAATTTATACTGCAAGCAAAGTATGTGAGGTACTTTATCTGCCTCATACTAATACTATATCACATCATTCATTTTACTTTTATGAGTTTTAAAATCTCATTTTATTTTCTATTTCTTTTTAATATTAATGAGTCGTGGTATTGTTTTCATATGTTTATTGGGCATTTGTATGTCCTCTGTGAATTGTTTGCTTATTTTGTATTATTTGTATTTTGTTTATTTTGTATTAAGTAATTTGTCTTTCTAACATTAATTTTAAGGAAATATTATATATCCTGAATAGTAATTCTCTGTTTCATAGGTGGCACGTAAATTCTTTAGTCTACATTATATCTTTCAGTTTTCCTATGATGTCTCTCATTACACAGATTCTTTATGGCTTCTAATTATTGCATATTCCTCAGGAAGGCTTGCCTCCTACCAGGGTTGTCTCAGTATTTCTAACAATTTTGAAGTTTTAAAAAATAGAGTTATTCTATTTTATAATTATATCTTTAATATTAAAAGCAAATCAATGATGACATTGTAGTACATGTTTCACTGGGTAAGTAGGCAAACAAACATGCTTTGGTTGGTGCTGGAGAGGAAATCAGTGTTTCCTATAGGAAGGCATCAAGGCTATTACTTCCTTATCATATGCATCTGTAATAAAGTGCCTGTCTCATCAGTGCCATTTGGGACCCACTTCTTTCCAATCTTTCTGCTCCATCATCCTTAGAATGTTTGCTCTTTTTCTTGACTTACCTCACTTAGTCACAGGTGCCAGGCATAAGATCTTCACTTGCTAATGTCCAAAGCTGAAAGGAAGGAAATGCAGATGGTGGAGGGGACTTCTTCACATATGGAGGAATATATTTCCCAGAATAAGTCCCAGCACATACAGTATATTTCTTTTGCCAGAAGAGTCTCATAGCCACTTCCCCAGGTCCATCCTTGGCATAGGTGGGTGAGATCCCTATGATCAGCTTAAACCAATCATTATTCATACCATAGAGCCATGGACATTGACACTTGAACACATTTGTTAGCAAGAAAAATGTGAGTGAATGGTTGATGAATGGGTAAACAACAGAGTTTATCACACCAAATATACAAATATAGTACTTTGCATTTTACAGAAGACTTTCATGTATTCACTTGTTTGCTTTACCTCACATTCATGTAAGGACAGTTTTTCTTCCAGTTTTACAGGTGAGGAAAGAGGTCTAAAAAATCACACATTTTGCCTAATATCACAATACTGATGAGACATGAGAGAATTAATTCAAGTCTTCTAATTCCTAGTTCAAGACATTATTTGCTATACGACATGGTTTATCATTTAAACAAACAAATGTGCTTTTTTAAATTGAAGTATAGATAACTTACAGTGTTGTATTAGTTTCTAGTGTACAGCAGAGTATTTCAGTTTTATCTATCTATATTCTTTTTCATATTCTTTTCCATTCAAGTTTATTTCAAGACATTGAATATAGTTCCTATGCTATGCAGTAGGACCTTATTATCTATTTTAGATGTATCCTAAACTCCTAATTTACCCTGCTCCCCTTTCCTCTTTGGTAACCATAAGTTTGTTTTCTATGTCTGTGAATCTGTTTCTGTTTTATAAATAGGTTCATTTGTATCATATTTTAGATTCCATATGTAAGTGGTATCATATGATATTTGTCTTTGACTTTCTTCACTTAATATGATAATCTGTAGGTCCACACATGTTGCTGCAAATGGCATTATTTTATTCTTTTTATGGCTAAGTAGTGTTCCATTTTATAGGGAATCTATCTATGTATCTCACATCTTCTTTATCCATTCATCTGTTTTTGGACATTTAGGTTGCTTCCATGTCTTGGCTATTGTAAATAGTGCTGCTATGAACATTGAGGTGCATGTATCTTTTTGAATTAGAGTTTTCTCTGGATATATGCCCAGGAGTGGGATTTCTGGATAATATTGTAACTCTATTTTTAGTGTTTTTAAGGAACCTCCATACTGTTCTCCATAGTGTCTGTACCAATTTACATTCCCACCAACAGTATAGGAGGATTCCCTTTTCTACACACCCTATCCAGCGTCTATGGCCATTCTGACCAGTGTATGGTGATACCTCATTGTAGTTTTGATTTGCATTTCTCTAGTAATTAGCAGTTGTGAGCATCTTTTCATGTGCTTATTAGCCATCTATATGTCTTCCTAAATAAATGTGTTTTTAAAATAATAAGAAGAATGAGGAGTAGTTTTAGGTATGTGGGTGAAACATCACCATAAAAATTCCAATTTCCTTTTTTCTTAGGTACAAAAGTTGTCTTGGGAGTAGCTAAACACTTGAGTGACCTCTTGGTAGAAAAAAATGACAGCTACGTAAGAAGGTGCATAAGTCATTTCTCACACAAAGGAAACTTGTAATTATTAAAATAGGTAGAAGAAACGATTTTTCAGGAATGTATTCAGGGCAAGTTGAAACATGAATTGGGTGGTTTCATGGATGCTTTACACTTGTGTAGGAATGAGATACAAGGCAAAGATACCTTTTGCATAATAATACATATTTCAAAAATATGTGTGAAAGGTTTTGTTGCTGTAAAGGCTTCTGAAGGCTTTAAGATTTTATCACATTTTTGTTTGTTTGTTTTGTTTTCTAAATAGTCCAAAGTAGCAGGATGGATTCTGTTTCATTTATAGTCTCTCCCCCAAATATTCCTGTTTTTTAGGGACTGTCATTTGGGTTTTTATTGTCTATTGTAGGAATTCATCCAAAGCAATCCTGACATGTCACATATAAGCTCTTAAGGCTTTAGCTCTCTCTTGTTTCAAGTGATAATACAGTACTAAGAACATTAATGTTTGAGGATCTCTTCTTCTGACAGCCAGTCTGACATCCTGGTTCAGATAAACTAAATTTAAGTGTGAAAACAGCAGTGTTCCATTTGCTGCATTATGAATACTCTGAGTACCTGGGGTAATAAAAGATGATCTGCATGGATCCTTATTATGTTTAAGTTGTTTGTTTTTATGTAAACCCTCTTTGTTCAGTAGACATACATGATTTGCAGATATACCAATTTATAATTCCTTTGATGTTTTATGGCCTGTTCTTGAATATCTGAAAAGTGAAGGAAACATCCTTTTCCCATTACTTGCTTTTGTGATACAAGATAAGCGATCTTGCCTGAAATGTAGATTTTTAGATTGCTTGATTCCTTTCAAATAGAAAGAGAGAAATTGGCTTTTTAGGTGAAGATTTTCCAAATTTAGTGAGGATTCTTTTAAAACCTCTTTATTAGAAACAACAACAACAATAAAAGAAGCCCTCCTTTCCTCTATCTGTCTGTCTATTTGGAATATTTTCTGCTTGCTTATATTTTTCAGTATTTTCTCCCTTTTATAATGATAAGAAAGGTAATCCAATTATATGAGGAGGTAAATGAATTTTGAGGTGCCTGTAAAAATTTAGAAAACTTTCATGTGAATGGATTAAAAAAAATCTAACAAACTGAAGAGACCAGCTGAAGTTATGCAAAGATAATATCAAACATTTCAGTTGAAATACTTTGGACTGGAACTTATATTTTACACTATAAATGTCAAATATTGATTAAAACATCCATTTATATATTAACACTTTATGAAATACCACTTATACAATAACAGTAACATTGTGTGTATGCTTTGGGCAATTAACTATTCCTCAGGCTTTAGTTTTTTCACCTGCTCAGTGATGGACTTACTAAATCAAATTCATGAACTCCTGTGCCCATGGGAGTCCAGAGTGTATGGTGAGTGAGTGGCAGGGACTCTTTATAACTGGATAATGCATGTTATATCTGGCTGGTCTGTTTCTTTCTTTGTTTCTTTTAACCTAGATATTCTGGGTGAAATAAAACATACATGAAAGCTGAATTTAGCCAGTGGGACTCCAGGTTGCAACTTCTGAACTAAGAGCATAGCTAAGATCACATCCAGCTTTAAAAAATGGATGTTTTTTTTGTTTGTTTGTTTGTTTTTGCGGTACGCGGGCCTCTCCCGTTGCGGAGCACAGGCTCCTGACGCGCAGGTTTAGCGGCCATGGCTCACGGGCCCAGCCACTCCGCGGCATGTGGGATCTTCCCGGACCGGGGCACAAACCTGCGTCCCCCGCATCGGCAGGCAGACTCGCAACCACTGCGCCACCAGGGAAACCCTAAAAAATGGATGTTTTTGCATACAACTTAGAGAAGCATTTCTTCACTCTAATATTCTACTTGCTTAATTCTTTTCACCCTTAAAATTTGACAGTGTAGTTGACCCTACCTTCTTAGTTCTATTTGAAAGCTATCAAAGAACTAATATTTTGTTGATGAAATGTATTGATTCTGTGTATATGTAATTTATATATATACACACTATATCTATAGATAGATATAGACATATCTTGAAAGTGTATATATACATATTTATTTTTCATGGAGAATAATGCTATCATTGGTTTAGATATTAGATAATGTGGAACTTTTTAGAATAATAAATAAACTCTGAAATGATACAAATGAAATTATTTACAAAACAGAAACAGTCTCACAGACTTAGAGAATGAACTTATGGTTACCAGGGGGGTAAGCATGGGGGCAAGGGATAGTTAGGGAGTTTGGGATCAACATGTACACACTGCTGTATTTAAAATGGATAACCAACAAGGACCTATAGCACAGGGAACTCTGCTCAATGTTATGTGGCAGCCTGGATGGGAGGGGAGTTTGGGGGAAAATGGGTACATGTATATGTATGGCTGAATTTCTTTGCTGTGTACCTGAAACTATCACAACATTGTTAATCAGCTATACTCCAATATAAAATAAAAAGTAAAAAAAAACAAAAAACAAAAAATAAACTCAGATGTATTGTTCTAAAGAAAATCAGACTTTAAATACTCAATGAAAGACAAATCTTTCATTAAATGAGGAATTGGCTTATTCTTTTGTATGATTCTTCCTTTGCTGTGCTTGATCAGATTCTTAAACTTTAAGTATCAATAGATCACAGCCACTTAATTTTATTTTTGTAAGTACTTAAACCGAATGGAAAAAAGAGTATATGTATTTTACAAATGATTTTTCCCCTGCAATTCATAGTCCTCCTCCTATTATCTATTCCTAGTAACTATGACTCTTGAAAAGTTAGACCTTGATACTTAGGACTATTTAGAGAAAATCAATTACAGCTTATCTTAGGCTCGGTAGACATTATAAAGTTCTGGTGATGTTCAAGTTTAAGATTGTGCCAGGATTAAGTAATGTTCAGTATCATGTCTGTGGAAAAATGGTCAATTCTGGGTTATTCAGTTTACCACAGAGAGTCTTCATAAGCTTTGGATCTCCCAGAGCATGATGTCCTTGAGAACAGGGACTTTGCTATTTTAACTGCTATATCTCTAGTGCTCAGAGTCATTATTCTTAATGTTTAGAACAGTGTCTGGGACATCACAGGTACTCAATAAATTTGTGTTTAAATAATGATTGGATGAATTTTTGGAAAATATTTTAGGATGCCAAATATAGATGTTGAAAGTAAGTAATATTCTAGGGAAAATACAGTAGGGAAATTGAAAAATAATTGTAATAAGTTTTAAAATTATGGGATGAACATTCTGTTTTTTCGTTGCTATAATAGCAATCATCAGGGGAGATTTTGAAGGTTTAAGAGATTTTCATTTTCTCAAAATTTCCAAGGAAAAGCTAAGAGGAGAAATGAAATACTTACCTCAGTGGTTCTATTGAATCAAGGTTGTAAATGTTGATAACGATATCCTTACTAAAGCTATGTTATAGTTATTAAAGCAGTAAATAAATAAGTTATTAACTATGACTTTACTCACTTGTTAGTGTCTACAATAAGATAATTATGGAATTATCTTGTTTCATTTACTTCCTATACTAGTTTGCAGGTATATATATTTGCATACATACATGTATGTGTGTGTGTGTGTGTGTATAAACTGAGTGGCTGAAGCAGGTTATCTCCCTTTGTTATTTGTAGAAATTCTGCTTCTTATGTATACTCTGCTTAATTATATTTTCCTTATTATTTTCCCCAACTGTCCACCCAAATGTAGATAATTTAAATCCTTATTATTTCTACTTTATAACTAATATATTGAAAGTAACATTTCCTAATTAACATTCTGTCATTTTGAGTTATGAAATACTTATTTCAAAACAAACACCAACTCATATTTATATAGTTATGTCCTCATTATTTTATTTCACGGCTGTAGTGAAGAACATTGGTTATTTGCATCAGTTACGTACTGCTGCATCAGAAAACGATCCCCAGTTTGTGGCTTAAAAGAACAAGTATTGGGCTTCCCTGGTGGCGCAGTGGTTGAGAGTCCGCCTGCCGATGCAGGGGACACGGGTCTGTGCCCTGGTCCGGGAAGATCCCACATGCCGCGGAGCGGCTGGGCCGGTAAGCCATGGCCGCTGAGCCTGCGTGTCCGGAGCCTGTGCTCCGCAACGGGAGAGGCCACAACAGTGAGAGGTCCACGTACTGCAAAAAAAAAAAAAAAAAAAAGAACAAGTATTTGTGTTGCTCATGAATGTCCAATCTGGGCAGGACTTGATAGGAATGGCTTACCTCAGCTGGGGCACCTCAGGTGGGAGGTTGATGATCCACTTTCAAGGTCACTCATTCACAGGACTGGCACATTGGGACAGATAGCTGGAAGCTCAGCAGGGGCTGTGGGTCAGGGACCTTGTTTTCTTTCCATGTAAACCCCTTCATTGGCTGCTTAGGTTTCTCACACCATGGTAGTTAGTTTCCATATATTCTAAGAAAATGAAGTATAAGCGAATGATGTTTTAATGCCTAGCCTTAGAAGTTGCATAGCACCTCTTAATCTGTACTTCATTGGTCAAGGCAGTCACAAGGACCCACCCAGTTTCAAGGAGAGGAGCCATAAACGCCATCACTTGATGGGGGTTTAACAAGGGTCTAGAATAGTAAGTGAGACAGGAGGTACTGTTGTGTTCATCTTGGAAACTGCAAAGCACCATGTGATTATTGATTTGTTATCTTGCAAATCTGTTCTTTTCAGGTTTCCAAACAGGTTTAGAAATGGAGATGCTGTTGCCTTTGTCATCCTCAATCCTTTTCTATACATTTACATTTATATGGCTCTCTTCTGAATTGGGTCTTTCTTAGCCTTAGGGCTTAGCACCTCCTCTTGTACGTTGTAAGCCGCAGTGTATGTCTGCTGGATGCATGCATGAATGAATATGCTCTTCTAATGCCAAGGTTTTCTTTAAGCTTTCCTGATACGTAGAAAGAACATTTTCTTAGGAGATAATAAAAATCATGAGATTCTTAAGACTCGTTTCTTTGAGTATTCCCTGTTTCTGTGATTAGGATCCTTCACTATAAGGCAGTATTTTCATAGTGTTATTCCTAGATGAGCAGAATCATCCGGGAAATTGTTAGATATGCACTTTCTCAGTCTCCTCTTAAGAATTACAGAATCAGAAGCTCTTGAGGGTACAGCCCAGCAGTCTGTCAAGCCCTCGAGGTGATTTAGATGCACGCAAAAGTTTGAAGATGACAGAATGCCAACACATTTATATATCTGAATTAAAATTTTCAGGATGTCTAAAAACTCAGAGACTCTGGAGGTAGGACCCAGCAATCTTCATTTTAATAAGCTCTTAGATGATTCTAATATACTGTAAAGTTTGGAAACCATCCACCTAGGTTTTCAGACCTGGTCCTATTATTTGCTTTCTCTAGAAGTTTTGAAAAATCATTGAAAATTTTGAGTGAAATTCTTCATCCTAGCCATCCTAAAGGAGGCTAACATGAGTCTCTGAGTTAGGTGGTTGTGAAAATTCAGAGGTAACCCATGAGAAAGAGTTTTGTAATTTACAAAGTATTCTGAAGATGTTACTTGGTCTTAATTTATCACAGCAGCCTGTGAAGGTGACTGAAATTTTCACCATAATGCATATCTTTACCAGTGTGATATTGCCTTAGGAAGCTTGAATGTTAGCTTCTGAATCAATAGTTTTAACTGATCAAAATTGATTAGTGTATAATCTTAACTTGCTAAAACGGAGACAGCCTAGAAACCCATGAGGAGAGGGATGAGGTTGTGTGGGAAAGATCTGTCTAGGTTACTTTGGAAGGTAAGCTCAGTGAGTGTGTAGCCATGAGGAATTGTAAAGAGTTATTGGAAGAGACTAGAAAGGGAATTTGCTTAAATACACTACTGCCAATTTATATTTTACTTCTGCCTTTTCTGGTGTCTAGGGTTCCATTCCATCTTTTATGCATGGCTGGCTCAAGTGACTCCCTCTTCAGTGTGAAACAGTACCTCTGAGACACGGGGCAGAGTACAGAGGCATTTGGGTCACTTAAAGAAGGTTCCTAAGAGAGGACTATAGCTCAGATTGGACAAGTTCATGTAATGTGAATGCTGAGACACAACTAGTGAGGGGAAATTCAAGGATTGGGCACTGATGCTTGGTGGATCTCTGAAGGCTTCTCTTTCATAACTCTTACCGAGATTTCGGTCTCAATGCTGGACTCAAAAGAGGCAGCTAATGAAATGGAAGCTCTTAGAACTTGGATAAAGATTTAGGGTAGTCTCTCTCTTTGTCTCTGTCCCTGTCTCTCCTGTTTCTCTCTCTCTTTCAGACACACACCACCCTTGCGTAACTAAAATAAAGACTGAGGGGGAAGAGATGGGGTGATGATTCAGTAAGATCTCACAGTTGTAGTATAAGCCACTGGCAGGAAGTTCATTTCTTCTGCATAGAAATGAGTCCCAAGAGGATGATTCTGGGATGCTTTGGAGGCAATAGACTTGAGGGCAGATTGTTTTATATTCCATTCAGACCCTTCCTCCAGCCTGCTAAAGAGCCTATCCTCCAAATCCTCTTTAGTTTGCAGGTTCTCATTTAGTTATTAATAGATGTACATTACTGATTAATAAAATGAATAAAGATTCTCTTAATCCTATGAGCAAATTTTCTTTATCAAAGAGGAAATTGTTAATTCAGATGAATCTAGAAAGTTGCATCTGAATAATATAAGGAACAGGGTATGTGGACATAGCCTAGTACATTTTTTTTCTACACATTATGTCTTTTAGAGCTTAGGAAATATAATATATTGTTGTGGAGGAGCAAGTGTGTAGTAATGGTGCATGAGGAGGTCCAAGTTCTCTTTTAAAAAACCTTCATTTTTCACAGTAATATAAAGTAAGAAAACAAAACAAGCCAAAATCGAAGATTGTCCCAAAGCTGGGACAATACCCAAAATTTCAGCTTGCATATGCATCTAAATTTGGGAAATGGATGAAATTATTATGTTGCACAAGCCAGATATTATTGCTTTTATGGAACCAAGAAACTCTACTATCCTTCTTGATTTTAAAAGAGCAGAAAATGAGAGAGTGTCAAGTTACTGTTAGGTTTAAATGAGTAATTACTTGTCTACATAGATCTTTGAATGTAAGATTTTCTTTAGTGTGACATCATTTTATATTAAGGGTCTTTTTCCCCTACACAATATCTTGCTACTTTTAGGTATAATGGCAGTTGTGGTGTATGACTTTTATATACCACAGTCTATTATCTTCAGTTTACTCCTTAACTCTCTAAGTATTAAAACAATTTTAAAGTAGGAGTTAAATTTTATTACTCATATGTTTTCAGAATGTTCATGCTCACCTTTAGTTGGTCTTGGCATTCTCTCTCAGGTTTGTGTTGACAAGTAAGATTGAAGGGCAGTGTTCTGGTATGTATAAAACATAGTACTTCTATAATTGTATCAATCACATCTTACAGTGATTATTTATTTATGAGTCTGTCTCTCCAATTGCCGCCCTCTAATTGTGAGCATTTCTTGAAAAGGGACTGTTTCTCATTTAGCTTCATGTAACGGTAAATCTCACATACTCATTGACATTTTGTTGAGTTTTAAACTGAATATTTCTTGAATGAATTTCTTTATTTTTTAGAAAGGTAGGTGGGGATGCTAGAGATTATATAGAATTTAGTTCTTAATTTAGCTGTGATTTTATAAAGTCTTAATAACCAGCTAGTGGAAATGCCTACATATATTGCTTTACTTATAAAACTACATTTTATTGATATTTTAATTTTTGTTTATGTTGTCTTTATTTTGTTCCAGAGTAAATCATATATTATAGGAAACAATAGTAATTTGGATATTGGGCTTAATTTTTATTCATTTTTTATTTTTATTTATTTATTTATTTTGCGGTATGCGGGCCTCTCACTGCTGTGGCCCCTCCCGTTGCGGAGCACAGGCTCCGGACGCTCAGGCTCAGCAGCCATGGCTCACGGGCCCAGCCGCTCCGCGGCATGTGGGATCCTCCCGGACAGGGGCACAAACCCGCGTCCCCTGCATCGGCAGGCGGACTCCCAACCACTGCACCACCAGGGAAGCCCTGGGCTTAATTTTTAGACCTAAGGTACATTAAGTGGTACCTTAGCTTCCTGAAAGAGTGAGTATGCTCAGTTTATTCCCAGGTAAAAATTTATGAGGTGTAATAAAAATATGGTTGAGTTAATTTCCTTTTACACTGTAGTGGAAGTATCATGTGAAGTTGATATTCAAAGACTTATCTAAGAAGGTTAGCATTTTATGAAGTGTTCCATTAGTAATGAAATGTTACTTTCGAAAAACACAAATAACTTTTTCATGTACTTCAGACTTGGAAGTTATCAGAAGAAATTTAATGGCATGGAAACCATGCTAGAGTTTTATTTTATTTATTGATACTCCATCTATATGCATAAATGAGATGTAATCATGTACTAAAGTACATTTATCTATCGTTTCATGTCTATGAATAGGTAAAAAACCCAGCTTTAAATGAAAACCATTTGTTTTATCTTCTTTTCTTGCCTAAAGCCAACAATTGATTGACTGCTGTAATATGAATTTAGAGGTAACTAAAATCCCAATACTGTTGAAACTACACTACTATATAACCTGTCAGTTCTTAGTGTTGCACATAAAAGCCAAATATGTTTTCAGTTGTTCAGCGTATTGTGAAAAGTCTAATGGGACTTTTTTTTTTCTCTTGCAAATTCTCTATGGGCTTTGAGTTACTTCTTAGGGCTGTGTTGTAGTTTTGCAATTAACCTGTCATGCTGAGGAGTACACACTGATGCTGTGTTGTCATTATTTCCTTTTATACCATATTCCTTCAGTTTATATTTACCAGAAACAATCTATAGTAGCATTGGTTGAAAAGAGAGCAAAGCTTTAGTTTTTAAGTTCTCTGTGTGATGTGATTTTTGTTGCTATCACTTCTCCTGGAATGTTCTGGTAGGAAAACTTCTAGATGCTTAGTCTATAATCATAGTTGCTCATGCTTCTTTCATTCTGCCATTGCTCCTCAGTGAAGGATATTTTTTGTTTTGTTTTGTTTTGCTTTGTGTGTATGTGTGGTGGTGTTTGTTTTGCTTGTTTTAAACTCACAGAGATGATTTTTTTCTGTGCTGTTAGCTTCCTTGAGATGGCAGTGTAAGCTATTTACTCTGGAATAAACTGCCTTTTTTTTTTTTTAAATAAAGGAATCAGTTACAGATTTATTTGAAACTAACATACATTGTATTGTTTCAGAGTTTTAAAATTTCATAATTCTATAAAACCTAATTATATGTTAAATATTATGCTGGGTGTTAGCCTCTATTTTTACAGTAGGTTATTCTAATAAAATAATAATCATTTATGTACATTTTGGAGAGTATTAATTTTCATTTTGTGATTTTTTTCTCATTTATTTTTAGGTTACTGTAAAAAAAAATCTTCTATGAGATGATAATAAGAAATATCTAGGTCACGTATTTATTTCTACTGACCTCTCTGATTCTTGGAGACTTGTGGAAGAGAAAAATTGTAGTCAGTGAAATAGAATAGTTGTGATCATTAACATCAGTATTACATAGAGAAAGACATTAAAATTTAAAAAGTCTAGAAAAAATAGAGATCTGTCTTTCATCTGTGCAAATGATGAACACAGCCACATTAGAAAAAATTATTTTCCACTGTTAAATATGTTCTGGGATTTTAAATTTATAAAAGAAAAAAATCTTCAGGTTCCTAGCACCAAGGAATACAAACATAGTAATTTGTGCCAGGGTTGTAGAAAGAGTATTGTGAGAAGCTTAAGGGTAATATTTCTTCTTTCTTTGGGAACAGAAAGTTGGCAAATTGTTCATTATTTTTCCTCCTGAAGAAATAATAATAATAACAGTAGGAGAAAAACACCGTATACAAGGCTCTTGTATAAGTGCTTTATGTATATTTTCTCACTAATCTTTCCCAAAGCACATGACATCATTACTGTTACTGAGAACTAGAGTTGAAGAGATTGATGTACTGGAAAATCAGAAACGGAACAGGGTGCACAGCCCAGTCAATGAGATTTAAGTCTGAGATGTTAACTCTGAAGAGAGAGATTTTTGTATTAGAAGAGACAATAACTTTGACACTTCTTTTTCCCTTTCTACATTAGCATTTCTACTTTCACCTCTTCTTCTTTATTCTACAAATAAATCTTTTCTATGAGTGTTATGATACTTCTGTTCTCATCTAAAAGTTGGGAGCTGATAAAGCTGAGGTACAGTGATTCCACAGCACAAAATATATGTACATTAGTTTTCCTGATAAAACCTTTAGTAATAAAACTGGTTATATTATTCAGTAAGTTGGGCTATTTAATAAAGTTTTAAAGGAATTTTCCATTGGCCAACACTAATCTGAATTTATTTCATGGCAGTCTATTTTTAATATAGAGCTTCTCTATTATAAACTTGTTGCTTTTACAGATTCAATGTTTGGAACCCATGTGAGAACTTAAGAGCAGTCTCCTAAAAATGATTGATTTTTAGTTGCTCAATAAATCCCATTAATCAAAACAATGTTAATCCAAGAGGACTATAAAATTCTTAGGATGCTTAATTCAAATCAGAGTGACTCTCTTGCTTTTCATGGGCTTTGGTTAACCCCATATGCATTAGTTGAATAGAAATATGTCTGTGTCCATTTAGTGGAGAGGATATCTATCTGTGTCCCATGGGGAAAGGTCAAGGGTGAGGAAGATGTTTTGTGCCTTGATCCCTTGGTCATTCATTTGTTCAGGTTTATCAAGATCCAGGAGTTACATGACATTATTCTATAACATATCCTATTGATAGGTATTTCATGATTCTTTACATGAATAAAGACACTTTAATATGTGGAATAAAGGCTGATTTCAATGTTACCTATTTGACTGCAGGGCTTATATTTCATCACCTTCAAGACTAGAAAACTATGTTTGACTTTTAAGAAAAAATTCCTTGCATTTATTTGGCAAATTATAAAAATAATTTGTCCATTTGTTAGGTGATGTTGTCAACCTTTTATTTGAAATAATATATAGACAGATAGTATCTATATTTACCTCAAAAGTTACTGTCATTTATAAGGACATGTATTGCTAAAAATAAACACTAAAAAACTCTTTATCATAGATATTAAATTCTACAGCAGTCTTCTTGTCTACCCACTAGGTGCTGCCAAAATTATGGTCCTAGCAAAGAATGCAAATTGGATCATTAACATTGGAAAGAAAAATGAAGAAATTGATTGGAATGAATTATGTTAGATTTAATGAAAGCTTGGCAAAAAATGGATTCTGCTTACTAATATAAATGGCCTAGCTAAATGAGAAAGCTACTTTCTATTCTTAAAACAAGTAGAAAATACATAAGGAATAAAGAATATGGAACAAGACTGAATTAAAGTAAAATGAAATGAAAGACCATATAATGGTGAAATAAGATTAACAAGAACATTTACAGGCATGGATAACACTAGATAGATGTCTTTGTGCTTTTCTTAGTACTACAGAACATAAGTCTCTATTTTTTAAATATTTTTAACAGTGCATGTTTATTAAGTAACTATTTGTGTCAAAAATTTTGAGTCCTGGGACTTCCCTGGCAGTCCAGTGGTTAAGAATCCACCTTCCAATACAGGGGACGTGGGTTCCAATCCCTGGTGGGGGAACTGGGATCCCACATGCTGCGGGGCAACTAGGCCCATGCACTACAACTACTGAGCCCGTGTGCCACAACTACTGAGCACGTGCACTCCAGAGCCTGCTCGCTGCAACAGAAAGATTCCACATGCTGCAACGAAGGTCCCATGTGCTGCAACTGGGACCTGATGCAGCCAAAAATAAATAAATTAATTAAAAAATTAAAAAAACAATTGAGTCCCTTTTTGCTATCTATGTATTTTCACATGCATTGTTCCACTTGATTTTTACAAGTTAAGTAGTTTATATTTTTAGTTCCCATTTTTATATATTATCAAACAGAGACTCAGAGAGGATAGCCTGAAACTGGTACTTTAATAACTAGCCAGTAAGAGATGATTAATTTATTTCACATGTGATTGATGAGGATATTGATGATACGTTATCACCAATCTCTTGTCTATCTTTTAGACTCTGTGCTCCAGTTTTAAGATATTTTTAAATTTTAAAATATTAGCAAGAATACAGAGTCTAAGCTTAGTGACCTATCCCTTTTGTTCATTGACAACTACTCTGACTTTTTTGCATTGTTATAAACCTATATATCACAACAGGTTGTGCATTTTCTTCGACAAACATAGAGCTGTAAGATATACATTGTACTTTATTTATGCCTATAAACAAACTTTGACATTAAAATAAAACCTTAAAATGTGGGGGAAAAATGAATTGATATTCCTTGGATTTCAAATTCTATCAGTGATTATAATCTCAAGGATTTTTTTGCACTTCCTGTGAGGACACTGCTGCCAAGTCATAGGAATTTGAGCTTGGACTTTATCCTATTTAGCTGGTGATTGATAATATGCCTGCACTAGTTTATTCCTGACCTTTGCATAGTTCTCTACTTGAGTTACTGTATACCTCAGGTCCATGAAAAAGGCTGATACTCCACAATATATATGGGGATTGAATACTAGTTCTGCCCATTAACTAGCATTTAACTAATCACTACTTATGATTAATTAACAGTGTGAACAATATGCAATCTGTAAGTTATCTAACCTCCTTAAAAATGAAAATTTAAAATTATCTATAAAATATTTAACCTAATTAAGATTAGTTAATTGTATTAAAATATGCAGTAAGATGTTTAACCTACATAGGAATTAAGATTTTTAAAATCAAATAGTTTTATGAAATGCATTCATGTGCAGAAATGTGTATTTTAATCTCATAAGAAGACTGATACAAGGGGAGTAATACAGGGATGTGCTATATGGAAGATCATATGAGCAAGAGAGGCTGCTAAATGAACATCAAGGAAAATAAGACTCATTGAGAGACAAAAAGAGCAGTTAAGAAAAAATCATAGTGACTGCAGTCAAAAGAAGCAGGAACCCTATTGGCCAGGGCTTCTGAAAATCTGCTGCTTGGCAGGCAGCCTCCAGTGGGGTTGATTAGAAAAAGCCCCAGTCTGCTGGGTCACCAGAGGCCCTCTCGAGGTTAACAAGTGGAGAAGTGACAAGGCTAAAAGGAAATTCTCAGGTACTTCACTGATTTAACCATGCAGTGGCATCTTGAGAATAGCAGCAAATTGTTCCTAAATTTTCCGTTGCTGCTCAGGAGAAGCAATAAAATGATACTGTTTGCAGAAGATGCAAATGTATGTTTCTGATTGAAACTATATAGGTGAAAGTGGCTCATGTAATATTTAATGTAGATTATACAGTATAATATTATATATTCTGTTGATTTAACCTCCTAACATCACTTTTGGTAAGACTGCTTGTCTTCTGTTTCAGATAGTCCCATCTCTGCTAGAGGTTAACCATTGAAGGGCATGGTTAAAGAGAGAACCCCCCCCCATAATAATTGTCTGAAGGGAATTTTTGAAAGATGGTGTTGGTTATGATACTGTATCAGTTTTTACCAAAATAGATTTGGTTAAATCCAAAATTGACCTCTTTCTCTTTCTCCCCTTTTCCTTCTCTTCTCTCTCTCACCACTTTTGGCATGAGGGATAAAAATAAAATGAACTATTAAACCAAAATATAGTTAGAAAATGTAAAAAAAAAATTAAATTTTTCTTGTGGTTCAGAATTGTCACTATCAATTTCTTACTACAGCGTGTTGTATTAGTAAAGTTTAACTCCACTTAATGAACTAGGAAGCTTTAGTGACACCATTAATTCTCTGAAAATTTTATTCAGAGATGTTTAGGAATTAACATCTGTCACCTCAAGGACCCACTTCTGTGACAATCAGTGAAGACTTTTGACTTCCAGAAATTCTTGTTTTAGTAGCTGAGGTAAAAATAATTCCATATATGAAGCACTCTTTGCTATTCAGGTACAATATTATAAAGCTTTGAACATTTGAAAAACAACTGTCCCTACAGCTTTATTTATATTTTTATTTGACACCTGGATATTTTATTTCTGTTATTCTTGTAGAACAGAATCCTGTAATGATCGTCCACATTTGTAGAGCAAATTGTCTCCCTTCCCCTGAACATTGCAATTGCTGTAAAAACAACAGGTTTTAACCAACAGGAATAAACGAACAGAAAGAGTGTGTATGCATTTATGTTTTCTATGATTGTGTATACTTCCATTTTCTTGTTTGATTACTTTTTTCTTATCTAAGTATCAAAGTCCAAATAAATAGGGATGAGAATGTTTTATGTAAAATGATTGCTAAAATCATGAAATACGGCAGGAATAAAACATTTGGAATTGTAGAAGGAGGCACTAGAAAATGGCCGGATTATACTGGGACCACTATAATCATAGGAACCAAAAGTTTTAATTTCAGCTCCATCATTCATTAACTCTATAAATTAAAAAAGTTACTAAGCTTGTCAGCCTCTTTCCTCATCTACCTTTGTGGATGGGTGAGATTGAACAAGGACACATGTGAGAAGTTCTTAGGCAAAAGTAGATGCTCAAAACATGTTGACTGCAATTTTTTAGTGAAATGGCTCATGTTCTATAGGAAGGATCACCTGCCAGTACAAAATTTTAGTGAGATGAATGCCAGTAATTAAAAAGATACCAAAACAAATTTTGAAGTAAAGTAACATATAGTTTAAAAGAAGACATTGGAACACACAAAGAATTTTTTCCATGATCATTATCATCATCAGCAGCAGCATTGTTATTATTGGACATTGTTTCAGACCACCACAGATGCTATTTCTATTAAGTTGTAAAGTAAATGCAATTAAAAGTCATTGTTATAAAATTGGCTACTACCCAGAAGTAACATCAGGCTAAAGAAGTGTATTTTTAATGCAATTTTGAAATCACTGTATGGAATATTTGGAAATGTTTGCTGGAGACTGGCCAATGAATCACTAAGGAATTATAGAGGTAATTAGCTTTATTAGTATTAAAGCTAAGTAAATTAAATTAAGTATTTTGTTTTCTGGAATCTGCTGTGTATTCATTTAGTTTTCAGATGGTTTTAATTTGTGGTAGTTTAAATAAAAACAACTAGATGTTCAATTATACAACAAGTAAGAAGCAATATATCTGTAGGAAAGTTATGGATTGTTCATAGAGATAAGTGTGGTCTGGAAATTTTAAGATTCTAAACCTCAAATATATCAACATGGTTATAGAATATAGTTGATGATACTTCAGCTATGTTTGGAAGATAATTACTGATTCCTATCAGGCTGCGTGCTTTGACTATCAAAAAGTTGAGTTTTGAGTATAGACATTGATTCTGGAGTCTGTGAACATAAATAGGCCTGAAATGATCAAAGCTCATTGCTTTTGGTGATGTATCTTGCATATAGATTATTCAGAAATATTGGTGAAAGTGAATCAAAATAAGGAACTAAATTTTCACTTTCAATAAATTGTCCTAATTAAGCTTGGAGATAAAGAAATATATTACTAAAGTAAAAGCAGGACAGTTCTAGTCTAACGCCTTATGAATTAACTTAAAAAAAAAAGGCCTACACTATAGTGACACATATTTTGAATTTCAAATATTTCTCATATCTGATAGTTCTCACAGTTGCTTTGATTTATATTATTTTTATGCATTTATTTTATTTTAAAATGTCTGTTTTTCTAAAAAATACTCCATACCAAATATGCAATATGAAAACATTCAATTTAGAAAATACAGTGAAATTTATACCCATGTGTATTAAAAAACATGCTTTATAATACCCATTATTAACTTATTCTTTTACACTTTCTAGGTTGCAGTCATAGCAATAGCAAATTTTCAGATAAGTGTTGGAGATTCTGAAAATTATTCTGATTTTTTAAAAAAAAATCTAAGCACTGTCTTCATGAAAGTTTGAAATGGTTGATATCATTTGAATGGACTTCATATTTTAATCTTATTATACTCCTAAGAAAAATACAGTGCTTTAGAGGTTTGTTGGTTTTTTTTTGGTGTATATTTCTCCATTTAAAAATGCCAATATTTGAAGAGTTATTCCTGGACAGTCCAGGTTTTCTGCGACCTTTGTCTTTGGTTCAAAATTACCTCGAATTTGCAGTCCATTATGAAGACCTGATACCTTCCACAAAAGCAACTGAAAAATATATCAATGACATAAAAGTGTTTTTCCTAGTTTATGAAGCTGATAGTAAATACATATTTTCCTTTTCCTAATTTCTGCTACAAAGTCTTTCTTTTAAAACAGTAGATTTTTAAAAACTGTGTAATACCCTGTACACTGTCTTTAGACACTAATTAGTTGCTTGCTATTAAAAGAAATTTGAATAAATGGCTTTAGACATTCTTGATAAAATGCTAAATGCTAATGCTTGTATTGATGATAGTTAATATGACCATCAGAAGTCTTGGCTGTGGTCTAGATTCACATTCAGTTGGTATTCTGGTGCTGCTCTTATGTTTATTTTTTACACTCTACTGAGTAGAATAAAGAATTAGTGGCAGGACTTTTAGAAACAGTAGTATAATATGTTTTCACTACCACTACGCATGCACACACAGATCTAAAACATATCAATATATACCCCTCTCTATGTATGTGTGTTTATTTACCTATATAGAGAGTTTTTTCTATAATACACAATCACTTAAAATATTATTCTTTATGGTTAATCACCAAGAAGATTTTTGTTTCATATGAAATGGAAAGTAAAACAAAACCTCAGTGTTATTGGGCATTATTACCATGCTTAAATTATTTAAATTTTGTAGGGAAAATTGTTTCTATGTCATGTAAATATATTTTTATTCATTGATTGGTTGGTTCAAGTTAAAATTTAATATTTCTGCTGTACAGAGACATAACTATCAAGAATATACCATTTACAGGAATCTTGATAACAGACTATAAATCAGGATAGTTTGTATTTTGTCTTCTTATTGTCCTATGTAATTATGTTATTTATGAAAACAGTATGTTAGAAAGTGACCACCAAAGAAAATAATGTTATGCTTTCTTCTGCCTTCATTTGGAAAAATTATAGAGCTATCATAGGCTCTTGGATATGTCTCAGGGTATTTCTCACTCACATTTAAATGGAAGAAAAAACAAAACATCTCTGGTAACAGCAAAGATAACTGGCCAGATGGACTTCCATCTCCACACCTGGATCACCACAATATATGCCTAGAACAATCAAAATGTATGACTGATGCCATTTACACAATATGAAGTTATAATTACATGTAGGGGATTCTTGGGATGATTTATTTTACTCTGAGCAACAGCTGCTAGAATTTTAACTCAACTTCATGTCAATTATCTAGAAATATCTTTGAAATTAAAGAAATAAAAGTAAATGAACCATTCTGACAAAGAGAAAAAGATCTCAAAGGAAATATCAGGCATCTATTATCTCTTTTTTTGTCTTAAACACACCAAAAATAATGGAGATAATGAAATATCAGTATCCAAATCATGGTAACTCCTGTTTAAAAAAAAGGAAAAAACTTGTATGCATGCAGGAAAAAAACCCAATAATCTTCAGTATAGTAGATATTTATCAGTTCTTAAAAAATTTTATTTTGCTTTCCCGATTTTTATCTTCCTCTCTTTATTTGTATCTTGGTAAGAGGGTAATTCCTAGTGACTACCTCCTGGAAACCAGTCAACCATATCACTCTGCACTATACACATAATGGGGCACATGAGATAAATTGAGCTAGTCAGCTGCACTGTTGTAGGGCTTTGCCTCTTCATCTGGTGATATGAGGATGAGGGGAATCATCCACTGTCATGGTGGAGGCAGTGAGTTCTGAGTGGACACCACCTGCTCTGAGATTGCTGCTGTGGTTTCTCCTTCCTGTCTTGGCACTGGCCTGTTACTCAGCTGGTTCTTGAGCTTCCAGCCAATTCCATGTCCTGAGCTACATGTCTCTAATACGCTTCCAACAAATTATTTTTTCTAAAATTTGCTAGATTCCATTTCTGCATTTTGAAACCAATTTTACTAACTGATGATGTTTTAAACATATTACTTAATTGACGTGAAATTTAAGTTTCTTCTGTTACTTCCATGGGATTATATATGTGAACACCTGATTATCTAAAGAATCTCTAAAACAATTGAGAAATTATCTATTTCATTTTCTGTCTGCTCATCTGCATGTATATATCACTTTTTGACTTCACTTTCTTTTTATTAATCGTGGTAATAAACACATAATGTTAAATTCACCCTATTAACAAATTTCTAAGCATACACTACATTATTGTTAAATATATATTCATTGTTGTACAGTAGATATCTAGAATGTCTTCATTTTGCATGACTGAAACTCTGTACCCATTGCACAGCAAATCCCCATTCCTCACTCCTAACCCACCCCCAGCCCCTGGTTCTAATTTCTAATTTCTGCTTCTATGAGTTTGAGTACTGTAGCTACTTCTATGCGGGGAATCATGCAGTGCTTGTTATTTGGTGACTAACTTATCTGATGTAGCATAATCCTCAAGGTTCATCTATGCTGTAGCATATGACAGAATTTCCTTCTTTTCCTAAGGCTGAATGGTATTCCATTGTATGTATATGCCACATTTTCTTTATAGTTCATCTACCAATGGACCTTTGGGTTATTTCTCCCTCTTGGCTATTGTGAATAATGCTATAATGAACATGGGAGTGCACATATCTCTTCGAGATAGTTTTCAATTCTATTGGATACATATCCAGAAGTGGGGTTGCTGGATCATAAGTAATTCTATTTTTGATTTTTTGAGAAACCTCCATACTGTTTTCCATAGCAGCTGCACCATTTACATTTCAACCAATAGTGCACAAGGGTTCTAATTTCTCCACATCCTAACATTTGTTATTTTCTGGTTTTTGTTTGTTTTTTTAATTTTGTTTTGTTTTTATATAACGGCCATCCTAACAACTGTGAGGTGGTATCAGTTTACATTTCCCTGTATATTAGTGATGTTGAGCATCTTTTCATATACCTGTTGACCATCTGTATGTCTTTGGAGAAATGTCTATTTAAGTCCTTTTGCCCATTTTTAAATTAAGTTATTTATTTTTGTTATTGAGTTGTTTGAATTCCTTATATATTTTGAATATTAACCCCTTATCAGATATATGGTTTGCAAATATATTCTTCCATTCTATAGGTCACTTTTTCACTTGGTTGATCTTCTTTTTGCTACGTGGAAGCTTTTTAGTTTGATGTATTTGTACTTGTCTGTTTTTGCTTTTGTTGCCTGACTTTTGGTGTCATATCCAGGAAATTATTGTCAAGACCAATGTTATAAAGCTTTTCTCCTATATTTTTTCTAGGAGTTTTATAGTTCCAGGTTTTATGTTTAAGTCTTTAATTCATTTTGAATTGATTTTTGTGTATGGTGTCAGATAAGGTTCCAGTTTCATTCTTCATGAAATCATGTGGATATCCAGTTTTCCCAAGAGCAATTGTAAAAGAGACTATCCTTTCCTCATTGTGTAGCCTTAGCCACATTGTCTAAGATGATTTCACCGTGTATTTGTGAGTGTATTTCTCTCTATTCTTTTCAATTGTCTTTATACCAGTACCACACCAGTTTCATTACTGTAGCTTTGTAATATATTTTGAATTCAGAAAATATGAGACCTTCAGCTTTGTTCTTCTTTTTCAAGATAGTTTTTTCTATTCAGAGTCCTTTTTGGTTCCATATGAATGTTAAAATTGTTGTTTTCTATTTCTGCAAAAATCACCATGGGGATTTTATAGGGGTTTCATTGAATATGTAGCTGTCTTTGGGTAGTGTGGACATTTTAACAATATTTAGGTGTTAAACCCATGAACATCAGGTGTCATTCCATTTATTTGTGTCTTTATTGTATTTCTTTTTCTAACTGCTCTGGATAAGACTTCCAGTACTATGTTGAATAGAATTAGTGAGAGTGGATACCTTAGCCTTATCCTTGATCTTAGAGGAAAAGGTTTCAGTTTTTCACTGTTGAGTATGATGTTAGCTGTGAGCTTTTCATATATGGCCTTTATTACATTGAATTAATGTCTTTCTATTCCTAGTTTGTTGAGCATTTTTATCATGAAGGGATGTTGAATTCTGTTAAATGACTTTTTCTGCATCTATTGACATGATCATGTGATTTTTATCCTTTGTTCTGTTAAAGTGGTATATCACCTTATTGGTATTCCTGTGTTAAACCATCCTTGCATACCACAAATAAATCCCACTTGGTCATGATGTGTGATCCCAC
The DNA here is from genome assembly GCF_964341445.2 of Mesoplodon mirus. Classification (NCBI taxonomy): domain Eukaryota; kingdom Metazoa; phylum Chordata; class Mammalia; order Artiodactyla; family Ziphiidae; genus Mesoplodon; species Mesoplodon mirus. Next base: position 49,705,657 of record NC_138976.1, read on the forward strand.
TTGGTGATGATGTACTATTGAATTCCATTTACTAGTATTTTGTTGAGTATTTTTGCATGTATACTCAACAGGGATATTGGCCTGTAGTTTTATTCTCTTGTAGTGTCTTTGTCTGGCTTTGATGTCAGAGTAACGCTGGCCTCATAAAATGAGTTTGGAAGTATTCCTTCTTCTTTAATTTTTTGGAAGAGTTTGAAAAGGATTAGCATTAACTCTTCCTTAAATGTATGGTAAAATTCACCAGTGAAGCCATCTTTTCCTGAGCTTTCTTTTTTGGAAAGTTTTTGGTTACCGATTCAATCTCTTTACTAGTTATATGTCTGTTCAGATTTTCTGTTTATTCATGATTCAGTCTTGGTAAGTTATATGCTTCCAGTAATGAATCCAAAGCTGGGGTTTCCTATTCTGCTATCTCATCAACTAGAACTAATTCTTTTCCAAATGCAACAATGGTAGGGAAAAAATCTCATGTGGCACTGGCTGTAAGCATGAAAGTTTTAGTATTTGGAAATGTTATTAGTTATTTATTGCTGCATAATAAACCACCCCAAAACCTAGTGGCTTAAAACAATGTTTATTATCTCACAGATTCTGCAGGTTAGGAATATGGGCATGGCTTAATGGGGTCCTTTAACTCTCATTTTCTCACAAAGCTATAATCAAGGTGTTGGCTGGGGTCACAATATTCTCAAGGCTCATCTGGGGTAGGATCTGTTTTTAAACACACTCATGTGGTTGTTGGCTGGATTCATTTCTTTGTGGGTATTAGACTCAGGATCTAAGTACCTCTCTGGCTGTTGGCTTCAGGCTTCCCTCAGTTCCCTTTCTTGTGAGCTTCTATAAGGCAGCTCACATAATAGCAACTGGTTTTATCAGTGGTTTTATCAGAGCAAAAGAGAGCGCAAGGGGATGTGCAGGCAAGGCAAACCAGAATATATAACAGCCTAATCCTAGAAATGACATGCCATCATTTTTACCATATTCTGTTTGTTAGAAGCAAGTTACCAAACCCAGTCCATAGTTGAGAGGAAGTCATACAAGAGTGTGAGTAACAGGAGGTGTGGGTCATGGTGGCCATGTTGAAGCTGCCAAATATAGAACTTGTCTAGTTATTTTGGATTATCTAATCAATCTAAAAGAGAATTGTATGATATATCATTTGGGCTGTCACAAAGTTTGTATGAACCCGGGTAAATTGCTTATACACCCTGAGGCAAAATGGAGATAATGATTCTTACCTCATAAGGGTGTATAATGTAAGTAAGCTTTTAATGTGTAAAGCACTATGCAAATGACTGATGGATATCATTAATGTGCTATGTGCTCACCCGTGTTTCATGGTTGAATAGAATATTTTAATGACTATCTCATTCACAGAATTTAAGAAATAAATATGTGTCAAATGTAGAAGAGTGAAATAAAAAATATTTAACTAGAACATTTTTAAAATTGGGGAAAATATACTATTTAATCAGTAGCTGTATTGGAACATATGAGAAGAGTGTGTGAACATGCAAATAGTTTTGTTTAACTAGATTGTGTGGTGAGTGAAGGGCAGTGATGGGAGGCAAGGTCACAAAGATACTGTGGGCCCTGAATACCTGGCCTGGATTTTTTCAGTAAAAATGGGGAGAACCTTTAAAGATTTCTGAGCAATGGAGTAGCTGTGTAATTTGGGCAGATTTATCACATTCACTGTATTAATCATAAATTAAACCTATTAATACATATTTCAAGTGTTGTCTATAGCTTCCATTTTTTAAAATAAATGTCAGATCACTTTATTAGAGGCATACCATCATAATATCAGTTAACTGTCTGCTATACTCATCATGAATAAGTGACAAATTTGTTTTTAAAAAAATTTTTAATTAACTTTTATTGGAGTACAGTTGCCTTTATAGCTTTCATTTTTGGAAGAGTTTTATTTTCATATGGTACTCTTTGATTGAGACTACAGTAGAATAAGACTGTCTGAGATGCATTGTCAAATACTCTGTAGTAAGGTTTGATAGGTAAACTCTGGAAATAGACTTTGCAGCTAGATTGAGAAAAAAAAGAGAAACCTCACCCAGTGCTAAAAGATACTACATCTACCAAGAATATTTAATTCACCAGGTATTGTTGAAGAACTTTGTATTATTATTTTATCTTTGTAATAGTCCTATAAGTTCTGTATTATTATTATCTTCTCCATTTTATAGATCAGAAACTTGTGGTACCGATAAATTCAATACCTTAAACTTACCTCATATCATAGAACTAATTCGTTGAGAAATTAGGATCTGAACCTAGCATTTTGCTCTAGAGCCTTACTACTAAAAGTGCCATCTGTGAACCAGGAGTATCTCATCCCAGTATCACATGGGAGATTGATGAAAATGCAGAATTTCCAACATTTACCTAGTTCAGCACAAAGATCCTCAGGCAACTTAGAGTCCACATGTATGAATAGTTTTTGAGCCCATGCCCATAACTATTTTACCGTGTTGTAGAATGAATGAAAAAGAGACAAAGTCACTTATAGCAAAGAATTGCTAAGTCTTGTCATGAAGTTACTCTAACACATATACTCTCTCTTTGCACTTTACAACTGAAGCTCCCCAAATTGGTAGTTGTGTGATTTTTCTTACGAATCCTTCCCCTCCCCCATACACTCACAGAATTTTTAACCTTTGATCTATTTAACTTGAAGGCTGATATGTGTGATAACTGATGCATTGTGACCCAGCAAAATGTGTGTGACAGTGCCTTGTGAACTGTTAGTCAAACTACTTTCCTAAATTATGAGGACTGGAAGGGCCATTTAGCCCACCCCTCCAATTATTGATAAGGAAATTGAGGTTCCAAAGGGGAAAAGTCACTAGTTAAAAGTCATGGTTATGTGGTAGTATCCTGTGGGGATATCTGAAATTGCAGTTTCTTCAATTCCTTTCTAAAGATACCAAGGGAAGAGTAAAGTTATACAACAATGCCTTGGACAGGATTCAGACAGTTGGAACTGAGGAATGCTTTTCCACAGTGCTTATTTTCTGAAATTGGTATGTATTTTCTTGGATTGGGCAAGAGCTGGACAACCAAATAAGAAATTATTTATTCTAGTGAGATGAAATAATTGATGTTCTCAGGACAGGTATATCTATACATAAATATATCATCCATTTACTTTCTTATTTATGCATGAAAGAAATTTTTGTTGAGTTTCTACAAATGATATGCTGTATGGTACCTTTGAGTTTGAGATGTTTTTAGGACAGCTGAGATGATGTGGTATCAACTAAGCAGCTGCATAGATGGGTCTTAAGGTGGAACAGATATGTGTATTTGGAACTGGAACTGAGCAACACTTGAAGCTCTGGTTGTGGATGATATAACTTATGAATGTGTGAGAGTGTGCAGAGTGAGAAAGCAAGCAGGCTGTGGACTATGAACTGACAGCTGGAGAAGAGTAACATATAAGAAGTAAGCGGAGGATTAGGTGCTTATGCAAATGACTGAGAAGAAGCATCCAGAAGAAAGGGAGAAAAGCCAGCAGAGAGAAGTGCTACATGAATCAATCCTGAAGAGATATTTTAAGATAAAGGGCATATGCAACCATGTGAAGTGCTCCTAAGAAGTCAAATAATATAAAGGCTAAATACCAATTTAATTAAAAATATATATTGGTTACCTTGGAGAGAGTAATTTCTGAGGAGTGGTAGAAACAGAAGGAATGCATGGGAGAGCAGGAAGTAGAGACAATATTTGTAAACTAAATTTTGAAAATAGTACTTTATAAGGGATGAAGAGAGAGAGGGTAGCCACTGGAGTGGGACACTCCTGAAAATAATTGTTTTTTAATTCTGTGATGTTAAGGGCATTTGAACAAGTTTGTATGCTGAAGGGAAAAATCCCATTGAGAAGTTGAAGATTCATGTGATGGCAAAAATCTAAGCCATGCCTGTCCTTCTACCCAAGTTTCCATCTTGGATTAATAATGGATTTAGGTATGTCCCTTGAGATTGGGACAAGGGATACTTCCTAGCAGAAGAGGGCATCAATGTGTATGAGGAAGGGAGAGGTCAGGAAGTGAAAGAAATCTCAAACTGTGGAAATTTTAAGAGAAAATTTGTTTCATTAGTGAACTGGTCATGTCAGGTGATCCAAGAGACTTTTAAAAATTAGATGTCTAAGCTTTTTAAAGGAAGGAAATTCTGACGCATGCTACAACATAAATGAGCCTGCAAGACATTATGCTAAGTGAAATAGCCAGTCACAGAAAGAAAAAACACTGCATGATTCCACTTATACAAGGTGTCTAGAGTAGTCAAATTCACAGAAACAAAATGTAGAATGGTGGTTGCTAGGGGCTAGGGAGAGGGGAAAATAGGGAATTGTTTAATGAGTATGGAAGTTCAGTTCTGCAAGATGAAAAAGTTTGGGAGATTCATTGCACAATGTACATTTACTTAACATTACTGAACTGTACACTTAAAAATGGTTAAGGTGGTACATTTTATGTTATGTTATATGGGTCTTACCACCATTAGGACATGCATGCATGTCTATATGCATGTCTGCTTCCATTGGAGCCCGTTTAGAAGGCAATATCTATTTTTTTAGTGAAAGCTTTCCTTTCAGTATGTCAGGAAAAACTGTGAGTTTTACCTCCTTGTGTGTATAAAGGAACTAAGTTAGTAATTGACATGACTAATATATGAGGATATTGCCATACCCATACACAAGTGTCAGCTACAAAGAGTTCTTACCATAAGCAGACAATACAAGCAATTCCAGTAAAACAGCATGCTTATAAATATGTTATTCACCTTCATCTATCCTAAAGAAGGTTCAAATTAAAACAGTAACCAAAATTGGAACCTATAAATGATTATTGGATTGAAGGATTAGAAAGAATTAGAAAAACAAACAAAAAAACTCAATCTGATAAGCCTCTAGTTAAACTCTAATATATATATATCTCATATATACTATGATTGGAAAAGTAAGTTGATGCAGCTAATTTTTACTACTCTGGAAGATGATCTGATGATTATCACTCTAAATCTCTTAAGGATTTATACTTTTGATATTGTAAGTTCACTTTCAAAAATATATCTTATAGGGAAAATATATATATTTATAGAGATGTTTCTGAAAGTGTTATAAATGATATTGTAAAGACATAACAACTTTATAAAACATATAAGAGAATGGCTAAATCATGTTAAAATAATAATGGATTATCATACAAACATCAACCATAATCCTCTAAAACTGTTTAATTATTTGAAATTCTCATGACACAATGTTGGGTGAAAGAATTATTCTTCTGCCTGTCAGCCACCCATCCAACCATGCAGCTGATTTTATTAATCAGTGACTGTTATGTGGTTTCATATATACACAGAAAATACAACAGTAAGACACCAAAATATCATGTTATTATTTCACAGGTTGTGAGGCTATGCGTATTTTCCAAATTTTAGACAATGAGAATGCATTTCCATGATAAATAGAAAAAGAGATCTTTATTTTACAAAGTTGTAAGAAACAACTATATTGTGTGAGGGAGTATTGATGATAGACAGCTTTGGTTAAGATTTTTCCCCAGACTTTTTTTTTTTTTTTGCAGTACACGGGCCTCTCACTGCTGCGGCCTCTCCCGTTGCGGAGCACAGGCTCCGGACGCACAGGCTCAGTGGCCATGGCTCACCGGCCCAGCCGCTCCGCGGCATGTGGGATCTTCCCGGACCGGGGCACGAACCCGTGTCCCCTGCATCGGCAGGCGGACTCTCAACCACTGCACCACCAGGGAAGCTCTCCCCAGACATTTTTGATTGTCTTATATGAATATACCCTTTATGGTTACTGAGAAGTTGATTTCAAATACGAATATTAGTTGGAACACAAAGGATTTTACATAACTTTATTTGGTACAAAACTGGGTACATAAATGAATAAGTAAGTCATAGTCATTAGCAATTACATTTTAAATAACTGACAAACCACATTGTTATCAGGGAGAGCAACAGACTCCTCATTCATATTTTATGGCCTGCTTGGAAAACTGTAGAGATTAAAGGTATTAAGTAGAGAGCCTTACATTATTAACTTTAACAGCAATGAATCTTCTTCTTCTGCATGTCTGTGCCTTTAGTGAGGGAAGGAGGGGGCTCTGTTCAAACCATACTCATTCAGCAGATGGGCCACTGAATAGACCTCATTGTACATGGGGACCAAGTAAGATGTTGTATGGTGTTAATAAACATGACCCCTGGGAAATTTTGTCTTTTGTTTGGGAAAAACAACCTACTCATGTTGCAATGGCATTAAGATTGACAGTGATGGATTAGAAGTTTTTTGGAGTGTTCTTTAGTAACTAGAAGCTAAAGTAGAGCTATTTCTGACAAATGTTTCACTATTGTTGCCAAGAAATAAATGTGTCAGTTACATGAGCTAGTAAAGAGAATATTATTTCTTTGAAATTTTGCACTTTTAAAAAATGTTGGAGTAGGAGTCAGGGACAGATTCTCTGGTCCTAACCATAACACCAAGTGCCCATGTGATACTGAGCAAGTCACTTAAGTTCTCTTGCCCTGAATGTGCACATTTCTATTAATTATTTTAAGGACTATAAAATAATAATTGTTTTCAAGGTGCTTTAATATATTGAGGAAAATATATAAGAGCATGATTATTATTAGTGATAATAATATTTCGTGTTTAGAAGATGAATCCATTGATAAGTATATGGACAAGTCAGAAAAAACTAAAATAGTGCAAGAATGTAGTATAGCATCTCAACCTCCTCCCTCCCAATTTTTAAAAATCTATTATGTGGAAAATTTTACTCTTCTTCTACACAAAAAATGCTGTTTTAGAAAAATTGGCCAGGATTATGTCTTTATCAGTATATAATGTTTACTGAGGAACTGTTACTTTTTTGAGAAGGTAATCTGGCTGTTTCAAGATTGACAGAGTGAGAGTTGTAAAAAGTTGGAGGCATGGAAGCTCAGGTAGGAAGCTACTGACAATCTGAAATAATGAAGTCCTGAATATCCTTAGATAACTTACCATGAGAAATTAATTCAATATATGTTTGTTTTAATTCTACTAGGTGCATGGAGGGCATTGGGCTGTTGCTGGTTTTTACCCTTCTGGAGAAGGTCTTAAGTATGAAAGAACAGTAAAATATTGGATTCCCAGAAGCTTTCAGCTGGAAGAAGCATTTAGATATAGCTGTAATATATGGCTGCCTCTACTTTTGTGGCTGAAGTATAATCTTTGGGAATGTCTCTTATTAAGATTGGTAGAGAAAGCCTGTCCCTAGGAAGGGTGCCTTGTGGGTTGGAAGTGGTTGAAGGCAGCAGAGTCAGAAGGAAGGTCAGAGTCTTGGTTACTGAATGAAATGAGCTTTAGCAAGAAGCTGTGCTGTGCATCAGGCAAAGATGTAAACAGGACTGAGTCATATGGCAGGACTGTTTAGCTGCAACTGAGAATGTGATATGTAAACAGGTGGAAGAAGGTGTTCAGCACTAAAGTTGTGATGGAGCGAGGTCTCAGGGGCTCATTATTTTTCTCCCGCCGGTTGTATCACGCAGGGCTCTAATGATTTAAAGAAGCCATCCACCTGGGTTGACCAACATTCTTTGTCAGTGATCTCCTTTTTTCAAGTTCACTATGTAACGAACTTGATGAGCTTTTTCTGCCTCGTCCCTACTTTTTGCCTGGGTGAACCTGATATTAGGTAATCAGATTGGCTTCCTGGACACCACAAGGTTATTTTAATGAATGAATAAAGTGTGTTCCAAAACACTGAGCTATCACTGACAGATGAAGGTGGAGATTGCTCATGCTAGCAGAATACCAGGTATAATGATAGCCATATTATAAACACAATACACATGTACGTGCATCAATAATCCTCTGTAGTGATAAATTCTTTTGTAATCCTGTCATCTGTTCCTGTTTCATTTTGGCTGTCTCCTTTTTTCCACAGACCCTCTTAGCTGTTGTCTTAACCTGCTTGGGATGTCATAACAAAATGCAATAAACTGGGTGGCTTAGAAAAACAGAAATTTATTTTCTCATAGTTCTGGAGGCTAGAAGTCCAAGATCAAGGTTCTGGCTGATTTGGTTTCTGACGAGAGCTCTCTTCCTGGCTTGCAGAGGTGCCTTCTTACTAAGTTCTCAGGTAGCCTTTCCTCAGCTTGTGCATGGTGGGTAGAGAGAGCGGGGGTGGGGAGAGAGAGCCGCGCACACACTTTCACTCTCTGGTGTCTCTTCTTATTAGGATGTTAATCCCATCAGGTCAAGGCCTTACCCTTATGACCTCATTTAACCTTAATTACTTCCTTACTCCAAATATAGTCACTTTGGGGGTTAGGGCTTCAACATATGAATCTTAGGAGAACACGATACAGTCTATAGAAGCTGGAAATACAGCTAAATACAGATTGTCCACTTGTCGGCAATCTATTTCTCTCCCTCAAGATTCTTTGTCATTTTGTTCATTTCTTCAACAGATGTATATATGATACATATACTATGATATATGTATATATATACACTCATATGATACATGTATATCTACTATGTGTTAAACTTTGGAAATATAGCCAAGGCCCCTGCCCTCAAGATTTCATTCTAATGGGGAAGACATATCAGTGAATAAATGACCAAGAGAATTCCAGGTATTGACAATGCTATGAAAAAAGTAGGAAAAGTGATAGAGAGTAACTGAAAAAAACAAGAAGTGATTTAAGGAAAAAAGCTAGTTTACATTGTCAGGACAGGGAAGACCTCTCTGTAAAGGATACAAATAAGCTGAGAATTGGAGGATGCATAGGAGCCAGATCTGTGAAGATCCCCAGAGGTTAAATATTCAAAGGAAATATGACAGCAAGTGCAATTATCCTATAATATAAAAGAATTTGATGTTGAAGGAACTGCAAGCAGATCATGGTGCCTATAGCATATTAATCATCAGGGACACTGATGATGGAGAAGTAGCCATGAGTCTTACCATGCATGTCTTGTAGATCATTAAAGGGTATTTTGTTCTAAATCAACTGACAAGGCATTTGAGGACTTCAAGTGGAGCATTACATGGTCTGACTTGTGTCTTAAAATATGGATTTTTTGAAAGAGGCAAGAATAGAAGCAGGTGGACCAGTGAAGGGACTGTTGCAGTAATCCAGGTGAGAAATGATGGAGGCGTGAATTTGAGAAGTGGGAATGGAGAAGGAAAGATAAGAATTTTCAGTGCCCATTTTTGAAATAAAATGAAAATTCATCAGGTTGCCTGGTTCTACTATATGGTTGTGGTTTAGAATTAAGTCACTAAGAACCTAGACCCATCATATACATAGGGGATTTATATTTCTCCTTAATTGTATTTGCTGCTGCTTGGATTCCATTCTCTCTTCTCATAGACATGTTCCTCTCTTTACATTTGTATTTTCATTTTTTTATAAGGCACAGATTCTGCTTGCTCCTTCTCCTTAGTTATGATTGGACACAAAACCCACTATAATAGGCTACCAATGAGGCAGAAGCTCAACCGTGTGCCAGTTCAGTGGCTGCTGGTTTTGCTCTTGGCAGTGTTCTTTTTCAGGACTAGAATGGTGCCCCCACTGGGCAGAACGCATCCTGCCTGCAGTGACTGGCCTTTTGAGATACCTTGGACCTCTGTGCTCCTCCATGGGCATTCTCTGCATAGAGGCCACTTCTGCTAACTTCTCTTCTGTCCTCACGCGTACAATTCACACCAAGTCATGTGTTTTTCTCCTTTCTTATGGTGCTCAAGTTGCAATGAGATAGCCCTTAAGTTTTGCATAAATTATTTGAAAACGTAATGGCATTTTTAGGATATAGAAACACTTGCAAAAGAAGAAGTATACAGGATTGTACTTGAACTTATTTAATATGATGTTTAAGATCAATCTGTTTACATTTATGCATTTTTATTTTTTTAAATGTTTTTGAATTAGTATTTTTTTTATTGGGGTAAAATTGCTTTACAAGGTTGTGTTAGTTTCTGCTGCACAGTGAAGTGAATCAACTATATGTATACATATATCCCCTCCCTCATGGACCTCCCTCCCACCCCACCCCCACCCATCTAGGTCATCACAGAGCACCAGGCTGAGCTCCTTGTGCTGTATAGCAGGTTCCCATGAGCTATCTGGGTTTTTTTTTTTTTTAATTTTACTTTATTTATTTTTTATACAGCAGGTTCTTATTAGTTATCTATTTTATACATATTAGTGTATATATGTCAATCCCAATCTCCCAATTCATCACACCACCACCCCCCGCCACCACTTTCCCACCTTAGTGTCCATATGTTTGTTCTCTACATCTGTGTCTCTATTTCTGCCCTGCAAACCAGTTCATCTGTACCATTTTTCTGGGTTCCACATATATGTGTTAATATACGTTATTTGTTTTTCTCTTTCTGACTTCACTCTCTATACATCTCTACAAATAACCCAATTTCGTTCCTTTTTATGGCTGAGTAATATTCCATTGTATACATGTACCACATCGTCTTTATCCATTTTTCTGTCCATGGGCATTTAGGTTGCTTCTGTGACCAGGCTATCGTAAATAGTGCTGCAATGAACATTGGGGTGCAGGCGTCTTTCTGAATTATGGTTTTCTCTGGGTATATGCCCAGTAGTGGGATTGCTGGGTCATATGGTAATTCTCTTTTTAGATTTTAAGGAACCTCCGTACTGTTCTCCATAGTGGCTGTATCAATTTACATTCCCACCAACAGTGCAAGAGGGTTCCCTTTTCCCCACACCCTCTCCAGCATTTGTAGTTTGTACATTTTCTGATGATGCCCATTCTAACAGGTGTGAGGTGATACCTCATTGTAGTTTTGATTTGCATTTCTCCAATAATTAGTGATGTTGAGCAGCTTTTCATGTGCTTCTTGCCCATCTGTATGTCTTCTTTGGAGAAATGTCTATTTAGGTCTTCTGCCCATTTTTGGATTGGGTTGTTTGTTTCTTTAATATTGAGCTGCTTAAGCTGTTTATATATTTTAGAGATTAATCTTTTGTCTGTCGATTTGGTTGCAAATATTTTCTCCCATTCTGAGGGTTGTCTTTAGTCTTGTTTGTAGTTTCCTTTGCTTTGCATAGCTTTTAAGTTTCATTAAGTCCCATTTGTTTATTTTTGTTTTTATTTCCATTACTGTAGGAGGTGGATCAAAAAATATCTTGCTGTGATTTATGTCAAAGAGTGTTCTTCTTATGTCTTCCTCTAAGAGTTTTATAGTGTCTGGTCTTACATTTAGGTTTCTAATCCATTTTGAGTTTATTTTTGTGTATGGTGTTAGGGAGTATTCCAATTTCATTCTTTTCCATGTAGCTGTCCAGTTTTCCCAGCACCACTTATTGAAAAGGCTGTCTTTTCTCCATTTTATGTTCTTTCATACTTCGTCATAAATTAGGTAAATCCATATATGTGTGGGTTTTACGTGTGGGTTTATCTCTGAGCTTTCTATTCTGTACCACTGATCTATACTTCTGTTTTTGTGCCAGTACCATACTGTCTTGATTACTGTAGCTTTGTAGTATAGTTTGAAGTCAGGGAGTCTGATTTCTCCAGCTCCGTTTCTCTTTCTCAGTATTGCTTTGGCTATTCAGTGTCTTTTGCATTTCCATGCAAATTGTAAAAAATTTTTGTTCTAATTCTGTGAAGAATACTGCTATTAGTAGTTTGATAGGGATTGCACTGAATCTGTAGATTGCTTTGATTAGTATAGTCATTTTCACAATATTGATTCTTCCAATCCAGAAACATGGTATATTTCTCCATCTGTTTATATCATCTTTGTTTTCTTTCATCAGTGTTTTATAGTTTTCTGAGTACAAGTCTTTCACCTCCTTATGTAGGTTTATTCTTTCATATTTACGCTTTTGTTGTGATGGTAAGTGGTATTGTTTCCTTAATTTCTCTTTCTGATTTTTCTTTGTTAGTGTATAGGAATGCCAGAGATTTCTGTGCATTAATTTTGTATCCTGCAAACTTACCAAATTTACTGATTCATTCTAGTAGTTTTCTAGTGGCATCTTTAAGATTTTCTATGTATAGTATGATGTCATCAGCAAACAGCGACAGTTTTACTCCTTTTCCAATTTGTATTCCTTTTATTTCTTTTACTTCTCTGATTGCAATGGCTAGGACTTCCAAACCAATGTTGGTAAGAGTGGTGAGAGTGGACATCCTTATCTTGCTCTTGATCTTAGTGGAAATGCTTTCAGTTTTTCACCATTGAGTATTATGTTTGCTGTGGGTTTGTCATATATGGCATTTATTATGTTGAGGTAGGTTCCCTCTCTGCCCATTTTCTGGAGAGTTTTTGTCATAAACGGGTGTTGAATTTTGTCAAAAGCTTTTTCTGCATCTACTGAGATGTTCACGTGGTTTTATTCCTTAATTTGTTAATATGGTGTATCACATTGATTTGCATATATTGAAGAATCCTTGCATTCCTGAGATAAATCCCACTTGATCATGGTGTATGATCCTTTTAAGGTCTTGTTGGATTCTGTTTGCTAGTATTTTGTTCAGGATTTTTGCATCTATGTTCTTCAGTGATATTAGTTTGTAATTTTCTTTTTTTGTGAAATCTTTGTATGATTTTGGTATCAGGGTGATGGTGGCCTTGCAGAACGAATTTGGGAGTGTTCCTCCCTCTGCAATGTTTGGAAGAGTTTGAGAAGGATAGGTTTTAACTCTTCTCTAAATGTTTGATAGAATTCACCTGTGAAGCCATCTGTTCCTGAACTTTTGTTTGTTGGAAGATTTTAAACTATAGTTTCAATTTCATTACTTGTGATATGTCTGTTTGTATTTTCTAATTCTTCCTGGTTCAGTCTTGGAAAACTGTACCTTTCGAAGAATTTGTTCATTTCTTCGGGGTTGTCCATTTTATTGGGATACAGTTGTTTGTAGTAGTCTCTTATAATCCTTTGTGTTTCTGCGGGGTGATTTGTAATTTCTCCTTTTTCATTTGTAACTTTACTGATTTGAGTCCTTTCCCTTTTTTTCTTGATGAGTCTGGTGAAAGGTTTATCAATTTTGTTTATCTTCTCAAGAACCAACTTTTTTTTTTTTTTTTTTTTTTTTTTTGCGGTATGCGGGCCTCTCACTGTTGTGGCCTCTCCCGTTGCGGAGCACAGGCTCCGGATGCACAGGCTCAGCGGCCATGGCTCACGGGCCCAGCCGCTCCGTGGCATATGGGATCCTCCCAGACCAGGGCACGAACCCGTATCCCCTGCATCGGCAGGCGGACTCTCAACCACTGCGCCACCAGGGAGGCCCAAGAACCAACTTTTTTTGATCTTTGCTATTATTTTGTTTATTTCTGTTTCATTTATTTCTGCTCTGATCTTTATGATTTCTTTCCTTCTACTGACTTTGGGTTTTCTTTGTTCTTCTTTCTCTTGTTGCTTTAGGTGTAAGGTTAGATTGTTTATTTGAGATTTTTCTTGTTTCTTGAGGTGACATTGAATTGCTATAAACTTCCCTCTTAGAACTGCTTTTGCTGTGTCCCATAGGTTTTGGGTCATCGTGTTTTCATTGTCATTTGTTTCTATGTATTTTTAAATTTCTTCTTTGATTCCTTCAGTGATCTCTTGGTTATTTAGTAGTGCACTGTTTAGCCTCCATGTATTTGTGTTTTTTAGTTTATTTTCTGGAATTTATTTCCAATCTCATAGCGTTGTGGTAAGAAAAGATGCTTGATACGTTTTCAGTCTTCTTAAATTTTCTGAGGCTTGATTTGTGACCCAAGATGTGATCAATCCTGGAGCATGTTCCATGTGCACTTGAGAAGAAAGTGTATTCTGTTGTTTTTGGATGGAATGTCCTATAAATATCAATTAAGTCCATCTTGTTTAATGTATCATTTAAAGTTTGTGTTTCCTTATTTATTTTCTTTTTGGATGACCTGCCCATCGGTGTAAGTGGAGTGTCAAAGTCCCCTGCTATGATTGTGTTACTGTCGATTTCCTCTTTTATGGTTGTTAGCATTTGCCTTATGTATTTAGGTGCTCCTATGTTGGGTGCATAAATATTTACAATTGTTTTATCTTCTTCTTGGATTGATTCCTTGATCATTATGTAGTGTCCTTCCTTGTCTCTTGTAACATTCTTTATTTTAAAGTTTATTTTTTCTGATATAAGTATTGCTACTCCAGCTTTCTTTTGATTTCCATTTGCATGGAATATCTTTTTCCATCCCCTCACTCTCAGTCTGTATGTATCCCTTGGTCAGAAGTGGGTGTCTTGTAGACAGCATATATATGGGTCTTGTTTTTCTATACATTCAGCCAGACCGTGTCTTTTGTTTGGAAGATTTAATCCATTTACAGTCAAGTTTATTATCAATATGATTGTTCCTATTACCATTTTCTTAGCTGTTTTGGGTTTGTTTTTGTGGGTCTTTTTCTTCTCTTGTGGTTCCTGCCTAGAGAAGTTCCTTTAGCATTTGTTGTAAAGGTGGTTTGGTGGTACTGAATTCTCTTAGCTTTTTCTTGTCTGAAAAGCTTTTGAATTCTCCGTCGAATCTGAATGTGATCCTTGCTGGGTAAAGTAATCTTGGTTGTAGGTTTTTCCCTTTCATCACTTTAAATATATTCTGCCACTCCCTTCTGGACTGCAGAGTTTCTGCTGAAAAATCAGCAGATAATCTTATGAGGTTTCCTTTGTATGTTATTTTCTGCTTTTCCCTTGCTGCGTTTAATATTTTTTCTTTGAATTTAATTTTTGTTAGTTTGATTAATATGTGTCCTGGTGTGTTTCTCCTAGAGTTTATCCTGTACGGGACTCTCTGTGCTTCCTGGACTTGGATGACTATTTCCTTTCCCATGTTAAGGAAGTTTTCCTCTGTAATCTCTTCAAATATTTTCTCAAACCCTTTTTCTTTTCTTCTTTTGGGACCCCTATAGTTTGGGTGTTGGTGCATTTACTGTTGTCCCAGAGGTCTCTGTGATTGTCTTCAATTCTTTTCATTCTTTTTTCATTATTCTGCTCCTCAGAGGTTATTTACACCATTCTGTCTTCCAGCTCACTTATTCGTTCTTCTGCCTCAGTTATTCTGTTACTGATTCATTCTTGTGTCATTTATTGTGTTGTTCATCTCTGTTTGTTTGTTCTTTGGTTCTTCTAGATCTTTGTTAAACATTTATTTTCTTAGTCCATGCCTCCATTCTATTTCCCAGATTCTGGTTCATATTTACTATCATTACTCTGAATTCTTTTTTAAGTAGGTTGCGTATTTTCTCTTCATTTATTTGGTCTTCTACATTTTTAACTTGTTTCTTCATCTGTGACATATTTTTTGTCGTCTCATTTTTTTTTTTTTTATGGGTGGAATTGTGTTCCTGTCTTACTGGTTGTTTGACCTGAGGCTTCCAGCACTGGAGTTTGTAGGCTGTTGGGTAGAGCTGGGTCTTGGTGCCTAGAGGAGGACATCCAGGAGACCTCGCTCCAATGAATGTTCCTTGGGGTCTGAGGTTCTCTGTTATTCCAGTGATTCAGATTCTGAGCTCCCACCTCAAGAGCTCTGGACCAACCCCCAGCTCATGGACCAAGATCCTGCAAGCCATGTCGGCAGCAAAAAAAAAAAAAAAAAAAAAAAAAAAGCAGAACAATAACAACGAGTAAAAAATAAAGTAACATTAGAAGAGTAACAGATATATTAGAAAGAATAAATAAATAAAAATATAAACAAAACAGCAACTGGAATGTAAAACAGAACCACAATAGTAAAAAAGAGGAGAAAAAAAAAAGAGCTGGTAAGGGCCTTGGCTGTGGGGGGGGTGGCGCTCTGGCAGGGGTGGGGTTTAGTTGGTGAGCATTGCCTATGTTTAGGACCCACAGGGCTGGAAAAGGCCCTGGGGAGGCTGGGTGATGCAGCTTAGGCTCAACAGCAGCAGGAGGGACCCAGGAGTGCCTCTGACGTTGAAGATCAGAGGATCAGGTCCAGGACCCCTAGCAGGCTCACCTAGTGGGTGGGGGAAAGGCTAGGTACATTTCCCCGAATCCTCCAATCCAGAGGGCCCCTCACTGTTGGCCTCTCTTGTCCCCCCACCCATGCCCTTAGGAGTGACATGGCCAGTGGGGTCTCTGGAAGGCAGGGGACCAGTCGTGGAAACCCAAAAGGCTTCCTGGGGCTGAGTGGGTGGAGGAAAATCCCTCCACTCCTCCCCTGATCATCGGATCCTGGATAGCCCCTGCCCGTCTGCATCTCCTCTTCTCCCCCCACCTCCCTTCTATGCCCCTAGGACCAACACAGCCTGGAGGGGGCCTTGGAGAGTGGGGGACCTGGCCTGGAATCCCAGCAGGCTTCCTGGGGCCAAGTGGGTGGGGGAAACACTAGGCACATTCACCCCTGATCCTCTGAGCCCCTGAGACTCCCTCCAGACATGGGAACCCTCCCCCCTCCCAGCCACCCCTCAGGGGCGCCAGTCCTATCTGGCCTCCACTTCTCATGCCCCCTCACTCCTCCCACATCCTACCCAGTCATTCGGGGGTTCCTCCCATCTCCTTTTACATTTTTGCATTTTTAAATGAAGAAAAAGATTTTATAGATTTCTTTATTGAGATTAATTTCATAAGTAGCCTGAAAAACTTACTTTTTATAATAGGTTACACGTCATTTCTGTGTGTCATGCATTGCTATATATAGACTTTGTTTATAGTATGTCACATGAACCACTGTGGTAGGTACTGTTTTCCTTATTTTATTGATGAGAAAACTGAGATGTAGTTAGGTTAAATGACATTTTCAAGGTCACATACCTGTTTAATGGCAGAGCCATAATTTAAATTTGAGGGTCTACTCTTAACTATATTGTGCGGCTCTTACTCAATTTTATGTCCTTTATACAAACACATGTGAAATTACTTTTTACTCCTCATCTTCTTTTAAAACTATTCCTCTTCAGTAATCCTGAGCACCTTAATTGGGGGATGATTGACTGATAGATTGAAAGAGCTCAAGGGAGAGAAAGCTTATTTTCAATACATGTAAAATAGCTACAAAAATAATGGTGCACATCAAACCATTTCATTTAAATAGGTTTATAATAGTAATGTTACATTTGGTTTTTTATCATTTAGATCAGAAATAATTGATTCAGATAAATCCTTGGTTCTTATTTTGTCCAGAGTCTGGTGAAATTGATTTTTCTAATTTTTCTATTTCTACTTGGTTAGTTATAAAGAAATATGAATAAAAATCACCCCATTACCACAATAAAGTTGAGAATCTCAAAATAAACTTTGACAATCTCTTTACTAGTTCTAAAACAAGCCATGTATTCATGAGGGTGTAGACATTAAATGCACTACAAATACTTCATTAATTTTACATTAATCTGTTCATTTGTAGTCATCTACACTTTAATTACTTTAGTGAGTTTTTTGTAGTAAGTGTAAGCAGTTTCACAGAATGTTAGAATGTCATTAATTGCTGTGTTTACTGGTTGTTCCCACTATACCTAAATATCGTTTCACCCATGATTATCAAAACCAGTAAGGTTCAACAGTAACAACATATTTAAATAAAATGTTTAAATATTTGTATTAATACATTAGCTCATGGACCTATCAAAGTTTGTCATGTAATAACTTATTCTAAACTGTAATAATCTTTAATTGGTTATTAGACCATGATTTTAATTAGGTAAAAAACTTTTTTTGTTAAATAGAAACTGGGTCTTTAAAATATTTTATTTAAACCATGGATATTTGTCTTTCAGCGGGGACAACAATATAGCATATGTCTAAATCATGTTTCCTATTTGAAACAGAATACAAGATAATAGAACCCCATTATAATTCTGCACA
Source organism: Mesoplodon mirus (assembly GCF_964341445.2). Classification (NCBI taxonomy): domain Eukaryota; kingdom Metazoa; phylum Chordata; class Mammalia; order Artiodactyla; family Ziphiidae; genus Mesoplodon; species Mesoplodon mirus. The sequence continues at coordinate 49,723,513 of NC_138976.1, forward strand.
AGGGGCCTCCCTGGTGGCGCAGTGGTTGAGAGTCCGCCTGCCGATGCAGGGGATACGGGTTCGTGCCCCGGTCTGGGAGGATCCCATATGCCGCGGAGCGGCTGGGCCCGTGAGCCATGGCCGCTGGGCCTGCGCATCCGGAGCCTGTGCTCCGCAACGGGAGAGGCCACAACAGTGAGAGGCCCGCATACCGCAAAAAAGAAAAAAAAAAAAAAAAAAAAAAAAAAAATTCTGCACAACATGATTAATGTTTGTTATGAATTAAAATATTATAGTGAAGTTTTATTGTATTAATTTGAGATTTTCTGTTACTGTTTTGGAGAACTGCCTGAATGCTTTATATAATCTTAATACAACTCAAAATAAAATATATCATAATAAGGTATTAAAATGTAACTTTTTGTTCATTCTTCAGGTATTTTAACTCAGAGATGTGCATTTTAAAAAGCCTATTATTTAAGACGCTTGCTAATGAATTTGTTATCATAAGAGTCTTGTTTACCTCTTCACTATCTAGGAAAAATTTTCTTTCTAGGCAAGTAGTATTGGGGATAGGGAAAGTTTATTTAAAAGTTTGTTAAAGTCTTAGGAGAGGACATAATACCTTAGCCTATTTTGTGCTGGAAATTATATTTGAAATGGTATCCATAACTTCTCTAATTTGGATTTTTCACTAAATCAGGCTGACTACTCCTGAACTAGTGTCAATGTGTGGAGTGTACTTTTATCTAGAAATGTTCCCATGTGTACAGTTGGATGTTCATGCAGTGCTTATCCAAGTGTGTGAAATTCACATTGCAAGAGAGTATCAGGTTATACTCTCTTGCTGGGATGTCCTTGGGAAAATGTTCACCGTGAGTTCTTGGGTTTGAATTGCCTATTTCATTGACTATAACTATAAGCTTAAAACTATATACTCTACTGAGAAATGACAAATTTAGCCCACTTTGCCTTCTCCTGTCACATGAACCTTGACTATGTGGAACTGAATGACTATCTTGTGCATTGTAAGCCCTTGCTAATCGAAGTGTGGGCCTCAGCTGCGAATATACTATAAATACTGATTCTTAGGCACCATCTCAGACCTGCTAAATGAAAATCTATGATTTGTATGCACCTTGCAGTTTGAGACATGCTGAACTAAGACTTGGTCAGTAACAAAGATTGACCTGATCATTACTCTCCCCCAGCAAACGGCACAAATTTGCACTATATATTTTTTTAATTGACTGACCACAGTCAGCACACACGTACTAATAACCCTGGGCCATTCTCCATATTTGGTTGTGGAATATGGGACAGAGAAGAATGATAGCATTTTCTGTCTCCTTTGTGTTTTCCTGTCCTTGCAATCCTATTACTTTGTTCCAAGCAAAGCCACCTTTGAAATTTTCTCCAGGTGAATAAGAAAAAAATATATTTTAAGACGATCTGAGGTTGTTTGATCTTCAAGCACACTAAATGAAAAGATTATCATCTTTTTTTTCACCTGATTGCATCTTAGTGAATGCTTAGAAAAACATATTTGATGAAATTAAATGTGGCACATTTTATTGGAATGTGATACCATCTTACACATTTCACCTTCTGCCTTATGAGACGATAGATTTCTTCATGAAGGGCCACTGGGTCTAATTATGTAGTTCTGTCAGAGTCTAAACCTCAACACAAGTCAGTGCATATTTTTCTTGACTAAGGACTACACAAGCAAACACAAAGTGATTTGCATTTTATTCTCCATGGTAAAAAATATTGTATTCCTCATTTCATTAGGGTATTAATTTTATAAAGTACCTCAAAATGTATTGAACCAATGAGACTTTTTTCCTTGAATTGTTTACATTTTTAAATATACATATGTAACTTCTCCAGTCATAGGAATAAAATAATTTTATTGCAAATGATGAAGATTTCTCTTTTCCTTAAATTCTTCTTTTCATGGAATTTGTATTTTGTTAGTTTTGCCTTCTAAGAGAAATATTTTACCTTTTTTAAAAAGATAGGAATATAGAAATATTGGTCCCCTGTACCATCAATCTCTAACCTTAAGTCCCCACTTTAAACTCTGTTACTTCAGGTATTTACTCCATATTTCCAAATAGTGTGTATATAAATCAAATAATATTTTTTATGAAACCAGTATTATTTTTGTTTATTTTTAATTTTTTGGCATTCTTTATTTTATAAACTGAAATATAGTTGATTTATAAACCGATATTATTACTATCAAATTTCAGAACATCAGAGATTAAGAGAAGATCCCAAATGTCTCTAGAAAGGAAAAAGTAAAATCAGGGATCGAATGTCATTTGACTTCTTAATATTTAGCAAGAAGGGAAGATGGAGTGAAATGGCAACTCTGATGCTTTTCTAAAATGTGGTGACAATGTGCCTCCGTGTAGGTCATCTTTATCTTTTTCATGGTCCTGTGCGCCCCTTCCATCTGGAGGTGCATTCCCTTCATTTCTGTAAAATTTTATTATATCATTTCTTTATTGTTACCACTTCCTTTTTCTCTAATTTTCCTTTCTTAATCTCTTATTAGTTGAGTTTTGGGTTTTCTGTTTTTATCTTCTAATTTACTTAAATTGGAGGTAAAATTGAAAATGGAAAAACAACCCCGTATTTTAACATTTTCAAATTTACCCCCAATTGAAAAGTTTGCTTTGGAGTAAGTTTTCCTGTTTGGATAATGAGATGAATAAGAAGATTTTGAGAGTTTTTTCTTAACTCAATTTTTCGTTTTTGTGGCTGAAAAAATAAGCACTTTGGTGGGTTTGTATAATTCTCCTGGAAATTGTTTTTATAAGACTTCTTGTATCATTTTGTCAACATACCTAAAACTTTTGATTGTAAACCTTTGTGTGGGTTTACTGTAGGTCAAGAAATCTTATTCCCAACCCCTTCAAATTTCTCTGTATTTTTAGAAATTTGTTTGCAAGCCTCCGGATTTCTGGCAGCAGGTAATGTGGAAATAAATTATATGCTTTAAAGTTTTAATCAAATCTCAGTGGTAAGGATAGATATTAACCATTTGATGCATTTGTCCAGGTCTCAGATTTCAGGTGAAGATTATGACATCTCTGCATAGCTTTTATTGCCAAGATCTAGTTGTGATTGGAATAGACAACATTTACTGAGCAGTTACATTGTTCCAGGTGTTGTGTTAACAACTTTAGGTACATTAGATCGCATAGTTCTTACAATAATTCTATCATCCAGTTACCATTCAATACTATCGTCATTCTGTGTAGGAGGAAACTGAAGCTTAGAGAAATTAACTTGTCTAGTGTTGCACACATAATATGTTTCAAAGCCTGGTTCAAGTCTAGTTTGTGTAACTCTAATGGTCAAGATGTTTTGCAATATTCCTAGTGGTGCAAGCCAGGACTAATATCTTACAATGTATCTTCAGTGTCAGGGTACAGAGTTTTATTAAGGGGTATAGTACAGAAAAGGATTATTACCTGAAATCCTTTTATTTGGAGCATTGGTTGTTTGAGGAACTTAATATCTTATGGAAAGAAAATAAAGTTGAACCACAGATGGTAGTTAATTCTATCCTGCATAATTTTGTTTAACCATTTACTAGAATAAAACAATAATACAATACAATAAATAAACTGAACACTAATCACATAATTTAAATGTATATTAATTGGTAGCATAAAATTCATATTTCTTGATCAATTTTAGGTTCTACATCCTTAAAGCTTCAATGACATGTTCTTTTTTGTTGTTCAAATTACTGTAATATGATTGCTAAGAGCTTGGTTTGTATGTTAGTGTGTGTTGCTTTCCTAAACTATCATCTGGATATCTAATGCCACTTTTATGTTTTGGATTTGTGTGTGAGAGATGATTACTGTCTTCCTGGTCCCAAAATGATTGTGGAAACAAAGACTGATAAACTTGGGGGGCTCTTGGGTATTGATATCCCTCAAGTTTCCTTCAAAATGCATAAGAGTATAACAGCTTTTTCCACCTATGATATATTCATGGCAGCAAACAGCAAAGCAGAATACTTCGACTCGGTTCACTCAATCTCACTTGCACAACTTGTATTCATTCTCTCTCTTGCCCTGTGTTCCATCTCATGAATTTCTAAGATCCCAGTTTACCTATTTTCAAACAATAGTTCTTAAAAATATACTTATACATGTAATTCTTGTGATTGAAAAGAAAGTATAAAGATTTTATGCAGGTAAACTAGAATTTAAGGTAAGGTCATCTTGTGGTTGCTAAGAAATTTTTGAGTTACTACTTAACTCAAAGCTGATCACTGTTCGCAATATCCTTCAGTTAGAAAACTATAATTATAATATTTCTTACACTAACCGGCCTAGTTTTGCATATATGCTATTTCTGTTATCAGTATCTACTATCTTAACTTTAGTTTCCACTCAATGCAGATATTTTTTCAAAAATTTCTCAGCAAAATATTTTTGAAGCCAAATAGTAGCATGCAAATAAAACAGGTAAAATTTTAACCAATCAAAACAGATAAATTCAGACAATTTGATATGTGAATAAGAGAGGTTGCCAAAACATTGCTTTATAACATTGTAATTTCATGTTTACATCTTACTGTAATTGTCAGATCTTCATCAGACATCTGATGCTGTCCATTTAAGAGTTTTTCTAAGAGCGTCAATGAACATTTGAAGACTATCAGTTAAGGATAAGGTAGAGCAGTCTTTAAAATGACATACATTTTATTGGTTTAGACTTTAGTTCCTGTAGTCTATGAAAGCCATATAAATTCCTTCCCTTCTTATCATCCCCAGCCTTTTAAAGATTTTAGATATAGATAACTGATCGATATTGATTGCTTGATAGATACATGGACAGATGAATATAAAAGTATCCATCCTTTCAGGTCTATCTCAATTTAGTCCTAATATTTTCATATTATTTTTAATATTTCTAATATTGTGTCATATGTTCCTTAACTTTGTGGCCATATTCTGAATTCAGAAAATATTTGTTACCTAGTTTGCTGTTTTTTCTTTTTTTTTTTTTACAGATGTCATTTTAATAACCATCAAATCTTTTTTTAAATTAATTAATTTATTTATTTTATTTTATTTTTTTGGCAGCGTTAGGTCTTCGTTGCTGTGCATGGGCTTTCTCCAGTTGTGGCAAGTGGGGGCTACTCTTGGTTGCAGTGTGTGGACTTCTCATTGTTGTGGCTTCTCTTGTCACGGAGCATGGGCTCTAGGCGCGTGGACTTCAGTAGTTGTGGCACTCAGGCTCAGTAGCTGTGGCTCATGGGCTCTAGAGCACAGGCTCAGTAGTTGTGGCACATGGGCTTAGTTGCTCTACGGCATGTGGGATCTTCCCGGACCAGGCCTCGAACCCGTGTCCCCTGCATTGGCAGGCGGATTCTTAACCACTGCACCACCAGGGAAGTTTCAAATCTTGAAACACTAATTTCCCATTAAATTCTCATAGTTTGTTGGCATCATTTACTTGGGATCTGGCACCATCAAATGAAAGGTATAGGGTGCTATAGAGAAGTATAGGGTGTAATCAGTCAGTGATGAATGAGTGCAGGACAGCCTACAGGGTAAATTAACCTTCCTTAAACCCAGATACCATCAGAAATCAAGAAATTCTTATACTTTCCCTCTGTATCTATACTACTATTCAGAGGCAGTTTTACTAATGTTTGCTTTCTGGTCATCTCCACAGAGATCTTGGTCAGCTCTTTTCATGTTAGGGTTCTGGGGTGAAACAGAAGCTTCTGCTTGTTTTATTTAGGAGTCTGGGGTCCTGATTTTTAGAAATAAAATGGAGAGAAGAGGAAGAAAGAGTTCATTCCAGCACAGCATCCACTTACTAAATATTGGTACTGCCTTTTGTTTTGAAGCAAGCTCAAATGTCATTTGGTTTATCTAAGTTGATAGAAAAACTCTTAAGTATAACTGGACTGCAAGAATCACTTGGAGGCATGAGTATTATACTAGTTTAGCATCATATTAGCTGACTTTGCTGCCCCACCAGATTCACCTTTTTCAGGCAGAAGTGCTTATTTCCCAGCTGCTGTAGACTGTGGGCTGATAACAGTTTATAGCTGAACCCTCTGAGAATTGCTCTTGGCTGATGGGAGCCTGTGGAGGTTATGTCCTTTTCCCCAGGGCATCCCACAGTTTAGGACTGACTGATTCTGGTATACTAAAGGCCAGCCCCCTTGCCTCTAGGTGGGATAACTCTGTGGTGTTTTTCACATTCTAGAAATCTCTGAAGGATCAGTCTAACACAGAGTTGTGCAAGAGCTAGCTTGCACTGAAGCTGACTGTTAAGATTTCCTTTAAACTCTGTATTCAGTGACATCATGTGTATAACTTAAAACTGACTGTGGTGAGAGTATTTATACCGCAGAAATAGACACATTTTAAAAATCACAGTTTTTTTTCTTTTTTCTTATTCTCTCCTAGAACCATTTATAATACTAGCAAATAACTGAACTGAACCCACATCTGTGACTAGATTATTTTTCTTCCCTGTCCTGCTTCCTTTGCTTTCAATAGGTTTGACCTGAGAGGATACCCTCAATACACGTTTACATAAAAATTACAATTTCAGACTGTTGATAGGGAAAGTGACCTAAGAGAAGTACCTACTCTGTGCCAAATGCCATACTATGTATTTTACACAGATTGTGTGACATAATTCTTGGAATACTCCTTTGAAAAATACATTACTCTGATTTTCTAGGTGAGAAAATTAAGCCTTATGTAGCTTGTTAAATGTCTCCAAAGTGCATATCCTTTCTAATATGTCATACTCCATCCAAAAGATGAAAAGAACGTTAAAAGATCACTTAGTCCATTCCTCTTTCTTTTGGCATGGCTTTATGTAAAATATTCAGGAGAATTGATTATCCTTCCTACTTTAAATGGGTGGAGCTTTTTAATGATGAAAGTAAATCTATTTAAGCAAAGATGACAGCTATTTAAAGATGTGCTGTGTGTGAAGTATTATACTTTGTTCTGAGAAAGATGATTTTGGTTTTCTGCAGTATCCTAGTCCTTTGTCAAGCCTGTCATTGACGTTTCTGGTTTTTTTTCTCTTGAATATTACCATCAAGTTCAAATACTGTGATTTACCTAATAGTTTAGAAGAAAAAAGAGATTGTACATCTTCTGGAGAATGATTGTAGTAAAATGAAACACCACCCAGCGTATTTAATCTGATCAGCATTTTAGAGTTAAAAATAAGTCTTTTCTCAGCCTTTTAAGTTAGTAAAAAGAAATAAAGCATTCTTTGCAGTTATTATTTAACTTTAAATTACAAAAAGAATATCATTGAGGCAAAGCTAATATAGATTTTATGCCATCTTTATGGAGGAATTTATACTTAAAAATGACAGATATATGCACTGACAAATTTGTTGAACAAATAAATGCTTGCTTTATGACAATATTGATATGATATAACAGTACTGATGATAAATCTAGGCATTTTGTCAATATTCTTTTTGTTTTGCCAGTCAACCCTAGGAGGTTTCATGATTTCTTAGAGGTTATGGATGTGCCAAATATCTTTCTTTAAAACAATTTCTATTATAGAAACACAATTATACATATGCACTTTATGTTTATTTTATATCTCATTAGGAAAGATATCCATTAAAATCACTTTTCTAGTAATGACTGAATCAGATATTATATTAAGTCCCTAATCATAGCCCAACTTATCCTCTAAGTTTTACAAAAATATTACTAATTTTTTCTAGTACTCCCTAGTCAACCAAAACCCACGTGGTTAGATAGCAGCAGTTTTAGCCAGGAATGAATATAGCACGTCTAGTTTCCATTTTAAGTATCCCACAACAGATGATACATAGTTAAAACTCAATCAGCCAGAATCATCTTTTTATAGAATGTTGTAATTGGTGGGCTTTTCTAGGTTTTATTTGTCCTGTAGTTGACAGGGGGAAAGTGGCTTTATTCTGAAAGTGTAAAATGCACAAGTGTTTCTAAGAAAAAGTGTTTCTCCTTTGCTAATTATCATACTTTGCCATTGACAATCTATCATTGATGGCTTTGATTGCCTGGCTTCAAATTCTACCTTCCCTACTTACTAGATGTGAGATGTTGGACAAGTCACTTAAAGGGAATATGGAAATTGGGAGGATATTAGAATGTACCTCAAAGGGTTTCTGTGACTATTAAGTGGGTCAGTACATAGAAAGTTCATAGAATAATTCTTGGTACAAAGTAAGTACTATGTGGGTGTATTTTATTCATCAGCTTCTAATGTTAAGGACCCCTTTAATACAAGCCCTGTTTACAACATATTTATCACAGAGAAGGATAGATAAAATATTTCATTATATTCTCTCTTTAATGGCATTGGTAGACTTGTTCAACATAGGATGGCACAAACCTTCAATTTGTAAGAAAAGCAATTTCTGCGAAACACAATAAAGCAAAGAACAATAAAATGAGGTGTGCCTGTATATATATCTGATATTAATGAATACTCACTCGATCTTAGAATTAGGTATTATGCTCCTACCACACTCCAAGCCACAAAAATTCTCTTCTCCATTAATTAGATGCTTGAACATCTAGTCATTCTGCCACTGGTAGACTGTACAAGAATATAAAGTATGCAAAATAAAATACTAAATCTGCTAAGCTGTAAAGTAAATAGTTGTTATAGAAGTCATGCATGTTGCTCTGCAAAAGAAAAAACTAGGTGTATGTATATATATATATATATACACACACACACGCACATATATATATATATATATATATATATATATATATATATACAGGTTCTAATTTTAAACCTTTCAATTTAGCAATGAGTCAAAAATTATTCTTTCCAAATTCTTTTTTTTCCCTTATAAATTTAGCTTCTTTCTGGGTTTTGAGGGACAGGAAGTTTGAAGTGGTGAATGTAGAAGGTGGTTGTTGCAAGACAACAGATATGCTAAGAACTGAGAGTGAAGGAGGGGCCATAAGCATTAGCTGCCATATTAGAACATCAACCTGCCATTTAGCAAAGGAGCAACTCATTGAGCTCAACTTAGAATAGATTGAAAGGGATAGTAAATCAAAATGTGGTACAGTGATTGAAATCCATGCTGCTGATGACTCTGAGTGGACAAAACATCAAACAGGTTACAGGTTAAGTTGGTTTAAGTGCATTGTATTTTGGAAGGAAATTGTATTTTAAAATTCATAAACAGTGATTTTTAAAAGGATTATTCTTAAAATAACTTTCAAATATCTGTAAGGTTCATTTAAATAGGATCTCTTAAGTATCTTTGATATTATAGAAAAGAATCAGTTTACAAACACTTGCTTGACATTTGTATGATTGATTGCTAGTAACCTATTTCAAAACTAACTTTTAGAGGCTACTAACTGTGATGACATTTCTACTGTTAAAACTGTAGTTGTATAGACATCTAAGAGAGAATTAATTATGGCAGGGATGATACCTGGCATTTCCAGAATTATCAAGACATTATTTTGAACATTTGTAGTCCTATGTATAAGGATTTCTTAGAAGAGCCAGTGAGAGGCTAAGTACACATTTAAGTATTTCTAAAGTATCCACTTTCCTCAAATAATTTCAAATGCACCTATTTTGCAGACATAAGCACTTTAAACCATGCCTAATTCTTCCATGAGAACTAAGTTTTTGTTTTTGGTTGTTCTTTTGCTTGTTTTATTCTTACTCACTGCTACATTTGTTTTCCTAAGTATGGTGTCTAATGGTCCTAAATTCCTTTACATTCTCCTTATTCATTGCCAGGAAGTATCTTCACATCTAGAATGGGGAAGGGGGTTCCTTATAGACCTATCTATAGAAGAGGCTGCAGTGTAGTGCTCAGAGACTGGGGTCTGTTAGCAGCTTTTTTTTTCTAATACCAGGAGATTATTGCCACTGGTGCCTTGGATGTCCAAGCTCCTTTACAAATGAGCAGCTTTACTAATACCGCTCTAATGTATAAATTTCTGCATTAACTCTAGGTATTGCAAATGGTAGAGAAAAGCAAATTTGTTGTGAAATGAAGATGTGTGCCTATGTAGTCTCACTCACCAAGTGCAATGACTTGTTTCCCTCACATATTTAATATTTTCCCCTCCCACCTTTAATACTTTGTACGGCATGAAATTCAAACTAATTATTACCGTGTTTGTAGACTTTCAGGTTGCCAGGTGCTTTTAGGCATTGCAAATATTAAATTGAGATGCCTGTAATCTTCATACTACATGACCCTCCTCATATATACATAATTTATCTACCTCCCCAATTTGCAAGATTCAAATGTCATTCATTTTGGGTGAGATTTTAGAAAAGTATAAGAGATTTTATAAATATACATTGCATTTATCTCACAAATTATTTTCTTTTCTCATATGAAGTGGAGAGAGTTGGAATACATAGAAAGCTCTAGGTATAACATAAAGAATTTTTACTATCATGGCCAGTCATTGACACAGTCTACCTTCTAAAGAGGCAAAGACTACTGGGGGCACCGCAACAGATGAAATATGTAATTGAGCCTCTAAAATTATGCAGGTGTAAATAAATTGATTTAGTTAAGCACTTTATGAAATATTCACCAGACTTTAAAAAATCACTCACAAGCAAAAGAAGTGGTAAAAGCTTATCTGTAAACCCAGTCTGCACTAATGGTTGATATGGAAATATTTAGATTTCCATTCAGTTTCATACCCAAAATGAAATTGAAATAGAAAAATGCTTTATTTTTTAGTAAAATGGTTCCACCTATTATGTGAGTAAATTCCATCTAAGTCAAGGATAGAAAAGAAGGAGTTAGACCAAGTGTAGAGTAGAGCTTTGCAATTAATTAGGCTCACAAAAATTCCAGTTCATAAACAGACTTTGCAAAAACACATTTTGCTGGTTTGCATTTATTCATGTCACCTGCCTCATTTCCTGGCTAACCCCCAAAACACAGTGTTGGTGCCCACTTCAATAAATTAACAGGAATTCAAGCATCTTCCTGTAGGCAAACTCATGCAATTAACTCTTCATTATCCATGTGTTCATTAATTCTAAGATGATTTCCCTTTGCCTCTGTGCATACCTCTAAAAGGCTATTCCTCCTATCAGCTGATGTCTGCCTAGGGAATGTGGTCTAATTTTAATATTTGCCTAAGTAATGTATAATTAGCTTGGCTACTAATCTGTAATGCAATGCATTTGTGACCAAATAGAAAGATGCTTTTAATTTATAGCATCTTTGCTCCTTGCTGTTAGCTTACATTATTGAGAATTTATTGAACCCTTGTAAATTCTATAGCCTTTGGAGGCAGGTTTCTGTATTTCCTTCAGGCCTAGTGATTGATGCTTTCTGAATCCATAGCTCAAATTTTTTAGGCCCACCCAGATTTATTTTAATCTCTTGGAACATGGTTATTTGTATAACCAAGCGAGTGGAAAGTTTCTACATTCTAGTTGCCTAATCTTCCATTTACTAATTGCTTGACTCAACATTTTCTTCCAGTCTGAGAAGCATCCCTTGTTTATGTTATAGCAAGGTCATCTTTGCAGGTGTGTTTTCTCCCAATTAAGCAATGGAATAATGCAGTGGATAAATGAATGGCTGACTGCTGTGTGGCTGTTGCAGCAGTGACTGTTGGAATAGGAATAAGAATTCCTTGTCTAATGATGTGGAAACAGTAAAACATTTAGTTTTGCAGTGCCTTCCTTGAGCCTTTATAGCTCTCAGGTGCTATGTGTGGTCCACAGAAACTTCAGTGATTTTGCTTGCAGCTGCCTAATCGTGTTTTCCGTTTTAAAAGGATTTATGTTTTCAATCATAGAATACTCCCTCAGTATTTTATATTTTTTAGTTTTCAAGTGGCCAGAGGAGCAAGACATAAGGAAGAAGATGAAATAGAGAGCTAAAAGGTATTTGCCTTATTCCAGGTGTCACAGTGGATTGATGCAACATCAAGAGACACATTGAAATGATTTAGATTTATGTTATAAAGTACTGTAAAGCTGGATGCTTGAGAGTGACTGTTGGCAAATGATGATTGCCAAAGAAACAAAAGAAAGGTGCAGACATCCTTGGATAACTGACCTTCTCTTCAAGTTTTTATTCACTTTTGAGAATTAATGTTTTTCTAAATATGAAATAATAGTTGTGTAGCCAAACATGTGTAAGATTTTAAAAGCTTGAATTGTTTTATTAAAAAAAATTAAAAAGACAATCCTTCTGGACCTTTAAGTGCCTGAGAGACTTTGATAGCCTTTTATATTTTGGAGGAAACAGGTAGAGAAGACCGTTTTGAAGACATGCCTTCCAGGATGACTTATTTAAATCCTTGACTAAAACTCTGAAGCAAATTGCTTAATAAGAGATTTCTTAAATTTATAAAATTCATAATACAGAATTGAGAATGCATGTTGAATGCAGAGTACAAAAATATTTTTCATTTCTTTATGTACTGTGGAATAAATAATTTATGACAAAATTGCTATTAAGTGTAGTACAATCTATGTGAATTTGTAAATAGGATTTGAGAAATTCATGAATTTTAACAATAAGCATTAATTTCCCTGGCCAGAACAGGGCATAATTTTATTTCAATGGTATTATATGAATACATTAAGCAATTAATGATCAGGATAGTATTACACATAAGAGCATTTTATGCTGTCAAATAATGAGTGTGGTATGGATAGATGCACGAGGTTATATTTTGTAGTGTGATGCATAAGAACAAAAGATTATCTGGTTGGAAGCTCTCTGGTATTTATTGGTATTCTCTGCCACTTTTCTGCACTGAAATTCCCCTTATCACAGGAACATGAAATCATGGAAATAATTCAAGCTTTAGAGCAGACAGATCTGACTTTGTGTCTGTACTCATCGTTTAATAGCTGTGTGACCTTAATCAAATTTTTCATCAAATCACTCAATCTTGTCAAAACTCAGTTTCCTCATTTTTTAATAAAGCATTATAACTTCTTTCCCTGCTTATTGTAAGGGTTAAATAAAATCCTTGTTTTTTATTTTAAAAATACACTTTATTGAAAAAGTATATAAAGAACATATGATATCACAGGAACTCCATTAATAGTTACAATTATTATGAATATTATTTTGCTAAACTGTAAGAAGTATAATAAACTCTGTGTCGTGTCCAGAGTTGCCTGCATTCAAGCAACTAACAGCATATCTTTAGCATGTGAAAGGTGCTTGACTGTGTTCCCAGGGCAAATCAAGTGTGCAATGAAATTAACAGGGTAACAGTCCTCTTTCTTGCCTTATATGGTTCCTTAGGTTCCTCAGAGAATTTAGTGTGTGCCCATCTGCCTTAACTGTCTAGGGAATTCCTAAAGGAAATTGTTGAAAGTTGACAGTAGCATAGTAGAAAGAAAATGAGTTAGTAATGTGACTCCTGGAACTTTACCTCTTATGGATTCTATTTCCTTATCCATGAGGTGGGAATATGTAGTCCTTGCCATATATATCTTATAGGTTTAAATACTGCAAGACTCTATCCAAGCATAAGTGACAACAAGGTTATTTTCTGCCAGATTACTGAGACTATGCTGAAACAAGCATACCATTTCCATTTAAAATAATCCAATCGAAAATATATTAATTACCTAAATATCTACCATGGTATTGTGTATCTTGGATATTGTACAAAGTATAAAGACTTGGTCTCTGCCTATATTAGTTTTCTTTTGCTATATAACAAATGACCACCATTAGCTGCTTAAAGGAATGCACATTTAATATCACAGTTTCCATGGATTTGGCATGTTTTAACTGGGTCCTCTGCTTAGGGTCTTATAAAGTTGAAATCAAGGTGTTAGTTTACATGTGTCCTCATGTAGTCCTTTGATTAGGGAAAGAGCCACTCCCAAGCTCTTTCAACTTGGTGGCAGAATTCATTTCCTTACAGCTGTAGGACCAAGGTCTCCATTTTTGTGCTGGCTCTCTGAGGAGGGACTGTGGGGGAAGAGATTGCTGTCCGTTCCTAGAGGCCGCCCTGGGATCCCAGACACATGGTACCTGCATAGGCAGTTCACAGCATCGCTATTTACTTTCTTCCAGGACAGCAGGAGAATTTCTCTAACACTATACCTTCTGTTAAAGGGATCAAGTCCTTGGGTGAGGACTACACCAAAAAGGATAATCTCCCTTTTGATTGACTCAAAATCAATTGATTAGTAACTTAATCATGAGAGTGATCTCCCATCATATTCACTGGTCCCAGGCACACTCAAAAAGTAAAGATTAGGCAGAGCCTTACACTGAGGACAGGAACCTTGGGGGCCATTTTAAATTCTCCTTAACAAATTCCCTGTGAATTGACACTTTCCTTTTTGATGACTGAATTTTTAAAGAGTATGCTGGGAGAGCCATAATTTTTGACTGTTAATTCTCCCATATTGAGATTATATAGAAAAACTCACCCTTTTTGGTGACATGAGAATACACATGGAAACCTCTAAGCAGTTCTATAATGCCATTGAGCTTGCTCTGCTTAGTTAACTCTTGATTAGCCTAAAATGATATGATGTTAATTTAAATTATGTCTCATTGGTTGCTAATATAGATAAAGATTTTTCTAACATTTTACCATTTGTCTTATTTTGATTCTGTAATGCATAAGCTCCTCAGATGCCTCTTACTCTGTCCTCTTGCTGCTCAAATATTTGTGGAATAAATACAATGATAATTTGATGAATTAAGTTCCTATTCAGCCTGAATTTTTTGGTTTCCAAAAGAATACAAATTAATAGGGTCTTTGGGTTTAGGATTCAAAAGGTGTGATTCCTATTCCCAGCTCTACGCCTGCCTTACTCTGTACCTAAAGAGAAGTCATTGTGTTTCTGCAGCCCCAATTTACCATATGTAAAATGAGACATCCCCTCTGACACCAACATTTTGTATCCTTATTGGTATTACTTACATAAATCTGAGATTTTCTTTTAAAGAAAAGTGCTTTCATTATTTTTGTATAGAAATTTAACCTTCATAAGATTATTAGCATTTGAAAACGAGGTTGTGATTATGAATTTACAAGACAAAAATTTTAAAGATGTAGGGTACTAATGCACAATAGTATAACAGAAAAAAATAGGCTGAGTATATTTCCAAATAAAGAACATAACTGCAGGGCTTCCCTGGTGGCGCAGTGGTTGGGAGTCCGCCCGCCGATGCAGGGGACGCGGGTTCGTGCCCCGGTCCGTGAGCCATGACCACTGAGCCTGCGCGTCCGGAGCCTGTGCTCCGCAATGAGAGAGGCCACAGCAGTGAGAGGCCCGCGTAACGCTAAAAAAAAAAAAAGAACATAACTGCAGAATAAATAAATTTAAAAGTCTGATAAAAATTTTGCTTTTTGGTATTTCTTCTGACAAGAAAGAAACCATTATTCACTGTTTACATTTCAGGTCTTTGCTTTTATTCACCCAAGTGTGTGTTGTTTCAGATGCCATATTTTAAGTAGCTCTTCCAGCCCTTCCTTTCTGTCTCTTATTTGGTGTTACAATTGAAAACCAATCAGTACTCAGTTTTATTGAGCACTGACTATGTGTCACGTACTGTTGTTAAGCACCTTACCTGCACAAGCTAGTTTAATTCTATAAAATGGGAGGGTAGATGCTCTTGTCCAAATTTAAAGTAGGGAAATGAAGCTCGTAGAGGTTATAGACATCTCCATGAAATGCAGTTATTAAACGTCATAGCTGGGATTTTTAATCCAATTTTGTTTCATCCTTTTCTTTTCTCTGCTTTTACTAATTTTTAGTATTGATGTACATTATCTCTATTATGACTATTTGATGATTTAAAAATTGATATGAAATATGGGTCTAACTGTGGGGTACTCTACCACTACTTTTGGATATTGGTATTGAATAAGAATGGCAGACTTCAAGGTCCTTGAAGATGAGAACCTACATCTCAATTACAAACTTCCCCACTAGTGATTTTAACACCAGGAATTAGACAGTACTGATATCTGGAATTTATTCCACATATTAGTGCTGTAATTTCATCAAAATGTGTTTAGAATACATAAAACGTTTAAAATAATTAAACTAAATAGTCAATACATTTCAAACAAAGATTATAAACCTATTATAAAATATCAAATAAAATGTAAGATTATTAAAGATAAATGTAGAACATGCAATATTATTTTATTATATAGTAGTAGCAGGTAAAATAAGTGATCACTCATTAATACGTTGAAAACTATTAAAATGAAGAAATTTTGAGTGTGGAGAACCTAAAGTAAATATTATTTCATCATTTCTTCACAAATTCCATCTTAAGTATGAAGCTTATCAGGGTGTGATTGTAGAATCACAAGTGCATTTTTGTGTAGCTATCCAGCTGCTGTAAAAGCTCTTTATAACTCTATGTAAGTTCAGAGACTGGTGAAAAGATAGTTATAAGCTAACACTGAATATTTTACTCTTCTGTGATTGTTTAAAAAATAATTTTGACTCTTGTTTGAGGTCATCTTTAGAATAACATTTTGGGGGTGCGGGGTGCTGTGGATAAACTACAGTAGCTGTTATAAAAAACTGAGGTTACAGCAAGGTTGTTTTCTACCTAAAAAGTGCATCTCTCATCACTTTAGTATTCCTTTGTTTCCTCAAGTATTTTTGGAGATTCTGTTATATTTTATTTTAGCTTGTTATCATGTTCATATTCAGCTTGTGTGGCAAATTATTAAGTAAAAGAAACGTTATCCTTAACTACAAGTGTTGCTTCTTTGAACTGGCATTTTCTTCCTCTGTTTGGAAATTATAGAAGTAGAAAGGATGCTTTCTAAACATCCTTTGTTAGATTCAAAATTGTAATGTAGGATGTAAATGTTCAAGTTTGTCTCTAGATATAATGTTTCATATTTCATATATTTTAATGTACCCAAATAGTCTTATTATATTAACAAAAATAGTATTATTTCACTTTGTAAAAATAGCACACGATAACAAATACTATAAAGTAGTGTTGTAATCACTCTTTCCCTCAGACCCTAGCATAATCTTATGGAGCAAGTGTACACACACACACACACACACACACGTATGGTATATGATATATACATATATACATAATCCCTTCCTTCAGTTTAAGATAAAGAACTGAACTTGAACCAGGATATATGCTAGGTTAGGTTGATATAAAAAGGAAGAAAACTGAATCCTTAGATTTGAGGAACTTCCAATCCAATGAAGCTCAGACCTCATTATTTATATGAGTATGTTTTTTGTGGAGGAATTAAAAATCTTTGACAAGTAAAAAAAGAAATTTAGTACTATCTTCTCCTGTAAATGCCAATCCCCATTGTTCTGTTACTGGAGAGAACTAGAATTATGCAAACAGATTTTGTTTCTTTTAAAGCTGCAGATGTTATTAACAAATACAAGCACACTTCACTCTCTGATAGATTAATCTCTGAAAAATCACATATAATTTAAAGACTATTATAAAGTAGTCATGAAGGTGATTTAACCAAAGAACTTTTTTAAAGCAAGGAATTGGCTCATTTTATATATATATGTATATATCTCCATCCATACCATTTGTCTCAAAGTATACCTTTATCACATTCTCACAAGGCATGTTGCAGCTAATCTCCTGACAGTTCTGTTGGCTAGTTCTCTGAATGTAGAAATTAAATTTGCATGTCTGTATTTCAGTTATGAGTCCTTTTTCATAGATTTATCCTACACTGAATCTTCACTTATGTCTCAACCAGTCCTAATATATTTTTAGAATTATAGGTTGTAGTTTCTTTTCAGTTTTGTTGCTGTCAGACCCACACCTACTAGTGTGTCTGATTAATTTCATGAACTGTGATGTACTCTATTACTCCTTTCCAAGTGTCAACACTCTCATCCCATAAAATGTGTTTTTCTTATCCCTAAGAAATTAAATGACCTTGCTAAAGTTATGACATCCTTTAGCCATAAAGAGAGTATTACAGGAAATAAATAATATGACCACCATCTTCCAATAAGAATGGTGAAAGCTCAGGGGAAATAAACCTGTTCATGAACCTGAGCCTTGTCATTTTCACTTTTCCGTCCTCATCACCACCATTTTAGTACAACTCGTCATTGTCTTCTGCCTGGACTAAAGCAGTTATTTCTTAATTTGTCTCTCTTTAACTTCTCTTGTCCCACTATAATCACTTCAGCACAGGGTACTCAACATTGTTTTTAATGCACACATGATCACAGTGATAGCATTATCCTGCTAAAAATTATCAAAGGCATCAGAGATAAAGTTTATTTTCAGCAGTATCATGGATTTTAAATCCCTGTATGATTTAGCTTTGGCTATCTCACTGGCTCAACTAGTGATACTTTCTCCCTATCTCCCCACACTCTGTCCACAGTGGCCTTTAAAATCTATTCTATTTTTCTGCACATTGCGAGTTTCACATGCTGTTGCTTCTGCAAAGATGTTGTCCACTCCTCAACCTCCCTCCACGGTCTCACTGATATTTATATATCCTCTTCATCCTTCAGAGCTCAGCTTGGATTTCTACTTCCACCTTCTTGAGACTAGATCATTGCCCTGTATATGCCTTTTTAGTATCTTATAATTCTACTTCCTACCATTTCTCATAATTTTGTTAAGTAGTTAATAGAATAAGTAGTAATTTGATATCTGTCTCCTTGATGAGAATGCAGAGGCAATGGTTGTCTTGATCACTACTCTACAACTAGTGCCCCTAGTGCTCAGTCACTATTTGATGGATGAATGGATGAATGAATGTTTGAAGAATAATCATCAATATCCAACTAGCCTTTTTTACTATGGGACTTCATGCCGTGCATCTACTGTGGATAATTTAGATTGAGCCTAGGGATTTTTTTCATTCATTCATCAAACAATGATAATTTGTCTATTATGTTCCAGCATTGTATTAGATCAAGAATTCAAAGATAAACAAAACAAATCCCTGTATTTTATTCAGATGCTACTTTCCTCTTGGGGGGTTTGGGAAAGTTTTCATGAATTCATCATAATCATTCTGGTATATTAGTAATTATAGTTCTCATGCTACAGGTAAAAACATTGAGGATTATCAGCATCACCTTGAGCTATATTCAGAGGCTGTATTCATCCTAAATCAGATTAGCTCTTATAGTATTCTTGTTAAAGATTTAAATTCCTGAGACCCATCCCACTAAATCATAATCTCCAGGGAAGGGGCAAATATTGATGTAATTTGTTTTTTGGGTTGGGGGCCGCACTGCGTAGCTTGCGGGATCTTAGTTCCCTGACCAGGGATTGAACTCTGGCCCCGGCAGTGAAAGCTCCAGGTCCTAGCCACTGGACTACCAGGGAATTCCCTAGATGTAATTTTTTAACTAGTACCACTGGTGATTCTTATCAACCATTTGAAAATAATTTTAAAATATTTGGATTGTCAGATTTTTAAAAATTATACTGTAAAATTTATTTTAGTACAACATAGAAATACTCATAGCATGCAGAAAATGTTAAACTTTTCTACTCACAGCATTGTTTAATTTACTTTAAATGACTTGTGTGAGAGAGGCCATGAAAAGGAAAATATCAAAGATGGTGTATGGAGTGTGGTTTAGGAGCTAAATATATATTAAATTATAAAATTTTAATAGGCTTTGTAACATCAAAAGTAGATCAAAAGTGCTTTCAACTATTCTTCCATTTTCCACTGAAATAACTACTATTTACTTTTTATGTGTCCTGTTTTATCAATGATGAGATAAGGGAGAAGGCTTCATAATGCTATTTACAAAACCTCTCTGAAGAATAATACATTTAGAATGTGTATAGACTTTGTCGTGACATATGGAAAGAAGAACAGATACAATTCTTATTAAATGTATAATTTTAAATGTTGGTATTGATATGCAAGAGAAACCATGGGATGCTGCTCTTTGGGGAATTTATAGAATTACTGTATTATGCTTCTCATTAGCTCATAAAAATTCCATAACAGTTTTTCTTATGTTTCGTGCCTTTCAGTAGGAGTCATTTGTGGGACAAACTTTCCAAACTAAATTAAAATTTAAAATATATGACTAATTTAAATAATTAAAATCAGTATAATCATCAAAACCCTCATGGCATCTAGGAATACTGTGTTCAGCTGAAGGAAAAAGGCAGCCATGAACATATTCATCCAGTCTCCACTATTTCCTACACATAATCACCGAAAATACACTTAGTGTTCTTTCTAAAGGGGAAAATAAAATGTTATTATTTTATTATTAAAAATAGTAATAGAAATAATCTTTACTAAGTCTTTTCATGGAAGGAACCCTATGAAATAGCCTCATAATCTCCTGAAGGTTCACAGATCTCCATTTAGGAAATGTGGGTTAAAAAGAATGTACACACCATCTAGTTCTACCTTTGGAGTATTTATATTCAGGTTCAGAGAAGAGGTTGGCCCAAAGTCATTTTATGGCAGAACAGACTCCTGTTTTCCAACTCCTTTCTGTTTTTTTTTAGAAAAAAATATGGTCAAACTGTCTTCCTTGTCTTCAGATATGCATCACACAAATAAAAACCCAACCTCACCATGATGTCAGCAGTAACATCATTTGGCTTTTGGAAAGAGCTGCTGGAATGGGAATTAACAATGACTAGTTGGTGACTGATGAAACAGGAAATCCAGAATCATTCCATTCTAAGGACTAATCATTGCCAGCCACTTCTCAACATCTGCTCCTTGATAGCACCTCAGTGATATCCTCATCCTCACCAGCTCTCAGCGATATTAAGGTACTAGAATATTGAAAAGAAAACACTATTCCATGGAATGGTTGGGTACTCCTGTTCTAATGCATCAGTATTACTTAGGACTATTTGTGTCTGGAGATGACTTCCGGATGGGGAGGAGGAAAGGGAATCCTCCTGATTTGTATAAAGTCATTCCAAACCCAGTCCTTTATAACAAGTATTATCTGCCAACCCTTAGAGAGTACACAGCCCTCAAAAGTTCATTTATTGAAGAAGCCTCAACTGTACCTAGTAATTTTGGCCAGAATTTAAGGGGAATGTTTATTGCCGTCCCTATGACATAGTTCTTGCTTTCAAAATATTGGCTCAGTGAGGACATGTTTAGGTACCCTGTTGTCCATCAGGTGAAATGCTTTGAGTTAAGGCTAACCCACTGTGCTTTGGGTGGTTTTTTTTTGTTTGTTTGTTTGTTTCATTTTTGTATTCATGAGGCTTTCAAATTAATCAGCTTTCAGTCAGAACATGCTTTAACTTTGACTTGTAATATAAACATGATTGTTTTCTCCTTTTGCGAAATGTTATTAGCTATTGCCATAGTTTAATCAAAAATCTATTCTTACTGGAATTATCTTCCATTATTCTCTTGTGATAATGAAAATTCAATACCCTGTTTCACCTTTTAGGCCCTTGCCTTGCATGCATTTATCAAAGAGTAGAACAGATTTTAGATGACTATGGAGTTTAGGGAATAACATCTTAGAATAGTGAAATTAATGTGTATTAAACAAAGTGAAGCACTCTTTATGAAAGTCAGAGTGTTAATGAATCTGTAAACATTTCTGAAAGTAAATAAGCCTATGTTGATTGGTCTGGTATTTAGATTATATAAATACACACTCTTGAATGACAAAGGAGAATTTTTCCTTTGGTTGACTACTGAAAAAATGTGAATTTTATATAATAAATTACTGTATGTACTTGGAATCTCAAAAAGAGGTATCCCTAAAATAATGTAAAAGGTAATGGTCTGGAACAGCGCTGTCAAGTAGAAATATAACGTGAGCTACACATGTAATTTTAAAATTTCTAGTAGACACATTATAAAAGGGTACAGTGAAACAGGTGAAAGTGATTTTAATAATATATTTTTGATATAGTTTATCTGAAATATTATCTTTGAACATAGAATTTATGTAAAAATATTATTGAGGTATTTTTTGTCACTTTTTCATAGTAGGTTGCCAAAATCTGGTGTGTATGTTTGAAAGGAAAAACTCTGCTTCTCCTTGACCCTCAGTACTTTTGACAGCAAGTGTGTGCGGGTTTTTCCCACATCAAGTAATTCTCCAATTTTTGTCATACATCAGCTGGATGTCCTAGAAATTTAACTGAATTCTGACACTATCTACCTGGAAATAGTGCAGATCTCACAGGGTAAGGGCTCAGTCCCACAAGACTGCCCTCACTTCAGATGCCAATTGCAAGTCCAATTGTCACCTTTACTTCTGACCAGCCACCTAAAAACTGGGGCTTCCCCTGATCCCCTTGTCAGGCTTGATATCCTGCTAAAAAGGCTCACAGAACTTGGGAAACTTTTACTTACATTTCCTGATTTATTATAAAAAGGTAGAACTCAGGAGGGGCCAGATGGAAGAGATGCGTAGGGCAGTATATATGGGAAGAGGTGTGACGCTTCCATGCCCTCTCTGGGCCCACCACCCTCCCAGCACCTTCACATGTGCCAAACCTCAAAGCTCATCAAATCTCATTGTTTTATGAGTTTTATAGAGCTTAATCTCCAGCCTCTCCCCTTCCCCTTCCCCTTCCCAGAGATCAGTAAATGGTGCTGAAAATTCTACTCCTCTGATCACTGTGTATTTCTGGTGACCTGCCTCCATCCTGGGGCTATCTAGAGGCTCCCGCCTCACCCCCACCAGTCACCTCATTAGCATAAATCCAGCTATGCTCAAGAGGGGGGCTCCTTATGAATAACAAAAGTACTCCTATCACTCAGGAGATTCCAAGGGTTTTAGGAGCTCTGTTCCAGGAACTGGGAACAAAAACCAAATACATTTTTTGTTATACCACAATTTTACATTTATAGCACATCTCAGTTCCAGTCAGAGTATTTCAAGTGGGTAACAGTCTGTGTCTCTGTGGGCTGTTGCATTGGGCAGGCCAGGTATAAGAAGATCACTGAGTATGCTAGCTGTGAGATTTAGGCAACCCACTTAATTGCTCATTACTTCAGTTTCTTCATTTGTGAGATAAATAGGTTAGATGTATTGTTTTTACTATTATTTCCAATATTAAATTCTGTTACTCTGGAAAGTTATATTATACAATTTAAGAAAAGGCCATATAATATATTGTTGAAAAGGTTTGTATAGGGAAAAGTAATGTAATAGGATGTGCCCTCTTCAGTAAGGTACATTGTATTAAGTTAGAATAAAATATCACAGTGTTCTGTGCGTCATTATAAAATGCCTTTAATGTATGAGGAAGATTAAATTAGATGTATACCTTTAAGTCAGAATGAAGTATAATTTTGGCTCTAAGGGATTAAAGAATTTTATTATTACACATATTTACTTCTCTAGGTTTTTTGTTTTTTAAGGTCACTCTTTTTTTGGGGGGGCGGTACGCGGGCCTCTCACTGTTATGGCCTCTCCCGTTGCGGAGCACAGGCTCCGGACGCACAGGCTCAGCGGCCATGGCTCACGGGCCCAGCTGCTCCATGGCATGTGGGATCTTCCCAGACCTGGGCACGAACCCGTGTCCGCTGCATCGGCAGGCGAACTCTCAACCACTGCGCCACCAGGGAAGCCCTAAGGTCACTCTTTAATGACCAAGTGCTTTATCTGATGCTATATCAGTTTGCTCAAATAATTAAATACTCAGGGATCAAGTAACACACAGGCTTCGGAAATTAGAGAGCCCATGGATGACCTGGCAAGGCAGAAATATTTTCTGACTACAAAACTGTTTTAAATTAAAATATAGAATTTGTTTTTAATGAATTCTGTTGAACAAAGTAATTTGAAGTCAATCAAGTTGGTCAAAATTGGATGAAACTTGCAAAAATGTTGTTTATTAAATAAATAGTTCAACATACGCAAATCTTTCCTTAGGGCAGGGGAAAACCCTGTGGTTGTTGACTATTCTTAGAAATGAAGTGTAATTTCCACTGTCTTCTGGTATTTCTCATTTATATATTAATGTTCTTTTTAAAACTCAAGAGACCTTTATAACTACCTAATGATGCAAATTGCACAGATGACCTTTTAAATCTGTGCCTGCTGCTGGGTTCTCAGACTACACTTTTTATTCTAAAGACTCTTAAAGGTAGGGTAGAAATCGTGTTTTCTAGTTTTTAATATAAGCAATATTGTTTAGATGTTACATTTTAAGTTGTTTATATAATATGTGAAAAAAATAACAGATTAATTGGTTTTAACTAGCTTTTTTTAGTAAAATTTTGTATGAAAACTGATAGAATAAATTATAATATAGGATAGTTGAAAGAGGTTCATATGTGAAAGTGTTTTATAAATGGTAGAATGTTATACAAATATTATGTATTTATTATTAGTGATAGGAATAATAATGAT
The DNA here is from genome assembly GCF_964341445.2 of Mesoplodon mirus. Classification (NCBI taxonomy): domain Eukaryota; kingdom Metazoa; phylum Chordata; class Mammalia; order Artiodactyla; family Ziphiidae; genus Mesoplodon; species Mesoplodon mirus. The sequence continues at coordinate 49,747,849 of NC_138976.1, forward strand.
AAAACAAATTAGTATAGGGTGTCAGATATGTTTATCTTGATATTGGTTTCTGATTCAGGAAAAATAAGGCTTCTGAATTATCTTAGTTCTGGATAAAACTATTGTCATGATGACATATATTATTTTACTGTTACTGTAAACTGCACGAATTATTTCTATAAGGAGCAGATATAGATGTTAAAATATGTCATTACTATAGGATCTTGATTTTGTTTATAAAATATAACAAATTATATGATTTTCTCTAAACAGTCCTTCCTATAGAACAGATTATTATATATATTAACCATAATATATAAATCGACATTTTTTCAAGTTTGTCTTTAAATACATGAATTATGTTCCCCATTACTTTTTTTTTTTTTTTTTCCGTATGCGGGCCTCTCACTGCTGTGGCCTCTCCCGTTGCGGAGCACAGGCTCCGGATGCGCAGTCTCAGCGGCCATGGCTCACGGGCCCAGCCTCTCCGTGGCAAGTGGGATCTTCCCAGACCGGGGCACGAATCCGTGTCCCCTGCATCGGCAGGCAGACTGTCAACCACTGCGCCACCACGGAAACCCCCCGTTACTTTTTAATTCTCTCTCCCTGTCATATGAAACATAGTAAAATTCATCACACTCATACTGTTATGGTATTTATATCACTGTATGAAGTTAAGTTAGGTGATTCTGCTGAGTAAAAATAATACTGGGTTTTACAGTTAACTATCAACTACTCTTGATTTTGTACTTGTCTTTTCCTAATTTAGAGCCAATAATTTTCATAAGTTCCTGGCCATCTTTTTGGTCCTATGTACTTGTCTAGAATACTAGTGGATAAGATGGCCTTGGTTTTTAGATCTTATTACCTGATTGTGTTATGCCTGGGACACAGCAGTGATAAGGAACACAGGCTTTGGAGCTCAACAGATTTTGGGTTGTAACCTGGCTCCACCACTTACAGGCATGAGGATTTGAATATGTTGCTTTCTCTCTCTAAGTCTTGGTTGCCTCATCTTTATAATGGAAATATTATCAATACCTAATATTATCAGTACCTAATTTATAGGAATATCGTATTATCTCATATAATTTCAGCACAGATTCTGGCAAAGTACCTGGCATGTAGTAACCACTCAGTACATGTTTATGATCATCATTCTTCTTTTTTATGGTTATTATTTATTATTACTATTTTTTTAGTCATCAAGGATTGTATCACTACATAAATAACTAGGATATTTTGGGGGGGGCATATATAATTATTTACGCTCAAGTACTTTTGCAGTTTTCTATATGAAGTATGGGAGACTGAGGGCCAAACTACTTATTAGTCAAGAAAACATTGATCATGTTTTGATCACCTTTTAAGAATGGAAAATAGAACCCAGAACAATAATATGTGCATTTTATCCACTTGCTTTCTCTGTGGGGCCTCTTCAAAATTTTGGAACCTATAGACATTCAGTTATGAACCTAAGTAGTTACTTATACCCAGGGCAAGGTGAATGGATCGAATGTGGAATTTAGAGTCAAAATTGTTTAGTTATTACAGATACTCTCCTGTGATTTGGAGAAGGCAACATTTGCTGGAATTGTCCTCTGACCAAAGTAGACATTATCTGTAAATTACCAGGTGATTGAGAGTGGGGACTCTTCACTTTCTGCGCTGCATAGGAGGCTTCATTTCTCTGGTGGCCCAGATTTGCAGATCTAAAGTACAAAGCTCTCTGGAGCATTTTGGTAACTGGTGCTGGCTGAGAGCTATTTCACTCTCAACCAGCCCTTGAGTTTAAGTAAAATGGATTCGGTTTTTCTTCATTATATGTTTAGCAAAAACAGCCATTTTGGAAATATTACTATTTGCATGGAGTTTTTCCTCTTCCTACTACTTACGACATTTAATTTTGAAAATAATGTCTGTAAATCTAAACACTGGAAGAGGCTGTGTTACCATGGGGGTCCACTGGCATAACTGAGAAACATAAAATAAAGAACATGAATAACTCTGTCAGCTGTCCAAATAGGGCATTTGTTTGTAGCTTCTGCTTTTCCTTTCTAATAATCTTTTGATAATTTCCCAAGAGATGTCATGTTTGGAGTTGCAATCTTCAGTGCTCAAGAAAATCTAAATTTCATTCAAGGTCATGACTGTCGACGGAAAGCCTGGACAAATAGGAAAGATGAAAATTATATTTCATTTTCCCCATCACCTTAAGTGGGACCAAAAGAATTTGTGTTTCAAGTATCTTTTTATCTGAGAGGAATAAAAAAATAATTGTGTATGTAGAAATTACAATCAACTAACGTTTCTTGTGGAAGATAATTTCAAGAACATAATTACAGAAAAATAGCATCAGATGGGCAGTAAATGACTCCTCAATATATATGTGTATATATATATATATATGTTATATATTATTATTACATATTATACTATATATATATACATACTATAATTGAAAATGTTGCCATTGTTCCTACTTAGTGAATTTATTATCTAAACACATCAATTAATCACATCAGGGACAGATACCTAACAAGTTTACTAAAATCCTGACTTTAGTTGGCATCATTTAGATTGCACGTCTGATCATTGCTTATGGCTTTCTGCCCTTGAAATTTCTGGGTTGTCATTTTGGGTTGATGAATAAACCATAGTCAGAATTTATTTCCTTCATTGTGAAAATGATTAATAAGATATATGTACGATATTGTACTTTCTAAACTCTCTCAGATTATGAGAAAATAGGTTGCTAAATTGTCATTCTTTTAGTTTGCAGCAATTTAGGACTTGATCTGTGCTAAGAACTGTGTTAGGCACTTGAGATTAAAAAATGATTAAGAAAAAGTCTCTTAAGAAACAGAGGTGGCAGAGACAGACATGGACATGGTAGCACCACATGATGGTGGCTCAGGATATTTGGAAAGGAAGCCCCATGTGACTGGTGATGAACAAGTATTGAGGAAGGAATATTTCAGAGAGGAGGAATATTTGGGGAAGACTTTGTCCAGTATGGAGTTGGGCAGTGGAATGATGGACCTGAAGGACAGATGGCATGTCATGTGACAAGGCATAGAGGATGAAAGAGCACGATATGTATGGGGAATGACAAAACGCATTACAATACATTGTGACAGATGCTAGCTTGGGGGTACATTAGACAGATATGGGAGCAGAATCCCTCTGTGCATCAATCACAGTGCCTGACACATTAAAAGTATATATATATATATATGTATATAATAAACACAGAAGACTGCCCCATATTTACACATTCTTTACATCTATCTAAATATGTAATTAAGTTATAACAATTTATTCTTGGAGAATAAGAATTAACAATAATGGATATTGTTACTTTGTTTTAGTATGAAGAACATTAAAATTATATGAATCATTCAACATTTATTCAACATGTATTTACTGAGCACCTAGTATATGCCAGAAACTGATTTAGGCATGGGGATACAGCAATCAACAAAACAGAAGATCCTGTTTTCTCACTGACCTTCCGTATCATTCCATGTACTGTAGGAATCATTGCATAGTGATTGGCATTCAGAAAACTAGGTTACATATGAAACACCATATAAGACCAAGCAGATTTAAAATAAAACTGTCATTCACTCACAAACTCATCAAAAAAATATTTGCTGAATTCCAATTTTGTACCAAACATTATGGCTAAAGTCTAGAAAACTAGAACAAGAAACAAAGGATAAGGAGAATGAGAGTATAGAGACTTTGGAATTTATTTGGTTGAAGTAATTTTTAAAATATTCTATCATATTAAAATTGCTCTATGTAAGTATTGTTTACTTTCTCTGCCTCTTAGTTTTCATCATTATTTATGTGCAGATATGTAAGCAGTTTGGGAGAATGTTAAAAATAATAATAGTATTACTATCTTATAGCTGTTGGAATTAGTGATACGTTTGAAAGGTTATGCTCATTTACTTGACAAGAGTATATTACTGTTCAACCAAAACTACTGTGCTCTGTTCTAAGAGAGATATTAGTATAATAAATATAAATAGAACAGACTGTAGTATAATCATCGTGAGTTTAATGCCATTTTATGCCTATAGCCAAAATCCTACTGATTTTAATTGCTTTATGAAAACTTTGTATTTTTAGTCTACTCCAAAAAATGAAGGGGCGAAAGTTTGGGTGACATATCAATTTACCTCCAATAAAGATGTCTAAGCCCTGGATCCATTTCCTTAGAATGTGATAATCAGCATACCCAGAGCAGAAGGCATTTTAGCAGAATTATTTGCCATCAAATCAGCAGCACATATTTCATAATTTAAGTCAGCTGAGTTTAGCTGAAAGACATGTTAATAGAGTTGATAGAAGTACTTTAGTTGCATTTTAGCTATATGAAAAATTCTTTCAGCATTCCATGAGTTTTTTTTCTATATTGTCAGCATTGCAGATTCTGATATAACTCCTCAAATAAACACATTTACATCCATTTTAAATTGAAAGACTGTGAATCCATAAAGAATATCTTTGAATCAGACTTGCATTTACATCTGTAGTATATTTGCCAAAGAAAAACAATAATCCTCATAAGTATTGTCATTGATCTTATTTTACCTAGCAAGATGCCAGATTACATTTCCCGTCACTTTTTCAGTTAGAAGGTATTATAAAATAGCAGTGGGATCAAAATGATCCTTGGACACCTGCTGTAGTAAGAAATCAAAATCTGTGTATCATTTGAACAAGAGGTGACAATGAGGTGGGATCTATGGTGTAAAAAAAAGGTCCTCTGGCTCATGAATGCCTTTGACAGTCATGACTTTACAGTACATTCAGAGTTACCTCTTTAGAGTAAGGCTGTGGTCACAGTTTGCATATATTCCCTGTTGGAGGAAGTGAGCAGTACTGGTTTTGCCAGAAGAGGATTGTATATTGGCTTGTAGACTGGAACCTTAGGGAACCAGGCCTAGATGATATAGGACATAGGAAGATGAAGGACTGAAAGCTGTTAGATGTGGTCAATGCTTAGTGATCTTGAAAGCAATATCACACTAATAAAGGTAATACATGTTTTGACCTTACTGTGAGATAACTTCTAAGGACTGTACATTTTCTCATTGAATTCTCACAGCAGTCCTTTGAGATAGGCCACTCACTTGATGGATGAGGAAAAGAAGGTGCAAAAAAGTAAAACTAAGTGGACGTATTAATGATATATTTAAAAGGGCTTTCATTCATTGAGCACTTAATATGTGTAAGCACATAACCTATCTCATTTAGCCTATATATTTAATCTTTAGGAGGTAGGCATTATTGTTATACCCATTTACAAATGAAGAAAATTTTTGTATTGAGAAGTCAGAGAACATGCCCAAGATCCCATAGCTAATGAATGCCAGAGCTGGGATATAAACCCAGACAAAAATGTCTTTTTTCTTTAGTGAAATAAGGGCTAATTTTCCTATTTCCAAAGCACCTTATCTGCCTAAACCCTATACTCTGCATTATAGAAATATGGATTTAAAACAGAAGATACTTGAGCAACTTATTGTCTAATTAGAGGCGGGACCAAAATATTCAAGATGAAGAGGTGCAGTATCTTCAAAAGGATACCAGTGAGAGAACTCCAGCCTGGGGAAACAGTGTGGTCTGGTCTTAGGGAAAGTACACTTGAACTTTAAAATATAATAGAGTTAAGTTTCCATTCCAATTTCATTACCTCCTAATTATGTACTCATGGGAAAGTTATTTAGTCTCTTCTGAACTTCTGTGGTTAAGAAGTTAACCACATCACTGGGGAAGCCATGAAACTAGGCTTTAAGTCTATGTGATATAATAGAGATCATTGCTCTTGATCATTAAACTAACAACTTCCCCAAAGTAAATATTGAATGTAACTGGTAAATGTAGCAGTGGTATGTAAAATTTCTGAGACTAGATCTAACTTGTAGCTCCTACAGTGGACCCATATACCTTATCTGTATCATTGATTAGATACTTTTGTTTGGAAATGCATTAATTAATACCACAGGGAAGAAAATATTGTGTATAAAAATTAAAACTCTTTACCCTTTTTATACTTTGAATTATTTATTTAACCTTCTGCTATTACTTTTCCAGAAGGGCATTGAATAATTATAGATTTTCTCCAGAAACATTCTTATAATTTTAACTTGCCCAATCCCTTCATATTATTGAGAAGGGAATTGAGGGCCAGAGAGGTGAAGTCTTACCCAGGTCCAACTCATAATGCCAGAACTAGGATGAATACTCAGGTTTCCAGTGCTTTTTTGTCAGTACCACACAATCTGCATTAGTTAAAACCCTGGGTGGGCTGTTGCCGGAGGAGGGGTGGGGGCGGTCCTTCATAAAGAATAATATATTTCCTAAAATAGATAGTTCAATCCTATTAAAAATTTTAGGACTGTATCTCATAGAATTTTCTAAGAGAGCAATTGAAGAGAAATATATATTCTACTCAATTAAGTCATCATTCTCAAGCAGTTAACTCCTGTGTTTCTTACTGGAGTTCCTCACATCTGTACTATAAGAGGCATATTAACAGATATGTTCTCTGACCTGTAAAAGTTCAGAGCCTGATGGGTCCTAAATTATCCTGTTTTTGACTACTTTAATGTTTTGTCTTACACATTCTTTTGTTGTTTTTCTATTGGTCCAATTAGATAGCAAGGAGGTGAGATGAAATGGGCCTCACCTCTTTCACTGTGCTCTCATATCCTCCAGAACAACAAACATGTGCCACTATTGATTCAGGATCACATATGAACTTGGCTGTGGTAAGACCAAAGTTGTAACTGCAGAAGTTGGAACTACTTACAGGAATATGTAGTTTGGAGGCTAAGAGCTCAAGTCATGACCTTAGAACTGGATCTGAATCTTGGCTGTCATTTAACAGTTATGTGTTAATCGGGCAGGTTACTCAACCTCCGAGTCTCAATTTCTTTGTCGATAAATTGAGGATAAACATTTATGTAATAGTACTTATACCATATTTATCTCACAAGCTTAAGTGGGAGATCATGTATATAAAGTGCTTGGAACATAATAAGTGCTAGATTGATGTTAGCTATAATTATTAATGTCACAGTAGTATTTAGCTTCACAAAGCTTCCAAGAATGAAATCGTATCTTTTAGCTATTCTTTGATGTTGCCCTTCATTCAGGCAAAAACTGTTAGAAGTTCTGCTTCTATTCATTCATTCATTCATTCATGTGGACCCCAAAATTTAGTTATTGTACCTCTATGGTCTTTGATTTCTTCTTTAAAAAATGTTAAAGGAGGGTGATATCCATTTTAAACAATTATTGTGAGGAATAAAGGAGTTTGTGTCTTAGTTTTGGCCCTGATGTATAGTAAGCAGTCAGTTGATGGTAGCTGCTATTATTTTTCATCATTCTACGTTTCTCAAGAGAGCAGACATCTGAATATCTCCAGTGGTTTAATTTATGCTTTCCTACCTGTCATAGGACACTTAGTTGCTTCCTGTTGAGCTATTTAATAAGATGGTGACTTTCTACAACTTAGAGACTACAGTATAAGATGAACTTTTTGAAAATCAGTGAACCAAGCTGCCAAATTTTGAATCCTTCAAGTATGATAATGATGAAATGGATTAATTAAGAACCAATTCCCACATTCAATTGAAATGTTATCACAATACATTTTGTGTGGAAAAGAATGTGTCTGTGACCTAGGTTTAAAAATAATTTGGTGAGTGAGTTGCTAATTGAACAGTAAGAAATAAAAAGAATTACAACAACACCTATGTTGAACTTTCCGTCAAGTTCTTTCTATTGAATTATTGCATTCTCTCATTCACTCATTAAATCATTTAACTGCATACCTTGAGTGCCTCTTGTGTGGCAGGTACTCTGGAGTTCTGGGCATCTGGCAGTTCTCCAGGAGCCTACAGTTTAGTGGGAGAATCAGACATTAATGAAATAATCACATAAATAAATACTAACTTTTAATTTTGGCAGATGTTACAAAAGAGATGTGCTCTTACAAGTAGAATTTGACATAGTCAAGAAGGTCAGAGAAGGACTCTCTCTAAGAAGGCTTGCTTGATCTGAGATCTAAAAGACTTCATATGGGGCTCAGGATCAGATTCTGTATCAATTCATTATATGTCACAGATCTTTATTTAGTGCAATCTCATTATCCTAAGTGATTGGTTTGAGCAGACAGTGAAGAGAAAACCTATCCTAATGATCTGATTGTATTTTATACTACTTCTAACCTCTAAAATGGAAAACAGCACAGGTAGGAGGTTAAAATAGTGTAAAATACAATTAAATCATTGAAATAGGTTTTCCCTTCACTCTGCTCAAAACAGTCACTTAGGATAGTCAGATGTCTTTCTGGGAACACAAAGCTAAAGTGTTCTTGCTCTTCTTTGATTAACAGATGGTCACAGCACTTCCTTGTCTAATTTTTTCCAATGAAAATAGATAAGGATTAGAATGATAATCACTTTGCATTTTCTTTTAAAATCCCAACCACTCTATAGTTGAATAATCCAGATTTTATTTTTGAAACATAACTTTAGCATGAGTTGAATCATCTATTTTTTTCTCCCAGAAAAACATTTCAAAAAGCAAGAGTTCATATTTAATTATAATTAATTACTTAGTTATACAGTTACATTACAGTAGAGGGTTTAAATCAAATTTCTGAATTCTTTTTCCTACTTGAATTCTACCAAAGGGTAAGGAAGACATTTCCAGAGAAAAGATTGTGCCCCAGGTAGCTGGTGCCATTCTTAGAGACTAAAATGAAGCACCAGGGTACCAGGAAGAAGGTTTATCATAATACGTGCTACAGGGCTTCTTAAGATGAGTTAATATAACTAAGAAATCTCCTGGAGCCAGTAGCCTATAGGTGTCTGAAGGCAGATGACAGTGTGGGATGAGAAAGGCAGGATCTTGCTAATCCTATGATTGTAGTCTGGGAAGGTGATGGAAGTGGCATTTACAGGTGGATTTCACCAGTGTATCATTTATACCTGGATGCTTATATAGAATCTGGTGTAATCCCATAATTCAAAACACAACCCCTGGTTCAAATAAGGCATTTCTACTTTTCAGTGTAAACTTTTGAGTCCATAAAGCTGGGTTTCCATCTCAGCTATGGCAGTTTAAAGCTGCATGGCTTTGGGAAGATTATTTAACCTATCAGAATTTCTTAGTTATTCTACTGTAAATGGTGAGTCCTCATACATATCTCACACAATTGTTGTGAGAAGAAAATGTTCTGATGTTTGTAAGATGTTTACTACAACGCCTGGTACATAGAAAGGACTGGCTGTTTTTATTTCTCATTATTAACAATATAGTTATTACTCATAACATAGTTGAAATATTTGCTCAGCACATGCTTGTTCTTTTTTCTTCATCTTCTATTATTCTGAATTATCTTTTTCATATTTTCTACAGTACAGGGATTCTTTGATAATGGGCCCACATGTCCTTATATTTGGAGAGGCATAATTTGCTTATCTGCCAATGCTTGTATGTTCTGAACATGACCTGTAGGCAGTGGAGCTCTTCAGCTGAGGATTTCTATCTAAACAAGTTTATATGTGAGCAGTATTTTGGTAACATTTTCCATAGGCTTCTCTATCTTAGAATAGAACACATACCTTTTTGCCAATTTTAGGTAAACTAGTATTTAAATATAGAAAATCTATCAGTTTCATGATACCATGATATCTGAAATTGTGGAAATTTCAGATATAAATATTGCAATCTCTGTAATTATCTATATTTAATAGGAATCACTATGATAACTATTTTATAGGGAAGCTATATTCCTTTTAGTAGGTATTTTCCTCTTTGAACTATGAGTTCTCAATTTTTCTCTTTTGTTTATGCATATTACATGATCGATTCATGGCAGAACAAGCTAAAGATACACTTTTTACCTTTCTCCATTTGTCCTTGGCTCCATTTTCAACATACCAAGAACAGGAAGGAGGGATAAAAGGCAAAGAAGAATTTTTATGATGATTGTTTTCAAATTCATGCACAGAACACATCTATCATAGCATGTTTATCTTGTCAAAGCAAATGATCCTCTGTCTATACCCAAATTAGGAAGGAGGTAGAATAATTCGGTAGTTTAGTGGTTGGACTCTGGAATCATATTTGAATTGAACCCTGGCTCTATAACTGTGTAGCTGTTTAACAAGGTCATCTGTAAAATGGGGCTTTTAGTGTAGTACTTCTTATTTCTTAAGTGTGATATAATGATTCAATGAAATAGTAACTATAAAGCACTTAGTACAGCTTCCTAAGCCCTCTAATAATAATTCAAAAGGTTCAGCCTGGGACCTAGGAATTTGCACATCGTTATAGCTATCACAGGGAATTCTGACTTAGATGGTCAATGGAGCAGTCTTCAAGATAATGTGACAAATTGCTCTTTGTCAGTCTGGATCACAAAAGCCATATGTCTGTTTTGATCTATCTGACTTGATAACTTTCAAAGTAAAAGACTGCTATAAATTTAATGAAAGGTTAATTGCAATTTTGACTGGACAAGCAGCCTAATTGGAACATATGTGTACATATATCCAAATGAACAGGAATGAATCAAATTCTGAGAATGAGAACTGATGCTTAGAATGTTGTGACAAATGATGTGTTTTTATTCAGTGAACAATTTTGAGGCTGGTTCATAACAATGTCCTTGAGAGTTATGTAGTCCAAGTCGATGGATAGAGACATTTCTTACGAATGAATTGGTACTTCTAGACTTTCCCTGGCCTGAGTAAGAGATTTCATTTTCTAATTTACAAACATGAAACATAAGATTTTTATTACCATTGTGGTTAGTTATGCCACTCCAAATGCTAATCTTCATTTCCTAAACAGGTTATTAAATTGAAAAACCAGTCCTTCAGATTTTCATTTGGTGGCTTTAATTTCAGTCCCATCCCTCTAACTAAATAGAAACCACTCTGCTTAGAGAATACTTATTCTATCCCTCCTGCCTCATGGTTTTTCTCTTAATCTTCCTTCTAACTGCAACTCTTTTTCCAATCTTTATTTTTTCTTCAGTTTCTTAAATGTTGTTAGGGAAGACTAAAGGATTCCGCAAGTGTGATTCCTCTGTCCCATGCAAACTCAATCCTCTCCTATGAAAAGTGATGGTTCAGATTTTCAAATTTTAGATGGGTTTCCAGCATGGTATTTGCCTTAACTCTTAGTTCCCATTCTTTGAGAATTGATAGTTACTGCTTGTATTCAGTTGCCTACTTTTCCCTTCAAGCTTCATATTTATTTCTATGTTAACACTGTTTTTTTGAAAACCTGTGTGTCTATGATGGGTTAATGTTTCTCCAGTGTTTTGTTTTTGATGGCATATCAGCACATGAGTTTTTATTTCCTTTTATAAGCACTGCTCAGGAAGGACCATGAAAAAAATTTCCATAATCTTTCATTTTAATTTATATTCATTTTCATTTTTTTACTTCAGTTTTTCATTTTTGCTAAGGTGTAACTAAAATTGTAATATCTTTCCATTTTGATTTGTTTTATAGTTAAGTTCAAAAGATATTTATTGGTTTTTTAATTTAATTGAACAAGCATCAAATATTTGTTAAATGTTTAATGAATTAGTTATGTAGATAATATTGTTTCCACAAATACCTTCCTTGATCTACTACAGTATATTTTAGGTTGTTATCAGATCTCATTTTTCTGTGTTTTACTGACATAAATAACTATAAATTCAGGGTATATTCTAATCAAGAAGTACCTTGCAAGTCATAAAGTATTTTTTTTTTAAATCTCTTGAGCATAGATTTAAAGAGGGATGTATTTGTTTCTTTCCATTAGTTTGCAGTTTTAAGGTTTCTATATTTTTCTTTAAATATAGCTTAATCATTCAGAATCAGTGCAACTCTAAAACCATTTCCTTTTTTCCTTTTTATGAAAGTTATTTAACCCAAATAGTATCAGCATATATATACTGCACATTTGATACTTATTAACAAAACAATTAGGTAGAACTATTTGAAACCCTTTTCTTGGTCTTTTGCTATATTTTCATGTTTCAAAGTAGAGCGTGGCAGTAAATATATTGAATATGTGCTACCACCAGACATTGACAGCGTGAATCAGTATGATGAGAGTGGCAGTGTGGTCTACAGTAGTAGTTAAGAACTTAGTCTATATAGTCTCAGATTTGCTTCCTTTCCTCTCTTTTTAAAAAAAGATTTACTGAATTGCTACTGCCATTGCTTACTTCTTCCCTTCCTTCAACAACTATTTATTTGACACTTATTATATGTAAGAATTGTTTTTAGGCCTTAGAGTTTCAGCAATAAATAAGACAGAGAAGATCCTAGCTTTCAACAATCTTATGTTCCTCCAGTTATTACCAGTAACTTGTCAGATATAGCATAATATAAGCAATTGTTGACTGTAAACAATATTTGATATATTAAAAATTGGAAATTGAAATTAAAAAAATTAATCAAACACTAAGTACCAAGCAATATTTTGAACACTTTACAAATATTACCTACTATTATTTTCATTCTGCTCATAAGGAAACCAAGGCACAGCAAGATTAAGTAACCTGTCAAAGATTACACAGTACTGGCTGAGTCAAGATTGAAACCAATGCAGAGTCAATACTCTTAACTACTCTGCTAGGTGGTAGAATCCCAGCTCTGCTCATTACACGGTGTGACCACCAGGGCAAATTTCTGAATATTTCTGGGCCTCAGTTTTATCATTTGTATAATGGGGACAAAAATAATAACAACCTCATTATAACGTTGTTTTGAGATTAGAATGTACCTTATCTAGTGCCTCCAAGGCACACAGTCTCTTTTAAGAAATACTGTTTAAAGTTGATGTGACATGGAGGACGGTTATTACTACCACTGCCTCAATCAGACTTTCATATGGGAGGTTGTCTTCTTGACTGACATTGTAGTGCCTTTCTTGTTCCCTTTTTTTTTCTGGGAATCCTCCTCATTGCTGTTTATGGCCCTGTCTCTTCCAAGGCTACAACTCAAGTGCCCCTTGTCCCACGTGAAACATCAGGACGTTAAATTTACTTCTTTGCTAATTCTTCTTAATTAAGAGGTCATTTTGCCAATGTGGCTGATATTTAATTGCACTGGAAATAAAGGAATAGAAACAAGGGTGTGAATAGGATGAATCTTTTTGTGGATTTAAGCCTTTAAAGAGACAAAATTCCAAATAAAAGGAGGGGTATAGGGGAAAATTTGAGCAGGGATCTTAAAAGTTTCTAATGTAGTTATGACATTATTCCAAAGGGGCACTCCTCTCACCCCAGTATATCCCTCAGTATCTGTCTTGGATATATTTTGGCAAATTAGAACTTTCTTCATGTAAGAATGGAAAAGAAGCATTTATAAAATTAAATATTCTGGCAGGTAAATCTGAGGTATCATTTATTATTCTATCTAAGAGGACAATTACAGTTGTTTGACAAATCGTTTTGAGCAATCCAATTCAGAATTTGTCTGCATTCTTTTGATTTTATTTTGTTTTTTACTAATACCATTAAAGTTGAATATAAGGAATGAATAGCCTGAATTCTGAAATTGCCTTTTCAGAATTAAGCAATCTTAAGTCACAATTTATGAATACTGTTTTAAATTAAGAACACATTTTCCAAAAATGAAGATACAGTTCCAGGTATCTTGTGCTAATCAGAAGAAGCATTTCAAATCATGAATTTTTATGAGTAACACAATGCAAGTTGAAAGTGATAAAAAAAAATCGAGAGCATGTTTAATTGCGTATGTTTTTAATGGAAAACAAATACACAAAATGATAAAATCTGATACATGTGACCCTCACTTACACTTCTAATTGTAAATCTATGGAAATGCCTTCTTTGTTATGCCTTCCCAGGCTTTCCATGAGGTTTTCTGGAATATTGATGATGAGATGCATTCTATATTATTCAATACAACAAAATAAAATTTTGATATTAAATGAATAAATGAATTGAAAAAAGGAGCCAGATGAAGGATGCATTGAAATTAATGTCACTAAGGTACTTTCTAAGAGTTAGTCAGTATGAATTTGGTGCACTTTAAATAAAATTCATTTTTATTTAAAGGTGCATATATTTTAAGTATGAGCTCCCACCTTCTATCAACAGATAACAATATCAATAAATGATTTGATAGTACTTAATCTGTTGCCCCTTTGTTGATTGACTGCATTCAGTTTACATATTGATTAATTTGTGTAGATTTATCAAATAGGATTCTTCTTTAAGACTGCCAGTTTTTTCCTCATATTTATTGCGTGCATCTTTGGTTCTACAAAGTAAGGGTACGTGCATCAGTTGATTAATAGTAACTTGAACGCCTGTCTTCTAGGTTTTTTTAAGAACAAAAAATCAAGGATTTAATTTTAAAGATAAATTGTTGCAACAGTCCAAGATATAAATTATAATCATCGTAGTATTTGGGTATTTTTCTAAATAGTCTTCATAGTTGCAGGCCTTTTCAATACCAAGAATAGACTATTCAAATTTAAGATAATGGAACCCCAGATAGTCACAGTGGTTGAGGCACTGCAATATTAAACTTGTAAAACAGTTGCATTTGGTGTACCAGGAAAAAAACTCAGACTAATAGATTTCAGAAAGCTTCTCTATAGCAAAGATTGGAGGCGTTAAGATTGGCCACAAGTTATTTTTCTCTGTATTCTCATTTTAGACCAAGGGTTGACAGACATTTTCCTTACAGGACAAGACAGTAAATATTTTAGGGTATGTTGGACGTTTAATCACTGTTGTAACTACCAAACTCTACCACTGTAGCTTGAAAGCAGCCATAGTAAAAGCATAAATGAAGAGCGTGGCCGTGTTCCAATACAGCTTCATTTATCGACACTTAAATTTAAATTTCATCTAACTTCCATGTGTCACAAATATTATTCTTTAATTTTTTTCTACTATTTAAAATTGTAAAATTATTTTTAGCTCTAAGTACAAAAACAGGTTGAATTAGTCCTGTGATCTTAGTTTACCTTCCCCTGACTTACACTAAGAGCTCCTCAAAGGCAGTGAAAGGTATCTTGTTTACCTTGATATCCCCCAATACTGAGCATGTAATAGATACTCAGAAAATGTATGGGGAATAACTACTCTGAATGATGCCTTTAATTATAAATTTAATATTGATTTGTTTCTAATGTTGATTTTAGCATAGCAAATGAAACTTTTTTCTGTGTTTATATATGTATATGTATATTTATGTATATATGTTATATGTATATATGTATATATGTTTATGTATATATGTACATATGTTATATTTATATATGTATATATATTTATATATCCTTTCATTAATTTCATGTATATTTATATTTATATAGTTTCATTGAAGTATAATTTTATATGATAGAAAGAACTGACCTATCTTAAGTGTATAATCCAATGCTTTTAGTAAATTTATTGAGTTGGGCAGCCATCACAATAATCTAGTGTTTGAACATATCTATCATCACCATCATCCCAAAAAGATCCCATGTGGCCATTTGCTGTCAATATTGGTTTATATATATTACAAAAATGGATTAACGTAATATTCTATTCTATTATATACATCAAAAAATGAGAAGACAAATTTAGCCTTTATGAAGATATGTCAAAGCTTATGCTCTTGACACTTTTTAATTATTAACTCATGTAGTTCTCATCCAACCTAATGTGGTCGTTTATATTATTATCTACATTTTAAAAAATATCTTTATAGGAGAATAATTGCTTTACAGTGGTGTGTTAGTTTCTGCTTTATAACAAAGTGAATCAGCTATACATAAACATATATCCTCATATCTCTTCCCTCGTGCATCTCTCTCCCACCCTCCCTATCCTACCCTCGAGGTGGACACAAAGCACGGAGCTGATCTCCCTGTGCTATGCGGCTGCTTCCCACTAGCTATTTTACATTTGGTAGTGTATATATATTAATACACACCACTCTCTCACTTTGTCCCAGCTTACCCTTCCCCCTCCCTGTGTCCTCAAGTTCATCCTCTACGTCTGTGTCTTTTTTCCTGTCCTGGCTCTAGGTTCTTCAGAACCTTTTTTTTTTAGATTCCATGTACATGTGTTAGTATATGGTGTTTGTTTTTCTCTTTTTGACTTACTTCACTCTGTATGACAGACTCTAGGTCCATCCACCTCACCAAAAACAGCTCAATCTCGTTTCTTTTTATGGCTGAGTACTATTCCATTGTACATATGTGCCACATCTTCTTTATCCATTCATCTGATGATGGACACTTAGGTTGATTCCATGTCCTAGCTATTGTAAATAGAGCTGCAATGAACATTTTGGTACATGACTCTTTTTGAATTATGGTTTTCTCAGGATATATGCCTAGTAGCGGGAACTCTGGGTCATATGGTAGTTCTATTTTTCGTTTTTTAAGGAACCACCATACTGTTCTCCATAGTGGATGTATCAATTTACATTCCCACTAACAGTGCAAGAGGGTTCCCTTTTCTCCACATCCTCTCCAGCATTTATTGTTTGTAGATTTTTTGATGATGGCCATTCTGACTGGTGAGGTGATACCTCACTGGAGTTTTGATTTGCATTTCTCTAATGATTAGTGATGTGGAGCATCCTTTCATGTTTTTGTTGGCAATCTGTATATCATATTTGGAGAAATGTCTATTTAGGTCTTCTGCCCATTTTTGGATTGGATTGCTTGTTTTTTTGATACTGAGCTGCATGAGATGCTTGTAAATTTTAGAGATTAATCCTTTCTCAGTTGCTTCATTTGCAAATATGTTCTCCCATTCTAAGGGCTGTCTTTTTCTCTTGTTTATGGTTTCCTTTGCTGTGCAAAAGCTTTTAAGTTTCATTAGGTCCCATGTGTTTATTTTTGTTTTTATTTCCATTTCTTTAAGAGGTGGGTCAAAAAGGATCTTGCTGTGATTTATGTCACAGAGTGTTCTGCCTATGTTTTCCACTAAGAGTTTTATAGTGTCTGCCCTTACATTTAGGTCTTTAATCCATTTTGAGTTTATTTTTGTGTATGGTGTTAGGGAGTGTTCTAATTTCATTCTTTTACATGTAGTTGTCCAGTGTTCCAAGCACAACTTATTGAAGAGGCTGTCTTTTCTCCATTGTATTCTCTTGCCTACTTTATCAAAGATAAGGTGATAATATGTGCATGGATTTATCTCTGGGCTTTCTATCCTGTTCCATTGATCTATATTTCTGTTTTTGTGCCAGTACCATACTGTCTTGATTACTGTAGCTTTGTAGTATAGGCTGAAGTCAGGGAGCCTGATTCCTCCAGCTCCGTTTTTCTTTCTCAAGATTGCTTTTGCTGTTCGAGGTGTTTTGTGTTACCATACAAATTGTGACATTTTTGTTCTAGTTCAGTGAAAAATGCATTGGTAGTTTGATAGGGAATTTATGAATCTGTAGATTGCTTTGGGTAGTATAGTCATTTTCACAATGTTGATTCTTCCAATCAAGAGCATGCTGTATCTCTCCATCTATTTGTATGATCTTTAATTTCTTTCATCAGTGTCTTACAGTTTTCTGCATACAGGTCTTTTGTCTCCTAGGTAGGTTTATTCCTAAGGATTTTTTGTTGTTGTTGTTGCAGTGGTAAATGTGAGTGTTTCCTTACTTTCTCTGTCAGATTTTTCGTCATTAATGTATAAGAATGCAAGAGATTTCTTTGCATTAATTTTGTATCCTGCGACTTTACCAAATTCATTGATTAGCTCTAGTAGTTTTCTGGTAACCTCTTTAGGATTCTCTATGTATAGTATCATGTCATCTGCAAACAGTGACAGTTTTACTTCTTCTTTCCAATTTGGATTCCTTTTATTTCTTTTTCTTCTCTGATTGCTGTGACTAAAACTTCCAAAACAATGTTGAGTAATAGTGGTGAGAGTGGACAACCTTGTCTTGTTCCTGATCTTAGTGGAAATGCTTTCAGTTTTACACTGTTGAGAATGATATTGGCTGTGGGTTTGTCACATATGGCCTTATTATGTTGAGGTAGGTTCCCTCTGTGCCTAATTTCTGGAGGATATTTATCATCCGTGGGTGTTGAATTTTGTTGAAAGCTTTTTCTGCATCTTTTGAGATTATACGGTTTTTATCCTTCAGTTTGTTAATGTGGTGTTTCACATTGATTGATTTTCTTATATTGGGGAATCATTGCATTCCTGTGATAAACCCCACATGATCATGGTGTATGATCCTTTTTATGTGCTGTTGGATTCTGTTTGCTAGTATTTTGTTGAGGATTTTTGCATCTATGTTCATCAGTGATATTAGCCTGTAGTTTTCTTTTTTGTGACATCTTTGTCTGGTTTTGGTATCAGGGTGATGGTGCCTTCATAGAAAGAGTTTGGGAGTGCTCCTCCCTCTAGTATATTTTGAAGTGTTTGAGAAGGACAGGTGTTAGCTGTTCTCTAAATGTTAGATAGAATTCTCCTGTGAAGCCATGTGGTCCTGGACTTTTGTTTGTTGGAAGATTTTTAATCACAGTCTCAATTTCAGTGCTTATGATTGGTCTGTTTATATTTTTTCTTTCTTCCTGGTTCAGTCAGAAGGTTTTACTTTTCTAAGAATTTGTCCATTTCCTCCAGGTTGTCCATTTTATTGTCATATAGTTGCTTGTAGTAATCGCTAATGATCCTTTGTATTTCTGCAGTTACTTCTCCTTTTTCATCTCTCATTGTGTTGATTTGAGTCTTTTCCCTTTTTTTCTTGATGAGTTTACGGTCTCATGGTTTATCAATTTTGTTTATCTTCTCAAAGATCCAGATTTTAATTTTATTGATCTTTGCTATTGTTTCCTTCATTTCTTTTTCATTTATTTCTGATCTGATTTTTATGATTACTTGCCTTCTGCTAACTTTGGGGGTTTTTGTTCTTCTTTCTCTAATTGCTTTAGCTGTAAGTTTAGGTTGTTTATTTGAGCTTTTTCTTGTTTCTTAATGTAGGTTTGTATTGCTATAACCTTCCCTCTTAGAACTGCTTTTGCTGCATCCCGTAAGTTTTGGGTCATTGTGTTTTCATTGTCATTTTTTTTTTTTTTTTTTTTTTTTGCGGGCCTCTCACTACTGTGGCCTCTCCCGTTGCAGAGCACAGGCTCAGGACGCACAGGCTCAGCAGCCATGGCTCACGGGCCCAGCCGCTCTGCGGCATGTGAGATCTTCCCGGACCGGGGCACGAACCCGTGTCCCCTGCATCGGCAGGTGGACTCTCAACCACTGCGCCACCAGGGAAGCCCTTCATTGTCATTTTTTAAAATTTCCTCTTTGATTTCTTCAGTGTTCTCTTGGTTATTTAGTAGTGTATTGTTTAGCCTCCATGTGTTTGTATATTTTACAGTTTTTTTTTTCCTGTAATTGTTATCTAGTCTCATAGTTTTGTGGTCAGAAAAGATACTTGATATGATTTCAATTTCTTAAATTTACCAAGGTTTGATTTGTGACCCAAGATATGAGGTCACAAATGGAGAACACTCTGGAGAATGTTCCATGAGCATTTGAGGAGAAAGTGTATTCTGTTGTTTTTGGATAGACTGTCCTATAAATATCAGTTAATTCCATCTTGTTTAATGTGTCGTTTAAAGCTTGTGTTTCCTTATTTATTTTCATTTTGGATGATCTATCCATTGGTTAAAGTGGGTTGTTAAAGTCCCCTACTATGATTGTGTTACTGTCGATTTCCCCTTTTATGGCTGTTAGTATTTGCCTTATGTATTGAGGTGCTCCTATGTTGGGTGCCTAAATATTTACAGTTGTTATATCTTCTTCTTGATTTGATCCCTTGATCATTATGTAGTGTCCTTCTTTGTCTCTTGTAATAGTTTTATTTTCAGGTCTATTTTGTCTCATATGAGAATTGCTACTCCAGCTTTCTTTTGATTCCCATTTACATGGAATATCTTTTTCCATCCCCTTACTTTCAGCCTGTATGTGTCCCTAGGTCTGAAGTGGGTCTCCTGTAGACAGCATATATACAGATCTTGCTTTTGTATCCATTCAGCCAGTCTGTGTCTTTTGGTTGGAGCATTTAATTCATTTACATTTAAGATAGTTATCGATATGTATGTTCCTATTACCATTTTCTTAATTGTTTTGAGTTTGTTATTGTAGGTCTTTCTCTTCTCTTGTGTTTCCTGCCTTGAGAAGTTCCTTTAGCAATTGTTGTAAAGCTGGTTTGGCAGTGCTGAATTCTTTTAGCTTTTGCTTGTCTGTAAAGGTTTTATTTTCTCCATTGAATCTGTATGACATCCTTGCTGGGTCGAGTAATCTTGGTTGTAGTTTTTTCCCTTTCATCACTTAAAATATGTCTTGCCACTCCCTTCTGGCTTTTAGAGTTTCTGCTGAAAAATTAGCACTTAACCTTATGGGGATTCCCTTGTATGTTATTTGTTGTTTTTCCCTTGCTGCTTTTAATATTTTTTCTTTGTATTTAATTTTTGATAGTATGGCTAATATGTATCTTGGCATGTTTCTCCTTGGATTTATCCTGTATGGGACTCTCTGTGCTTCCTGGACTTCACTGACTATTTTCTTTCCCATGTTAGGGAAGTTTTCAACTATAATCTCTTCATATATTTTCTCAGTCCCTTTCTTTTTCTCTTCTTCTGGGACCCCTATAATTCAAATGTTGGTGTGTTTAATGTTGTCCCAGAAGTCTCTGAGTGTGTCCTTAATTCTTTTCATTCTTTTTTCTTTATTTTGCTCTGTGGCAGTTATTTCCACTGTTTTATCTTCCAGGTTACTTATGTGTTCTTCTGCCTCAGTTACTCTGCTGTTGATTCCTTCTAGAAAAATATGGAATGCCTCACAAATTTGCGTGTCATCCTTGTGCAGGGGCCATGCTTATCTCTATATCATTCCAATTTTTACTGTATGTACTCCTGAAGCAAGCACTTTTCTACATTTTATTTATAAGGAACTGAAGTAACTTTCCCAAGTTTTCTTGATTGTAGAGTGACATCAGCTCAGGTCTTGAGTGGAGGCACAGAGCTTTAAACTGATGCAGTATGGCTTCAGGGTTAATGATTATAATCACTTTAAGAGTGTAGGATTTTAGAAGCCATTAATAATACTCAGAAGAATAATGAAAGGTCTTTCCTAAGAGGCAATTAGGAATTAACTTTTGACTTACCATTTTAGGAAAGCAATAATTTTCATCAAAACTATAGCTTCCAACCTCTTTAATCATATCTAAGTCAGAATCATTAAGAGCATAAATCAACTGATATTTAAGGTGTACAGTTTGAAGTAGTAAATAGCAGGCAATTATTCCGGTACTCAGGATATGTATCCCTTTAATATTTCTAGTGTTATCCATTTCTCCAAAATATATCATTTAAAATGAATTGTTAGAGAAACTTTAAATAGGGAAAGATTGAAGATGGCAGAGTAAGAGGATATGAAGCATTGTCTCCCCCAACAAACACATCAGAAATAATCTACACGTGGGACAGTTTTAACTAGCTTGAAATTCATAGAAGGACTCCTGTACAAGCAGGGCTTTAAGAAATATGCACATGTAATCTGGTAGGAAGGGAAGAAAAGTAATCAATTTGGCACCTGTGCATCTGGGAGGAGAAGGGGAGGAAAAATGAATATTCACAAGCAGACAACCCCCTTTTGGGAGTGAGCAGTGAGAGCCACAGATTGGGTGCCCCTGTCCTGGGGTCTTATATGGGGGAAGACCTGACTGGAGGACTAACAGGAGGGCTGTGTGAAGTCTGGAATCTGATCATGAAAAACAGGGACATGCTGATTTGCCTCCAAGTCAGGGTGGAGAGAGATCTGTTCTAGCAGCTGCCAGTTTCATGGGACCACCTCTCTGTGTGCCTCAGCATGAGCTGAAAAAACACTCCAGCCCTGCTCACTCCACATCACAGCACAGCCCTGGAACCGGGGTCGCCATGACCATGGAGAAGAGTTGACTATGGGAGTAACTAAGAGGCAACATGGTCCTGGGGAGGAGCCTGGGTGGATTGGCAGCAGCCATCATTGACACTTACTCAAGCAGAGCATCAGATTTCTTATGGTGGATGCTCCACCACAGCTTACCCTCCATTGCATGCTGAGAGTTCACTTGGGTTCCGCCTGCCCTGTGGTGTGGCTCCCCAGCAGGGTATTGGCACCAGAGACTGGGGGCAGTGATCGTCTGTGGGGAACAAAGGAGACTTGAAACCGAGACTCTGTATGAATGGAACAAGGGAATCAACTGGGGGTGCCTACATAGGCAGCACATCAGAGACAGCTAAGACTTCTGTCTGCAGCTGACATGAGCCCAGAGCCCTCACAAGCCCCACTTGCTTCAATACTCCCCCACTCTGGGGCAAAAGTCTTGGTGCAGAGAGGGGCAAACACATACTTAAAGATAACAGAACCAGCTCAGGCCAGACCCTCAGGGCTTCCACCCCAGCAACTTGAGATCAGACCTTCTCCCCGATAGGGTCATGATGGCCACTGGGCAGAGGGGAAGCCCTACCTCACACTCATGCTAGCCTTAGACCTTCCATCTTCAGCCCCACCTCCATCAAGGTGATAGCTGCCAGCTCACCTTGAGGAAAGACATGACTTGTGTCCATGTCAGTTTCAGCTCTGTCACCAAAGGCACTGGGCACATTCAGTCTGTATAGGGACACTTCCACATAATAACACCTCTTCAAGAACACAATAGGTAACTGTTTCACATAAATTCATAGAGGCAGAGAAAGTTAAGTAAAACGATTACATAGGAACTACTCTCATTTGAAAGAGCAAGAGAAAACCCCTGAAAAAGCAATTAAACAGAAATAAACAATTTATGAGATAAAGTACTCAAAGCAGTAATAAGAATGTTGTCTGAATTAGGGCAAAGAATAGTGGTACACAGTGAAAAGTTTATTAACGAACTAGAAAATATAAAAAAAGACTCAATCAAAAATGAAGAATTCAATAGCTGAAGTAAAAAACACACTGGAAGAAATGAATATCAGACTAAGTGACACAGAAGAATGCATAAATACTCTGGAAGATAATTAATGGAAATCACCCAATCAGAACAGCAAAAAGAAAAACAAACAAACAAAAATGAAAACAGTTTAAGAGATCTCTAAGATAACATTCAGCATACCAACATTCCTGTTATGGGAGCCCCAGGAGGAGAAGAGAGAGAAGAGGGGATTGAAGATGTATTTGAGGAAATTATGGCTGAAAACTTCCCAAACCTGAAGAAGGAAACAGATATCCAGGTACAGGAAGCACAGAGGGTCCCAAACAAGATGAACCCAAACAGACCCACACCAGGACATATAATTAAAATGGCAAAAGTTAAAGGTAAAGCCAGGATTCTAAAGACAGCAAGAGAAAAACAAAGAGTCAGTTACAAGGGAACTCCCATAAGGCTATCAGCTGATTTTTCTATAGAAACACTGCAGGCCAGAAGGGAGTGGCATGATATATTTAAAGTGCTAAAAGGAAAAAACTTGCAACCTAGGATACTCTACCCAGAAAGATTATCATTTGGAATAGAAGGAGAGGTAAAGAACTTCTCAGATAAGCAAAAACTAAAAGAGTTCATCAATACTAAATCCACCCTCAAAGAAATGTTGAAGGATCTTTGCTAAGTGGAAAAGAAGTAAGAATCTATAGAAACAGGAAAATCCCATTAGGAAAGGCAAATATATAGTAAGGACTAAGGATCAACCACTTAAACAAGCCAGTATGAAGATTAAAAATTGTAAAAGCAACAATAGGTACACTAAACTAAACAGTTAACTGTTGAACATGAATATGTAAAATATAACATCAAAAACACAAAACATGAAGGAGGGGAGTAAAATAAGTAGATATTTTAGAGTGTGTTTGAACTGAAATGAATACCAGTTTAAAACAAGTAGATATAGATATAGATCAACATACATGAATCCCATGGTCACCACAGAAATCTATAATACATACATTAAAAACAAAAAAGAAAGTGAGTACAAGCATACTACTAAAGAAAAACAAATCAAACCACAGGGGAAGAAACAAAAGGAAGGAGAAATGAACAGAGAAGAACTACAGAACTACAAAAACAGTCAGAAAACAAGTAAGAAAATGTCAGTAAGTACATGCCTATCAGTAATTACTTATACAATGGAATATTACTCAACCATAAAAAGAAACAAAATTGAGTTATTTGTAATGAGGTGGATGGGCCTACAATCTGTCATACAGAGTGAATAAGTCAGAAAGAGAAAAACAAATACCGTATGCTAACACATATATATGGAATCTAAAAAAAAAAAAAAGGTTATGAAGAACCTAGGGGCAGACCAAACAAACCAATCAATAAATGGGCAGGAGACCTGAGTAGACATTTTTCTAAATAAGACATACAGCTGTCTAACAGGCACATGAAAAGAGGCTCAACATCCCTAATTATTAGAGAAATGCAAATCAAAACAACAATGAGATATCACCTCACACTTCTTAGAAAGGTTGTCATTGAAAAGTCTACAAATATATTGTGGTGAGGATGAGAAAAGGAAATCCTTGTATACTCTTGGTGGGAATGTATATTGGTGGAGCCACTATGAGAAAGAGTATGGAGGTTCTTCAAAGTACTAAAAATAGAACTAGCATATGATCCAGCAATTCCACTCCTGAGTATATATCCAAAAAAAATTGAAAACACTAATTTGAAAAGATACACGCACTCCAATATTCATAGCGGCATTATTTACAATAGCCAAGATATGAAAGCAACCCAAGTATCCATCAACAGATGAATCAATAAAGAATTGGTATTTATATATGCAATGGGTTACTACTCAGCCATGAAAAAGAATGGAACATTGCCATTTGCAGCAGTATGGATGGACCTATTATGCTTAGTGAAATGTCAGATAAAGATGAATACTATATGATATCACTTACATGTGGAATCTAAGAAAATATAAGAACCAAAAGTATATAGCAAAACAGAAATATACTCACAGAATTTGAAAACAAACTAGTGGTTACCAGTGGGGAGAGGGAAAGGAGGAGGGGGCAAGATATGGGTATGGGATTAAGAAATTAAAACTAGTGTATAAAATACATAAGCAACAGGATATGTTGTATAGCACAGGGAATATAGCCTTTACCTTATAAAAACTTTTAATGGAGTTTAATCTGTAAAAATACTGAATTACTATGCTGTATGCCAAAAACTAATACAATATTGTAAATAAATGCTACTTAAAAAAAAACTGTACATAGAACTGATTTTACATAGCCTGAAACACACCTCCGTTCTTTGCTTACATATGTAACAACCTATTTATTTTTGTCAATGCCTAAAATGTTTTGTTTAAAATTATTTTATACTTCCAGTTGTATTCTGCTCATTTTATAAATTTCTCAAAAATATAACAGAGAGCAATTAATAAGCCATCAACAGTAGCAGGGTATTCAATTCTCTGTAAGCATAGAAATCCCAAAAATGTCTTTGAAGAAAATGTTAAATGTTTTGGTATTGTATAGAAAATCCTAAAGTCTTTATATAGAAAATCCTAAAGACTTTATACAGTGTGTATCTTCTTTTTCTTTGTGCTTCTAAGTGTAAATAATGAAAGTTCGTATAAAAAAACTTGGCCTCATTTTTGTGCAACTTGTTATAGGCATGGAAATTTTCTGCAAGTTGTTATAGGCATGAAAATTTAGGAGACTGCCAGTTTTCTGGCTCTTTCTTTCGGATAAAAATAATGTCTTGTCAGGTGCAATTAATGGTCATAGGGTTGAGAAAGATCTCACAGTAACAACGTACTGTCATCTGTTTTCAGGAATTTGCATATGTTGTCTCCAGGAACCTCATCTCATTCACAGCTACCTGATTCCCAGTGGCTGTCTTCTAGCACTTTCCACTGCATCCTTTCTCTCAGACATCTTTCTGTGCTGTGATTGTAGACCTGTTATTGAGGCTTTTCACCCCACTGATTATCTGTAATGTTCCTTTCTCTCTTCCTCATTCTAATTACCACTGCCAACCATGAGAATGGTGGAAGAAGGCTTGAGGCCATCACATAGCTTCTGTCTCCAAATTGGAGTTGTTGAGGCACCATAGTTTTTCTAAAGGGGTGTTCCACTCAATTCCATCTCGACATTCTCCCTGGATGAAGAAATAGGAAGCCTGAAGATCTAATAAGTAGTAGTACAATGGTTAGAACTATGTTTTCAATTGTCTCTACATGTTAGCTGTGATATTTAGCAAGTTATCTAATTATTTTTAAGCTTTTTAAGCTTCAGTTTTCTCATCTGTTTAATGGGGCTAATGGAAGTTACTTTGAATATTAAATGAGATTATAATAGTGAAGTGCTTGGTACAGAGTGAGCAATCAATGAATGTAAACACAAAAACTGATTTTTGTGTTTTATCTCATGTATTTAGCAATAACTATCCAGTCTGGCTATTTTCGAGTTTTAAACACTACACTACCTGTGCTGGAAAACCTGTTTTGCATATCTGAGGTTTTTTTTTTTTTTTTTAACATCTTTATGGGAGTATAACTGCTATACAATGGTGTGTTAGTTTCACCTTTATAACAAAGTGAATCAGCTATACATACACATATATCCCCATATCTCTTCCCTCTTGTGTCTCCCTCCCTCCCACCCTCCCTATCCCACCCCTCTAGGTGGTCACAAAGCACCGAGCTGATCTCCCTGTGCTATACGGCTGCTTCCCACTAGCTATCGGTTTTACATTTCGTAGTGTATATATGTCCATGCCACTCTCTCACTTTGTCCCATCTTACCCTTCCCCTCCCCGTGTCCTCAAGTCCATTCTCTATGTCTACGTCTTTTTCCTGTCCTGCCCCTAGGTTCTTCAGAACCTTTTTTTTTTTTTTAGATTCCATATATATGTGTTAGCATACGGTATTTATTTTTCTCATGATGAATTACTTCACTCTGTATGACAGACTCTAGGTCCATCCACCTCACTACACATAACTCAATTTCATTTTTTTAATGGCTAAGTAATACTCCATTGTATATATGTGCCACATCTTCTTTATCCATTCATCTGTCAGTGGATACTTAGGTTGTTTCCATGTCCTGGCTATTGTAAATAGAGCTGAAATGAACCCTGTGATACATGACACTTTTTGAATTATGGTTTTCTCAGGATATATGCCCAGCAGTGGGATTGCTGGGTCGTATGGTAGTTCTATTTTTAGTTTTTTAAGGAAGCTCCATACTGTTCTCCATAGTGGCTGTATCAATGTACATGCCCACCAAACAGTGCAAGAGGTTTCCCTTTTCTGCACACCCTCTCTGGCATTTATTGTTTGTAGACTTTTTTTTTTTTTTTTTAATGAATATGTTGAAGTCCTAACTCTTAATTAATTAATTAATTTTTGCTGTGTTTCATCTTTGTTTCTGTGTGAGGGCTTTCTCTAGTTGTGGCAAGTGGGGGCCACTCCTCATCGCGGTGCGCAGGCCTCTCACTATCGTGGCCTCTCTTGTTGCGGAGCACAGGCTCCAGACGCGCAGGCTCAGTAGTTGTGGCTCACGGGCCTAGCTGCTCCGCGGCATGTGGGATCCTCCCAGACCAGGGCTTGAACCCGTGTCCCCTGCATTAGCAGGCAGATTCTCAACCACTGCGCCACCAGGAAAGCCCTGTAGACTTTTTGATGATGGCCATTCTGACTGGTGTGAGGTGATACCTCATTGTAGTTTTGATTTGCATTTCTCTAATGATTAGTGATGTTGAGCATACTTTCATGTGTTGGTTGGCAATCTGTATATCTTCCTTGGAGAAATGTCTATTTAGATCTTCTGCCCATTTTTGAATTGACTTGTTTGTTTTTTTGATATTGAGCTGCATGAGCTGCTTGTATATTTTGGAGATTAATCCTTTGCCAGTTGCTTCATTTGCAAATATTTTCTCCCATTCTGAGGGTTGTCTTTTTGTCTTGTTTATGTTTTCCTTTGCTGTGCAAAAGCTTTTAAGTTTCATTAGGCCCCATTTGTTTATTTTTATTTTTATTTCCATTTCTCTAGGAGGTGGGTCAAAAAGGATCTTGCTGTGATTTATGTTATAGAGTGTTCTTCCTATGTTTTCCTCTAAGAGTTTGATAGTGTCTGGCCTTACATTTAGGTCTTTAATCCATTTTGAGTTTATTTTTGTGTGTGGAGTTAGGTAGTGTTCAAATTTCAGTCTTTTACATGTAGCTGTCCAGTTTTCCCAGCACCACTTATTGAAGAGGCTGTCTTTCCTCCATTGTATATTCATGCCTCCTTTATCTAAAATAAGGTGACCATATGTGTGTGGATTTGTCTCTGGGCTTTCTATCCTGTGCCACTTATCTGTATTTTTGTTTTTGTGCCAGTACTGTACTGTCTTGATTACTGTAGCTTTGTAGTATACTCTGTAGTCTGGGAGCCTGATTCCTCCAGCTCCGTTTTTCTTTCTCAAGAGTCCTTTGGCTATTCGGGGTCTTTTGTGTTACCGTACAAATTGTGAAATTTTTTGTTCTAGTTCTGTGAAAAATGCCATTGGTAGTTTGATAGGGATTGCATTGAATCTGTAGATTGCTTTGGGTAGTAGAGTCATTTTCACAATGTTGATTCTTCCAATCAAAGAGCATGGTATATCTCTCCATAT
The DNA here is from genome assembly GCF_964341445.2 of Mesoplodon mirus. Classification (NCBI taxonomy): domain Eukaryota; kingdom Metazoa; phylum Chordata; class Mammalia; order Artiodactyla; family Ziphiidae; genus Mesoplodon; species Mesoplodon mirus. The sequence goes on from NC_138976.1 coordinate 49,776,486, forward strand.
GTTTGTATCATCTTTAATTTCTTTCATCAGTGCCTTATAGTTTTCTGCATACAGGTCTTTTGTCTCCTTAGGTATGTTTATTCCTAAGTATTTTATTCTTTTTGTTGCAGTGGTAAATGGGAGTGTTTCCTTAATTTTTCTTTCAGATTTTTCCTCATTAGGGTATAGGAATGCAAGAGAGATTTCTGTGCATTAATTTTGTATCCTGCTACTTTACCAAATTCATTGATTAGCTCTAGTAGTTTTCTGGTAGCATCTTTAGGATTCTCTATGTATAGTATCATGTCATCTGCAAACAGTGACAGCCTTACTTCTTCTTTTCCGATTTGGATTCCTTTTTTTTTTCTTTTTCTTCTTTAATGCTGGAGCTAAAACTTCTGACACTGTGTTGAATAATAGTGGTGAGAGTGGGCACACTTGTCTTGTTCCTGATCTTAGTGGAAATGGTACCAATTTTTCACCATTGAGAACGATGTTGGCTGTGGGTTTGTCATATATGGCCTTTATTATGTTGAGGTAGGTTCCCTCTATGCCTACTTTCTGGAGGGTTTTTATCATAAATGGCTGTTGAATTTTGTCGAAAGATTTTTCTGCATCTATTGAGATGATCATATGATTTTTCTCCTTCAATTTGTTAATATGTTTTATCACATTGATTGATTTGCATATATTAAAGAATCCTTGCATTCCTGGGATAAACCGCACTTGATCATGGTGTATGATCCTTTTAATGTGCTGTTGGATTCTGTTTGCTAGTTTTTTGTTGAGGATTTTGGCACTTATGTTCATCAGCGATATTGGCCTGCAGTTTTCTTTTTTTGTGACATCTTTGTCTGGTTTTGGTGTCAGGGTGATGGTGGCCTTGTAGAATGAGTTTGGGAGTGTTCCTCCCTCTGCTATATTTTGGAAGCATTTGAGGATAGATGTTGGCTCTTCTTTAAATGTTTGATAGAATTCTTCTGTGAAGCCATCTGGTCCTGGACTTTTGTTTGTTGGAAGATTTTTAATCACAGTTTCAATTTCAGTGCTTGTGATTGGTCTGTTCACATTTTCTATTTCTTCCTGGTTTAGCCTCAGAATGTTGTACATTTCTAAGAATTTGTCCATTTCTACCAGGTTGTCCATTTTACTGGCATATAGTTGCTTGCGGTAATTTTTCATGATCCTTTGTATTTCTGCAGTGTCTGTTGTTACTTCTCCATTTTCATTTCTAATTCTATTGATTTGAGTCTTCTCTCTTTTTTTTTGGTGAGTGTGGCTAATGGTTTATCAATTTTGTTTATCTTCTCAAAGAAGCAGCTTTTAGTTTTATTGGTCTTTGCTATCATTTCCTTCATTTCTTTTTCAATTATTTCTGATCTGATGTTTATGATTTCTTTCCTTCTGCTAAATTTGGGGGGGTTTTTTGTTCTTCTTTGTCTAATTGCCTTAGGTGTAAGGTTAGGTTGTTTATTTGAGATTTTTCTTGTTTTTTGAGGTAGGAGTGTGTTGGCATAAACTTCCCTTTTAGAACTGCTTTTGCTGCATCCAGTAGGTTTTGAGTCATCGTGTTTTCATTGTCATTTATTTCTAGGTATTTTTTGATTTCCTCTTTGATTTCTGCAGTGATCTCTTGATTATTTAGTAATGTATTGTTTAGCCTCCATGTGTTTGTATTTTTTACAGATATTTTCCTGTAATTGTTATCTAGTCTCATAGCGTTGTGGTTGGAAAAGATACTTGATGCGATATCAAGTTTCTTAAATTTACCGAGGCTTGATTTGTGACCCCAAGATATGATCTATCCTGGAGAATGTTCCATGAGCACTTGAGAAGAATGTGTATTCTGTTGTTTTTGAATGGAATATCCTATAAATATCAATTAAGTCCATCTTGTTTAATGTATCATTTAAAGCTTGTCTTTCCTTATTTATTTTCATTTTGGATGATCTGTTTATTGGTGAAAAAGGGGTGCTACAGTCCCGTACTATGACTGTGTTACTGTCAATTTCCCCTTTTATGGCTGTTTGCATTTGCCTTATGTATTGAGTTGCTCCTATGTTGGGTGCATAAATAATTACAATTGTTATATCTTCTTCTTGGATTGATCCCTTGATCATTGTGTAGTGTCCTTCTTTGTCTCTTGTAATAGTCTTTATTTTAAGATCTATTTTGTCTGATATGAGAATTGTTACTCCAGCTTTCTTTTGATTTCCATTTGCATGGAATATCTTTTTCCATCCCATCACTTTCAGTCTGTAGGTATCCCTCGGTCTGAAGTTGGTATCTTGTAGACACCATATATACAGATCTTGTTTTTGTATGCATTCAGCTAGTCTGTGTCTTTTGGTTGGAGCATTGAATCCATTTACATTTAAGGTAGTTATCGATATGTATGTTCCTATTACCGTGTTTTAATTGTTTTAGGTTTTTTATTGTAGGTCTTTTCCTTTTCTTGTGTTACCTGCCTAGAGAAGTTCCTTTAGCATTTGTTGTAAAGCTGGTTTGGTGGTGCTGAATTCTCTTACCTTTTGCTTGTTTGTAAAGGTTATACTTCTCCATTAAATCTGAAAGACATCCTTGTTGTAATCTTGGTTGTAGTTTTTTCCCTTTCATCACTTTAAATACGTCCTGCCACTCCCTCCTGGCTTGCAGAGATTCTGCTGAAGGATCAGCTGTTAACCTTATGGGGATTCCCTTATGTGTTATTTGTTGTTTTTCTCTTGCTGCTTTTAATATATTTTCTTTGTATTTAAGTTTTGATAGCTTGATTAATATGTGTCTTGGCATGTTTCTCCTTGGATTTATCCTGTATGGGAATCTCTGTGCTTCCTGGACTTGACTAATTTCTTTCACATATTAGGGCAGTTTTCAACTATAATCTCCTCAAATATTTTCTCAGTCCCTTTCTTTGTCTCTTCTTCTTCTGGGACCCCTATAATTCGAATGTTGGTGCCTTTAATGTTGTCCCAGAAGTCTCTGAGAATGTCCTCAATTCTTTTCATTCTTTTTTCTTTATTTTGCTCTGTGGTAGTTATTTCCAGTATTTTATCTTCCAGATTACTTATCCATTTTTCTGGCTCATGATTCTATTATTGATTCCTTCAGAGAATTTTTAATTTCGTTTATTGTGCTGTTCATCTCTGTTTGCTCTTTAGTTCTTTTAGTTCCTTGTTAAATATTTCTTGATTACCTGCATTCTCTTTCCCAGATTTTGGATCATCTTTCCTATATTACTTTGAATTCTTTTTCAGGTCAACTTCCTATTTCCTCTTCATTTGTTTGGTCTGGTGGGTTTTTGCCTTGCTCCTTCATCTGCTGTGTGTTTCTCTGTCTTCTCATTTTGCTTAACTTACTGTGTTTGGGGTCTCCTTTTCACAGGCAGCAGGTTCGTAGTTCCCGTTGTTTTTGGTGTCTGCCCCCAGTACCTAAAGTTGTTTCATTGGGTTGTGTATGCTTCCTGGTGTAGGGGACTGGTGCCTGTGTTCTGGTGGATGAGGCTGAATCTTTTCTTTCTGGTGGCCAGGACTGTGTCCGGTGGTGTGATTTGAGGTGTCTATGACCTTATTATGATTTTAGGCAGCCTTTCTGCTAAAGGGTGGTGTTATGTTCCTCTCTTGGTAGTTGTTTGGCATCTGGTGTCTAGCACTGTAGCTTGCTGGTCTTTGAGTGGAACTGGGTTGTAGCACTGAGATGGAGATCTCTGGAAGGGCTTTTGCCATTTCATATTATGTGGAGCTGGGAGGTTTCTGGTGGTCCAATATCCTGAACTCAGCTTTCCCACCTCAGAGGCACAGGCCTGATACCCGGCTGCAGCACAAAGCCACATGGCTCAGAAGAAAAGGAAGGGAAGGTGAGAGGGTTGGAGGGAGGGAGGAAGGAATTAAAATAAAGTAGTTAAAATAAAATATTTTTAAAAATTATTAGAAATTAAAAAGTAACAAGAAAAAGAAAAAAGGAAAGAAAGAAGAGAGCAACCAAACCAAAAAACAAATCCACCAATGATAACAAGCACTAAAAAGTATACCAAAGAAAAACCAAAATGGAGAGACGGAACCCTCGGACAAAAATCCTGTAAAAGCAAAACTCTAAAGACAAAATCACACAAAGAAGCATACACATACACACTCACAAAAAGAGAAAAAGGAAAAAAATATATATATTTATATTAAAAATAAAAAAGAGAGCAACCAAATTAATAAACAAATCTACCAATGATAATGGACTCTAAATACTAAACTAAGATAAACATAAAGCCGGAAACAAATTAGATGCAGAAAGCAAACCCCAAGTCTACAGTTGCTCCCAAAGTCCCCCGCCTCAGTTTTGGGATGATTCATTGTCTAGTCAGGTATTCCAGAGATGCAGGGTACATGAAGTTGATTGTGGAGATTTAATCCGCTGATCCTGTGGGTGCTGGGAAAAATTTCCCTTTCTCTTTTTTGTTCGCACAGCTCCTGGGGCTCAGCTTTGGATTTGACTCCACCTGTGCGTGTAGGTCATCTGAGGACTTCTGTTCTTCGCTCTGATGGGACGGGGTTCAAGGAGCAGCTGCTTAGGCTGTGGCTCACTCTGGTCGGGGGGAGGGAGGGGTATGGAATGCAGAATGCGGGGCGAGCCTGTGGCGGCAGAGGCCCACGTGACGTTGTACCAGCCTGAGGCACGCCGTGCGTTCTCCTGGGGAAATCGTCCCTGTATCACGGGACCCTGGCAGTGGCTGGCTGAACAGGCTCCCGGGAAGGGAGGCATGGATAGTGACCTGTGCTTGCACACAGGCTTCTTGGTGGTGGCAGCAGCAGCCTTAGCATCTCATGCCCGTCTCTGGGGTCCGTCCTGACAGCTGTGGCTCGTGCCTCTCTCTACAGCTCTTTTAGGCAGTGCTCTGAATCCCCCCTCCTCACGCACCTAGAAACAACAGTCTCTTGCCTCTTTGTCAGGTCCAGACTTTTCCCAGACTCCCTCCCGGCTAGCTGTGGCACAGTAGCCCCCTTCAGGCTGTGTTCACGCAGCCAACCCCAGTCCTCTCCCTGGGGTCTGACCTCTGAAGCCTGAGCCTCAGCTCCCAGCCCCCACCTGCTCTGACGGGTGATCAGACAAGCCTCTCGGGCTGGTGAGTGCTGGTCAGCAGTGATCCTCTGTGCAGAAATCTCCTCTCTTTGCCCTCTGCACCACTATTGCTGCGCTCTCCTCCGTGGCTCCGAAGCTCCCCCCCTTCTGCTATCCCCTGTCTCCACCAGTGAAGGGCTTCCTAGTGTGTGGCAACCTTTCCTCCTTCGCAGCTCCCTCCCACTGGTGCAGGTCCTGTCCCTGTTCTTTTGTCTCTGTTTTTTCTGTTTTCTTTTGCCCTACCCAGGTATGTGGGGAGTTTCTTGCCTTTTGGGAAGTCTGAGGTCTTCTGCCAGCATTCAGTATGTGTTCTGTAGGAGTTGTTCCCGTGTATATGTATTTCTGATGTATTTGTGTGGAGGAAGGTGTTCTCTGTGTCTTACTCTTCCTCCATCTTGAAGGTCTCCATCAGATTTGAGTATCTTGGTGCCTAGTGATTATGGTCTTGGCTTCCTATTAAAGGTAGAATAATAAAAATATTACTGTTTGAAGTAAATTCAGAATCGATTATAAACTCTTTCTCAAGGTACCTCTTCCATAAAACCCCTTGCTGTGTTTTCCAAATTGTATTCACAGATTAATAGTCCTGAGAAAATTGCTTTGAAAAAAGAGTTTCATAGTGTGGGGAACTCTGCATACAATCTTCTGCTCTTGAAGAGGAGAACAGGATATTCACAATAAATATTCCGAATTATCTGTAATAAAATGTTTCATAAAACTTATCAGATTAGAATACTTGGTGTAACACTAATTGATATCTGTTTTGAGAAATTATGTCTTACTGAAAGGAAATTGAGCTAATGAATTCTATTCCACCATGAGATAGTAAATACTGTATGCCCACTTATTCTTCCTGTTTCTTCCCTTAACAGGACAGCTTCCTCATGTTATACGGTATATATGCTCCTTACCATTCTAGTTTCTAATTTCTAAGCTTAAGTAAATTCTTCTTAGACTATCTACTCACCACTGAATGCAATACTCTAAATGTAGTGTGACAGTAATTAAGAACATTGAACAGTGGAACTTTCTGCCTCTGGGAATGATTATAAATCTGATGCTATAAAAAGTTATATTACCCTTTTGGTTTACATTTAATTTATCATTAAAAGAAAAAAACCCTCCATGTCTTTATTTTATATGTAAGTTATTATAAGGCCAGATTTTGCTCATAATATAAGTGTGCTTCCATTCGCAACTAAATATAGAACTTTACGTCTATCCGTGTACTGTTTACTTTCTTTTGGTTTCTACTCATTATTACTAGTTGTCAGTATGAATTGGAATCCTGATTTTGAAATCTAGTAGCTCTCTTTCATAGCTTTCCACTAATCAGATAAAGCTATTCATTAGGTTGAAATGGAAACAGCAGTATTATTTGCATACAGTTGCTAAAATTTCATTGAAATGTGATAGTATTCAACTTGCATTCATCCTTATTGAACATAGGAAAGAAATATGTCAAATGCTTTGTTGTAATTGAGACATACTTATATCAACATCATAAGCCTGCTCTAACAATCTAAAATCAGTATAAAGTAAGGAGGTTTGTATTGTTGTTGTTTTCAGTGATTCCTTATTGTTTATTACTAGTGGTGATTTAAAAAAATAATTATCTACAAAATACATTATTAATTATTTATTCTTAAAAGCAATTATTCCAAAATTAGCAGTTGATAAGTATCTTTTGTCTATTAATATATGTCTCCACCTCTCATATCTTCCATGATTTGTTGAATGTTACTAATCTTCCCTCCTTTCTTCCTTCCTTCTCTTCCTTCCCTTCCTTTCCTTCCTCTCTTCTTCCCTTCTTCCCTTGCTCCCTCCCTCCCTTCCTTCCTTGCTTTTTTCTTATTTGCAATGTGTTTGCAGACTCTTGAAGACTTGAATTTATTTGCAGTGGTTAGTTAGGTAATTTGTTATGGTCTTTCCATCAGTATTATCAGGGAGAATAAAATACTTTAAAACTTTGCTATTTTATGCTGTTTCACTTCGATGGAGAAATACAAAAGGAAAATAGAATTTTTAAAATTCATACTTTTCTTTGTCCTATATTAATATTATTCTATCTTGCCCTAAGCAATATTCTTATGCTAGAAATAGCTATTAAAGCCTTCTGTTTGCTCTCTGTAGCAATTTTCAGAAAGCTGAGTTCATTTTGGGCTTATATTTCTTAGGGCTATCACTAAATATTTGTGTCACTCTATTTTTTTTTTTTTTTTTTTGCTGTACACGGGCCTCTCACTGTTATGGCCTCTCCAGTTGCGGAGCACAGGCTCCGGATGCGCAGGCTCAGCGGCCATGGCTCACAGGCCTAGCCACTCCACGTCATGTGGGATCTTCCTGGACCGAGGCACGAACCTGTGTCCCCTGCATCGGCAGGCAGACTCTCAACCACTGCACCACCAGGGAAGCCCATGTGTCACTCTATTTTTCCTTGAGTATGTATCCCTTCCATAGTTCTTTTATTTATTTATTTATTTATTTATTTATATTTTAGGTTTTAGTTTTTTTAAATTAATTAATTTTTTATGTTAGGCTGTGTTGGGTCTTGGTTGCTACGTGTGGGCTTTCTTTAGTTGAGGCAAGTGGGGACTACTCTTCATTGCAGTGCACGGGCTTCTCATTGCAATGGCTTCTCTTTGTTGCAGAGCATGGGCTCTAGGCATGCGGGCTTCACTAGTTGTGGCACGTGGGTTCAGTAGTTGTGGCTCACGGGCTCTAGAGCACTGGCTCAGTATTTGTGGCACACAGGCTTAGTTGCTCCATGGAATGTGGGTTCTTTCTGGACCAGGGCTTGAACCCATGTCCCCTGCATTGGCAGGCAGATTCTTAACAACTGTGCCACCAGGGAAGTCCCTATATTTCTTTAAAATAATGTTCATTAGCCATTACATGTTTTAATTTAAATAAACCCGGTTTTTACTTTTACATGACCTTGTGTAATAATAATTGTACTTCCTATCTCTCATGAGTTCTTTGATTATGGAATCACTCATATCACCTATTCTTTTATTTGTAAATAAGTTTTTCTAACATGTAGGGCAGCTGTCTTTTTCTAATTAAAAACTTTAAGATTGTGTGTATATACACACAGACCCACACATATATACACATACATATATGTAAATCTACCTGTTCTTAAAATTGTAATAATATTTATGTCATAAATTGCTCCTCTCTTGTTGAACCAAATTATGTTGAGACCAGCAGTCATCCTCATACAGTTTAAAATTTCAGTCAGGGAGTTAAATCCTAGGATTTTCACAGTTTAATAGAATACTTCTAAGAACATGTTTCATAGTTCATGTCCTCTTTGATTTCTTTCTTATCTGTTCAGTATCAGGAATGGAATTGTCCATATTCTTCACTTGCAGTCTGTCACTACTATTTCACTTTTAGTCTTTTTTTTTTTTGAGGTATATTTGACATATTGTATAAGTTTAGGGTATACAATGTGATAATTTGATATACATATATAATGTGAGATGATTACCACAAGAATGTTAGTTAACATATCTGTTACCTCAAAGAAGTGTGTGTGTGTGGAGAGAAATTTTAAGATCTATTCTTTTAGCAACTTTCAAGTATATAGTACAATCTCATTAACTATAGTCACCATGCTGTACGTTAGATCCCTAGAACTTATTTAAATCTTTTACTCTTTGAACACCTTTTCCCTGTTCCCACCCCTCTCATTGCTGGCAACCACCATTCTACTTTCTGTTTCTATAAATTCTGTTTTTTAGATTCCACATATAATGAGATTGTATAGTATTTATCTTTCTCTGTATGACTTATTTCCCTTACATAATACTCACAAGGTCCATCCATGTTGTTGCAAATGGATAGATTTCTTTCTTTTTTATAGCTGGGTAGTATTCCACTATAATTGTGAAAATATACCATGTTTTCTTTATCCATTAATCTATCAGTGGACACTTAAGTTGTTTCCTTGTCTTGACTATCATAAATAATGCCACAATGAACAGATATCTCTTTGAGATAGTGATTTTATTTCCTTTGGATATATATCCCAAACCAGGATTGCTTGATTATATGGTAGTTCTATTTTTAATGTTTTTGAGGAACCTCCATACTATTTTCCATAGTTGCTGTACCACAGGGAACACGTTTCCTTTTTTTTACATCCTTGCCAACACTTATCTCTTGTCATTTTGATAATACACATCCTAAAAGGTTTGAGATGATATCTCATTGTGGTTTTGGTTTTCATCTTCCTTATGATAGGGATGTTGAACATCTTTTTATGTACCTGTTTGTTCATTTGTATATCTTCTTTGGAAAAAATGTCTATCCAAGTCCTTTGCCCATTTTTAATTAGATGGTGATGATGATGATTATTTTGGCTGTTGAGTTGTATGAGTTCCTTATATATTCTGGATATTAACCCCTTATCAGATTCATGGTTTGCAAATATTTCTCCCATTCAGTAGATTGTCTGTTCACTGTATTTTTTTTTTCTGTACAGATGCAGTTTAGTTTGATGTAGCTCCAATTTTAAAAAAATTTTTATTGGAGTATAGTTATTTTACAATGCTGTGTTAGATTCTACTGTACAGCAAAGTGAATCAGCTATATGTGTACATATATCCCCTCTTCTTTGGATTTCCTTTCCATTTAGATCACCACAGAGCACTGAGTAGAGTTCCCTGTGCTATACAGTAGGTTCTCATTAGTTATCCATTTTATACATAGTCCAGTTGTTTCCTTCTGCTTTTGTTGCCTGTACTTTTTGGTATCATGTCCAAAAATTATTATCAAGACCAATGTCCAGTAGCTTTTTCCTATGTTTTCTTGTAGCAGTTTATGTTTTCTCGTCTTACTAGTAAGTCTTTAATCCATTTCAGGTTAATTTTTGTTAGTGGTGTAAGATTAGAGTCCAGTTTCATTCTTTTGCATGTGAGTATCCAGTTTTCCCACCTCCCCAATTATTAAAGAGACTATCTTTTCCCCATTGAGTATTCTTGGCAAATTTAGTTGGTCACTTTTAGTCTTACCTGAATACTTTATAGTGTGTTTTCAGCTTCATTTTGATATTTTCTTCTCTGATCCTGTAGTTCTCAGGATTTAAAATTATGTACTATGGCTAATAAGTAACTTGTGAGATTCTTTCTCTTTTTTTTTTTTTTTTTTTTTTTCTTTTTTGCGGTATGCGGGCCTCTCACTGTTGTGGCCTCTCCCGTTGCGGAGCACAGGCTCCGGACGCGCAGGCTCAGCGGCCATGGCTCACGGGCCCAGCCGCTCCGCGGCATGTGGGATCCTCCCAGACCGGGGCACGAACCCGTATCCCCTGCATCGGCAGGCGGACTCTCAACCACTGCGCCACCAGGGAGGCCCGATTCTTTCTCTTTAATAGTATTTTCTTGACTCTTTAGAAAATGTGTGACCTCCTGCACAAAGCTCAGTTCAATGACTCTTGAGTCTCCCTATATTAAAGTACAGTTAACCTTTTCCCAGTGCACTGTTGGACAGTTAAGTTGCCCTTCTCAGCCTGACTTTAGTTAGTTCTAATAATTGCTATGTGAATATTTGCAATTCGTTAACTTAAAAATGTGTGAGGAGTAACACTGGGGGGTCTGATTAAGAAAACCATCAGAAATCATTTTTTTTTTTCATTTCCAAAAGCAAAAGAGTAAAGATTGCATGTTAAGACTATAACCATGTTATAATTTATGTCCTAAGTTAGAAATAATTGGTACTATACAATTAGCTTCGACTTCTACATCCTTTGCTAACAAGAAATTTTGGCTTTTCTGCCTCCCCTCATTCCCCATACCATCACCCTTGCTTCAGTTTCACCTACTTTCCTGTAAATTCATTTTGCTTTGTCACATACTAAGAAGAATTCTAACACTGTAATTTTTTCCTCCATTCAAATATTCAGTGTCTTTCTGGTTTTATGACTCAGGGATATTAACTCTTGTCTCTAGGGTGCCACTGTGATCCCAAATACACCGAATAACTTGGATGCTTGCAATGCAAAGCACTTTGCGTAACCTTTATATAACCTAGTTGGCATAGCTGAATATGTATATATGTGTATCTCCAATCCCCTACTCAGTACCCAGGATTGTTAAGACTTAATTATGCCACAATAACTTCATGCCAAAGCACCTGCCATCAGCCTTTCTAAAACATCACTCAGCTCTCTCACTTTTATGCTTTCTGAAAGGAAAATCTCAGGTTCAAGTTATCGTTACTTCACCTTAGGTTTTCTCTACACTGCCTTTGAATCTAAATCTTGTATATTTCCAACAAAAGAGACTACCACTTGAAAAATAATTAAAAACACACAGCTGAGGAAAATACATACAGAAGGAAATATTTACTATCTTGATTTTTATAGAAGAGGAATTCTGAGAATGAATTTTTTTAATATGGTTTTTCTTTCAAGGGAATTTCTACTTACATGGGAAATACAGTTTTGTTTGAGAAGGGAGGACATTCATATGTGCTCTTAAAGTTAAGTTTTGATGGGTGAATAAAATTGAACACAACTTCAGAGAAGGGCTAAGAACACTAGCTTTGAAGCCAGGCAGACTTCAGTTTCAAGTACTCCTACTGCATTAACTAGCTGTGTGACTTAGGGCAAGAAACATTTAATTTTCCTTACATTGAAAACAGAGGTAATAATTCCTATCAGGGCTGATTGTTTATAGGAGTAAATGATACAGTGTATGTGTAGTGTAGAGCAAAATGTCTGCCATATAAGAAGTGTTCCATAAATTGTAACAGTGTGCTTTGAACCCCCAGTCACTGGTACAACTAGGGTGTGCATTTCATGCATATAAGGATCAAATGCAAACATATTTGAGCATTAGAATATCATCACTTAATTTTTTATGGAGAAAGAAATTTCCTAAGTTCATTTTTATTTCTGTTCAATTTTTGTGCCAATGTCCTTTAGCTTTTCAAGCTGTCAACAGTACATATGCCTAGCTCCTAGAGGGCATGAATAAGGTTTTATGATATCTGACATAATAATGCACCAACAAACACACATACACACACGTATATGCACAATTGGGACTTTGGTAGTGTGATAGTGACCAGCCTTTATTTATGTTAGGAAGAACCCCCTTACCTCTTCAATTAAAAAAAAAAGGAGCATACAGCAATCCCACTCCTGAGCATATACCTGGACAAAAATATAATTCAAAAAATACATGCACCCCTATGTTCACAGCAGCACTATTCACAATAGCCAAGATATGGAAACAACCTAAATGTCCATCGACAGATGAATGGATAAAGAAGATGTGATACATATATATAGTGGAATACTATTCAGCCATAAAAAAGAAAGAAATAATGCCATTTGCAGCAACATGGATGCAACTAGAGATGATCATACTAAGAGAAGTAAGTTGGAAAGAGAAAGACAAATACCATGTGGTATCACTTATATGTGGAACCTAAAATATGCCATAAATGAACCTATCTGCAAAACAGAAACAGATTCACAGACATAGAGAACATATTTGTGGTTGCCAAGGTGGAGGAGGGTGTGGGAGGGAAGCACTGGGAGTTTGGGATTAGCAGATGTAAACTAGTATATATAGGATGGATAAACAACAAGGTCCTATTGTGTAGTGCAGGGAACTATATTCAATATCCTGTGATAAACCATAATGGAAAAGAATATAAAAAAAAGAATGTCTCTATGTGTATAACTGAGTCACTTAGCTGCACAGCAGAGATTGGCACAACATTGTAAATCAACTCTACTTCAATAAAAAAATAAAGGATCATAGAGTTGCTGTGATGATGAGATGGAAAAAAAATCTGAAAATGGCATCACAATTCCTTAGTTTGCGCCCTTGCTCTACCACCATAAAATGCATGGCCATGGACAGAGCCCTTTCCTTTGAAGGGAGAATAATATTTATCCCCTTAAGTTGTTGGGAGTATTAAGTGTGATCATGTAGCAGAAGTGCTGTGTAAGCTGTAAACTTGTTATTGCAGTTGGGCAGATTGTTAGAAAAGGTTTCCATTTTCTCATCCACATCTGGGTTCAGGAACTTCCAACTTAGTTCATATTTGTATTAGGCCAAATAAATAGAGGTTTCCCTCCCTTCCACCTTCTTTTCTTTCTCTTCAGGGAAGCTGGATGTATTAAATCGTTAGATCATGTTAAGAGGTAAAATAACCCATGTTATAAGCATGTTTTATAAAAAACCTTTAAACATTAGCAGGCTGTATGAAGTACTTTTATCACATTTAATTTCTTTGGAACTATCTGAAAGTTTCAGATAATTAATAAATAGATTATGTGACACAAGGAATACTTCTCTGTAAGAAATTCCTACCAGCTGGATTTGCTTCTGAGAAAATATATAATTTCACCAATCTTTAAAATGAGAAAATCTTTCCTGCCTTGTCTAATATATAGGATTTTTTTGAGATAAGCTGAGATGGGAGAAATACAAATATGTTTGCAACTGGAAAGCTAATGAAAATTTATCATTTTCTTATTTCCCTATGCTACAGTTGCAGTATCCTTTTCCTCCTTTGAATCTCAGCATTCTGGGAATCTTGTCCTAAAACTTAGGGAAGAAAACTTATTTCTCCTATAAAATCTGAAAAAAATCTCTCCCAATACTTTGGTATGGAGTCCTAACTGATTTTGGACCTTTTTTTTTTTAAGTCTGTCTAAAAACATTGCACAGTGAGCAATTAAATTCTGACAGTTCTATTTATGCTCTTGTTGTATATTTGTTATTCAACTGATTATTGAAATGAAAATTTCACTGGTGATTAAACTAAATGTATTCAGTTCTGAAAACAATGCCTTACTCAAGATTTCTTAATCCTTTGGATATAAGCATGCATGGAAGGGGAAAGCTTTTCATCAGCATTTTAAGGTGCTTTTTGAAAATAATATTCTCCATTCTTCTAACCAATACAAAGACAGCACTTATAGTACTTTCCCCTTAAAAGTAATTTGTTTTAACCATCTTTTTAATAGTAACTTTCACAGAAGGTTAGCTCCAACAGAGGGTCATGGCTATAATATATTTCTTACAAATATATTCTGAAATAGTGTAATGATGATAAAAAATAATATATATGGTTTCCTTTTAATATAGGAGAACTCCAAGATGTTTGATTTTCTACAAATTGCTAATTAAAGGGAGTCATAAAAATGGAAAGTATATTTGGGATCCACCTCTGGACATTGCCTCTGCTGATAATGGTTGTTTATCAGTGTCACACTAAGTTTCCTAAATCACTTGTTTTCTTATATTATTTTCCTATGTTTCTATCATGTCTAAGCCCCTTTCACCAGGCAGCTTCATGAGCCTCACTTCCCCACCCTAAATCCCACTAGATCTCAGCAAGAGCCCGCACTTCCGGTTAGTCCCCTTGTCTTCATATTCTCCTCACCTGTAATGATCATGCTTTTCTCCATATTTTTATTTATGCTGTCCCCCCAGCCACGTGACTGTTGTTCTTTATTCTCTTTCCTCTTCAAAATCCTATCCATCCTTTTCTGGAGAGGTTTGCCAAATTTAACCAAATCACAGTTCTCTCTCATTTCTCTCAATTCCTGTAGAATTTTTTATGGTAATATCCAGTTCTTGAAGGTAGATTGTATTGTATTGATATTATCTCTGAATTTTTGGTTCAAAATTCTTACCTACTTACCAGATTTTACATTTACTAAATTAGAGATGATACAATTGCCAGATTCTATTCAGAATCTTGCCACCTACAAACTTTCAGTTAATGTACTTTATTGAAAAGTAGAAAGGAAGGTGTCAAGGAAACATACTTCAACTTTGCTAGCCACCTTCAGATGGTTTTATAAGTTGTGTGAAGTCATTTTAGTCTTGTTCATCTGGATCAGCAGCCTGTGATGTATTCGGAATAATGGCTTGTTAACACTTGTGACAGAAAGAAGAAAGTTAAACTATACACTTTACAGAGTTCAAAAGCAGCAGTAATTGTTTACATATTGGTACTTTTAAAGTGTTACTTTGGACTATGAACACATGAATATAGAAACAAAGTTTTAGGATCTAACCTGTTTCTAAACACTAACGTATGTCCCACAAAGTGGGGACCCAAAAAGTAGTCAGTGCTTTCCTGTGTTTTCCTTTGTGGATAAAGATTTTTGATAATATAAGCTAATGTATCATTTATAAACAAATATTTTTCCTGTGAAGCTGGTTAATCTGACAAATTTAATAGAATACTGTGCATTCCAGATGCAGGCACACAAGTTCACAATGGGGTATATATTATGTTAAACAAATATAGATATATAATACCTCTACTGTATTACATCTGAATTATAGTGGGAGACCTGTTGGGTACTGCCTTCTGCTTCTCTGTGCATTGTTTTTTCCGGTCGCGTTCGTCCCCCTACTCACCAGAAGTGTGTGCTTGCTGTGGGTGCTGCCGTGGAGGAGCTGCTATATGGAGCAGAGCATGACCCAAATCATGGCCTAGGAAACTGTATTACACTGTAAGATTTCTTCACTTTATATTTCCACCTTTTCATTTTTAGAGAAAAATAACATTGTTGTGTTGCATCTCTTAGACGGTCAGTATTAGGAACATTACTTGTGCTTGGTTATTTTTAAAAAGTAGATAAAGCTGTCCATGATGTTGACAGACATATCTAGAAAGAGTAATTCAGTGCTGAATTCCCCTGGGAACAAATATGTCCTGGATATTCCGGGGAAATGAGGCTTAGTGAAAATGCTGTACATCTCACAGCATGTGGTCCTTTGCCATGAAGTGCTTTCTTCACTCCCTTATGACTTCCACATGCTTTAATGTAATTTAGGGACATTTAACAGATAGACTCACGGCTGAATTGTTTCTGCAGATATATGACACTTCATTCATTCATTAAATAAGCAGAGAGATAAATATGTAAGTACAAATTAGAACAGTGAAAGTAAGAAAAAAGACCAGTAGAATCTAATTTAGATCAAGAGATCAGCCCCCTGACTTTAACAGTCATCAAATATCATTCATACTATCTATTGTAGGTTTTTTGGTATTATCCTTATTTTCATCAAACAGCTTAGTTGCTAAGAAGTATCCCTAAATTGTTAATAAGTAAGTAGTAATATCATAATTATGTATATTATTTATTTAAAGATTCAGATTATTACATGCTTTTCTTTCTGCTTCAGTGGTTTCTAGTTGCTGACTCACAGAAACATAAGTGAAAGAAGCTTGAGTATTGAAAGTATTTTGTTAAACATTTGAGTAGCATACTTTTATAGTAACTATCTAATCAGAATAGAAATTTTATAGTTGAACATTTAATTGGATAAAATTATTATGTGGATGATAGTGCTGTCATATATGATTTTAATTACATATTTATTACAACCATTAATCATACTAGGGCCTCCCTGGTGGCGCAGTGGTTGAGAGTCCGCCTGCCGATGCAGGGGATACGGGTTCGTGCCCCGGTCTGGGAGGATCCCATATGCCGCGGAGCGGCTGGGCCCGTGAGCCATGGCCGCTGGGCCTGCGCGTCCGGAGCCTGTGCTCCGCGGCGGGAGAGGCCACAACAGTGAGAGGCCCGCATACCGCAAAAAGAAAAAAAAAAAAAAATCATACTAAAGTAATTGCTTTGTATAACAATGAAGTAGAGAGATAACAAATAGTATTAATATTTGAGTGGTGGATCTAGGAAGGCATTTAAAACTACAAATAGAGTATATTCTATGTCACATGTTTTGGTGTGATTTGTGGGCTTGCAACTAGATTCTTACACTCATTGCAGTCAGGATTTTGTGACCATTTTTTGGTTCCCAAATTGTTGTTACTTTAGGGCTGTACATTCATTAGTCTGGTCCATTAAACAATAGCTTGAATTTTTCTTATAAGTGTCATAAAATATTCTGTCATGATTATTGGTCTTGTTTAAACATTTTTAAATAAAAATATAGATCTTCAACAATACAGTTGGAAATTTACTAATATTTGGCTTTCATATAAGTAAGCTAAGCTTCTAATTAAGTCATAAAAGTTTGGAGTTGAAGGATGGTCATAATAATAAAGCTCATTCATTAACAACCATATGTCAGCCAATCACCGTGCCAGGTGTTTAGCTTATATCATCACCAATCTTCGTAGCATTTTTGCAATGTACTTATTGTTTTCTTAATTTTATTAAAAAGTGTAATTAAAATCAACAATATATGATTACTGACTTGTTGCCAAACATACTAAAATTATAGAAGTACTATGAAGTGAAAGCCTGATGCACTCACCTTGTAATGAAGAAAGATGACCACCACCAAGTTCAACAAATAAAATGTGGAAGGATACAAATTGATTGCTGTTTGATTCTAAGCCCTTCACTAAAGAACTATTACTGGAAGTAAGTTAGTTTGAAGCACTAATTACGGGGGAATATGAATTTAAACCCATACAATCTGATAGAAAGCCCAACCTCTTAAACTCCATGCTATCCTGCCTGTGAATCTGCTGCCTTTTGGTATGTGTTCAGGGCATTTGGAAGCATAGTATCACCTTCATAGGTTCTTACCATAACTCTCACTATTGACTAGATATTGTCTATTCTGAATTGTTTCATCTAGGACCAAAAAATAACTTTATTATCTGTCAGTTGTTTCCTCATAAAGATGTGCTGATCTAACTGAATCATAAGGCAATTGCAAGAAAAATTGCCAGCTTCTGGATATACATGTGATATCCACTAAGGCAGGGGGCAGCCAAGCCCAGGGCCTAATTTGGCCTTTCATTAGCTTCTGGCCAGGGAATGGGGTGTTAACAAAGAAACAAATGACAGTGCAGAGAATTTGGAAAGGCATTGCCTCTGAGGAATGAGATGAATTTTATCAGAAAGGGCCAAGAAAGAGCATGACAAAAATGATGAGGATTCTTTTATTTATAACATGGATAAGGTAAGGGAAAATGGAGCCAGTCTGTTTCACCAAAATATCTGCTTCAGAATTGAGAATATTAGATAGTCACCAAGATATTTGGTTTACCTTAAGGTGATAATTTAGAAATTATAAAGAAATATAAAATATGTTATATGTATAAAAGAGAATGGTTATATTGTATATGCAGAATAAATATAATGTAGCATTGACATATATACACTACCAAATGTAAAATAGAAATAGATAGCTAATGGGAAGCAGCTGCGTAGCACAGGGAGATCCACTTGGTGCTTTGTGACCACCTAGAGGGGTGGGATAGGGAGGGTGGGAGGGAGGCTCAGGAGGGAGGGGATATGGAGACATGTATATGCATATGGCTGATTCACTTTGTTATACAGCAGAAACTAACACAACATTGTAAAGCAGTTATACTCCAATAAAGATGTTAGAAAAAATAATGTAGTAAATTTACATGGCACCACAAATCAACTTAAGGAAAAAATACCATTTTTTAAAGCCCTCAACATTCTTCTCCCTGATCTCTTTTCTTTAGTATCTGAGTTATAGCTACTATTTTGAGATTGTTACATTATCCTAAATAATGTATTACTTAATCATAGATGTTCTTAATATATATAATTGGAATTTGTTCTAGTTATTCTTGGCTTTTCCTTCTTATCATTATCCTGAAAGACATCTTTGCTGATGCATGAATATGTAGTTCATTTATTTCCACTGCGTACAGAATTTCTTTACATGACTGGACCACCCATTGTTTACCATTCTCTTGTTGATAGACATTTGGTTTGTTTCCAGTTTTTGCTTTTACTAACAATGCCATGAATATTCTTTGTTTCTCTTGATGAACATGTGCAAGAGTTTCTCTAGTATATATACTTAGGAGTAGAATTGCTGAATTCTAAGGTATGAGCATATACAGCTTTAAAAGATGATGTTAATTGACATTTTTTTAAACATCTTTATTGGAGTATAATTGCTTTACAATGGTGTGTTAGTTTCTGCTTTATAACAAAGTGAATCAGTTATACATATACATCTGTTTCAATATCTCTTCCCTCTTGCATCTCCCTCCATCCCACCCTCCCTATCCCACCCCTCTATGTGGTCACAAAGCACTGAGCTGTCTCCCTGTGCTATGCGGCTGCTTCCCACTAGCTATCTATTTTACATTTGGTAGTGTATATATGTCCATGCCACTCTCTCAATTTGACATTTTTAATATATAAAAATGTATATGTCAATCAGTAGTGTACAAGAGTTCTCTTGTTTCTTATCTCACCTCCTCCCTGCAAATTAGAATTGTCTGATTTTAGTATGTGCAAATTGGGTGGATGTGTATTTCTATGATTTTAATTAGATTTGATAATTTTTAATGAGGGTTAACATTTTTTATTGGTTTATTGACCACTCAAATTTCCTTCTCTGTGAAATTCCTGTTTTAGTCTTATGCCTATTTTTATATTGACTTGTCTCTTCTTATTAAGAATTTTAGAAGTTCTTAACATATTTTATATTCTAATCCTTTGTTAACGTGTTACAAATATCTTCATCCGCTTTTCAACACATTCTTTTCATTTTTAAATGTTTTAAAAATGAATTCAGTCTATTGAAGTATATTTATGTACAGTAAAATTAACCATTTTAGGAGTATAGTTTGATGCATTTAACAAACACATATACTGTCAGGTATCTACCACCAAAACCAAGATCTAGAATACAGGTATACTTCACTTTATTGTACTTCATTTTATTGAGCTTCATAGATACAGCATTTTTACAAATTGAAGACTTGTGGCAACTTTCATTGAGCCATGTTTTCCAACAACATCTGCTCACTTCATGTTTCTATGTTACATTTCAACAATTCTCACAATATTTCAAACTTTTTCATTAGTGTAATATTTGTTATGGTGATCTGTGATCACACTTACAGAATCAGAGAGTAGATTGGTGGATGCAGGGACTGGGGGATTATAGAATAGGGAGATATTGATGAAAGGGTACAAACTTTCAGTTATAAGATGAATAAGTTCTGGGGATGTAATGTACAGCATGATAACTATAGTTAACAATACTGTATTGCATACTTGAAATGTGCTAAGAGAGTAAATCTTAAGTGTTTTTTGCAGGAAAAACAAGAACAAAAAAAGAAAGAAAACGTTAACTGTGTGAGGTGATGGATATGTAAATTAGCTTATTGTGGTCACTTCACAGGGTATACATATGTCAAAACATCAAGCTGTACAACTTAAGTATATACAATCCCTATTTGTCAATTATACCTCAGCAAATATGGGGAAAAATGAGACTCAGGGGAGCTCTATGTGGATTTCTTGAGCTCCTTCTCTGGACAGCTCCTTCCTCTTTGGACCCTGTCTCACAAATTCCAGCCACTTCGTAGCCCCAAATTTGATCTCTGTCTTTTCAGCTCAGTAAGATCTCCATGAACTATTTGGGACTATATCTAAAAGTAATGTCTGAGATTTTCCAAATTCTGAAAGTAATTCTTTAATAACTCTCCCCATTTTATATTTATTGATAGCGGTAGGGGAAAATCAGTTACTCTTTCATGGCTAGGGACGAAAATCTGATAGTCTTCACTTATTTTTGAGTGGCATAGTCAAAATTATATATATATATATTTTTTTGCGGTGTGCGGGCCTCTCACTGCTGTGGCCTCTCCCGTTGCAGAGTACAGGCTCCGGACGCGCAGGCTCAGCGGCCATGGCTCATGGGCCCAGCCGCTCCGCGGCATGTGGGATCTTCCCGGACCGGGGCACGAACCCGTGTCCCCTGCAACGGCAGGCGGACTCTCAACCACTGTGCCACCAGGGAAGCCCCAAAATTATAAATTTTTTAGAAACAAAAATTTGGCTTGTTCTCTGTTCTTTTTTCTGTTTGCTATCTTTCAACCCACTTAGCTCTAATCCTCTTTCTTCTTCATTGTCCAGAATTTCTAGCTCTGCACTGTGCTTATAGATTAATGCTGCCAGATGAAGCATCCAACTGCAAAGCTCTAAGATGTGTTGTATCAGAGGTGGCATCTGGGCATTCAGCTGGCCCATGTGGCAGAACTTTTCTTGGGCCATTTTGTCTGGCCCTTTTATTTGGCTAGGGAGAAAGCTATTTAGCTTTTTCCAGAGTTGAGCTGGGGTCTAACCTTTCCCGACTGCCTTGAATTCTTGATATGCCTTTGGCTGGCTGGCTGTGTACTTAGAGAAGTTGCTTGATATTTAATCTGATAATTGGGGTGCTTTTTAAGTTTTATTCTGAAAGCAAGGGTCCATTTCAGTCACCTTTGGGCTGGAAGTTTAATTATTTGGAAGTTAGATGACACATCAGCCGCTGAAGAGGTGGGATGAAAACCATAGTGATTAACTCTGCAGAAAGTCCTGCATTGTAGTTTTTCGTGTTAAATGTAAATTTTAAAATCCCTTAAAAAATCTTGGAAGAAAGAACAAAAGGAAAACAAAATAACCCATATTCACTGAAAGTTTTAGACTCTTCTAATGGTTATATCTCCAGTAATATGGGTGTATGTGTTTTTTTTTTTTTTTTTAAGGTGTTAAATTTTTTTGGCAAAATTCTACTTGGCTATTAATTCTGGGCCATTTATTTGTGTTCCAGAGTTATTAAGATGAAACTGGAGGGAGAACTTTGTAGTAATAAAGCTGCCATTTAAAGACAGTCTGCCAGGAAGCTATTAATTTCAATGAAAATGTAGTTGTTTTGCCTTTCATACTTTTTCCAGATAGGAATAATTTAGTTATAAGTATTTTGAAAACATTTTATTAATTTTCTTTTACTAGTAGCTTTCTGGAATTTTTCAATCAGAAAAATTATATTTTTCTGATTATATTTTTTAATATAACTCCCTGTTTATTTTAAATTTTATTACATTTCTAATAATATCAGGAATCAAAGAATTTCATTTTAAGTGCTTAAAAGTAGCTTCAGAAAACCCTGCATTACAAGGGCATTTAGTCTGGTACCCTTAAAAAGAGAGCAAAAACCAAAACCACAAACACATATACATGCTTTCTATATACATATCAAATGTTGAATTTTAAAGAGCTCTTAAATTGATATATGTATGCCAATATATGCCACAAATTGTTGGAAAACCTCATAGATTTAATTCTTCATTCATAGAGATTGCCAAAAGATATCTCAGTTGAGAACTGCTTTATATATTTTTTACCTTTCATAGCTACTAGTAAAAAAATAAGAGTTTAAAAAATATAGTCATTATTACATAACAATTTTAGGTATCAGGCAATATTCAATCACGTAGATTAAAAGTTTAATTTCTAGGCCTTTCAAAATTTAACCAAATTTAACAAGCTGTAATCTTGTTTTGTTATAAATTCATTGTGTGCTAACCTCTCTAGAAATATTAGATATATTCTTGAGGATTTCAAAAACCAGGGAAAGAATTAAATGATGAACTTCATTTTGATGTAAGCAATATAATTAAAGTATAGATAAAATACTGTTGGAGTTTAAAGGATGAAGAGATTAATTTTGATTGGAAGAGTAAGAGAGGGAGAGGTCAAATAATCATTCAAAAATAAGATGTCAACTTTGAAGCTTAGACATGATTTGCTAGGTGGAGATGGCAAGTTTGAGGCTTCTGAGATGAAGGGACAGAATGACCATACTCCTAAGTACTTGAAACTGCATAATATAGCTAGTAAATGTTGATTCTGGCAAGGTAAAGAGAAATACTATGTGTTTGAGTAGTATCTATTTAATTTTTCAACATAAAGCTCAAACTATTTAAAATTATATCTGCTTTCCTTCTTTTCAAGTATTACTTCCCTTTTTTAAAGATCTACTGACACCTCCAGATAAGTCTTCTTTTTAATTGTTTTAAGAACACTTAAGATGAGATCTACCTTTTTAACAAAATGGTATAGCCAGTATGGAAGACAGTACGGAAGTTCCTCAAAAAATTAAAAGTAGAACTACTATGTGATCCAGTAGTCCCACTTCTGGATAGTTACCCAAAATAATTGAAATCAGCATCTTGAAGAGATAGTTCCCCTCTCCCGCAATGTTCATTGCAGCATTGTTCACAATAGCCAAGATGTGGAAATAGCCTAAATGTACACATACATGTGCACACACACGTACACCACACACACACACACACACACACACACACAGCGTGGAATATTATTTAGCCTTAAAAAAAGAAGGAAATCTTGCATATGCAACAACATGGCTGAACCTTGAGGATAAACGACATCATTTTTCTAGTTCTCTTTTATATTCTATACTAGGTATAAGCTACACAAAAATATTTTATATTCCAGATTTTCTCCACTAATACATTTTACTTTTTCACACTTAAAGTCTAGTTTAAATCATGGTTGAATACTCAACTTCTCCAAGGAAACTTTCTTGGTTCATCTCATCCTATGTGCTTTGCATCACCTCAACTTGATTTATTTTATTTTATTTCTTTAAAAAAATAACATAATATTTGTATACTGCATGCTTGCTTTTATGTTTTCATGGACAGACCCTCTCTAATTGTTAGATGTCTTTGTTACATTTAGAGTATAACGTCCTCAAGGGCAAGAACTGTTTATTCTTCTCTTTTTGACTCCATGTGCCACATCCTGTGTTTCACAACTGTGAACACAGAAAAGAAGTTTACAAAAAGTGTGAGATTGTAGTTGAGGCCTGTGTTCTCTTGATGCTGTGGCAAATTGTTCTTTTGGAGCTTTTATACTTTTGCTTCAGGTAGTAAATGAAAGCAGGAAAATAATTCCTTGAAAACATCTTTTGGTGTTTTGAAATAAATTTGAAAAATATCAGAAACATCCCAAACTATACAAAAAATCCAAATACATTTGTAGGCAAGAACATTTTTAAAAATGTGCCAATGCCTTCATTCACTTAGAAGGGACCCTGAAAAAGCATTTAACCACTGTGATTCGGTTCCATTTGTTTTTTATAATTTGTAATACAATGTAAGCATTGAAGTCTGGGACCTTTTGAAAAACTGATTTTTAATATGTTGTAGAAATCTAGGCATGTTCGGTTTTGTTATACAATTAGTGTTGTTGATTTTTTTCTAGAAATGCAGAAACTACTAAACACCTAAATGACTACATATGTTGATAAATTTGGGGATTAAATTTGAGCTGTGTGTTTTCAGAACTATTGTCAGTAGGTATGTCCAAATATTCTTTCCAGAAATTTCACTGATATACCTCTATTTAGTAAGCATAGCATGGAGATGCGTACTTACCTCATTATTAGTTAATATTGGTAAACTATTTTAGGATAATTAATATGAAATATCAGTAGTTTTCTTCTTTATCTCTTTCTCTCTCTTTTAATCTAACCTTAGGATATAGTGTGTCTTTGTTGTAGTCTCCTGTGTAAACTGCTATAAATTATATTCTCTTAATAGATTTTATAGACCTTTTGGTAGAAGGTATTTTCTACAGAACATAAATTTTATTACATAGAAATAACTTAGGTGGCTTTTTTCATGAAATATGACAATAACCTATTGACAAAAATGAGAGCAAAAAAGGGTTTCACCGTAACACTTTTTCATGCAACAATTAGTATTCCAGAATAATTATTTCTATGTTGATTCTGAAGTAAAGAAAGTAGTGTTTTGTATGACAGTCATGATCGGGATATTTTCTTAAGCTGAGTTTATAGTCTAATGGTATCGTAAAATCTCCAATTATTACTTTAACCCATTTTTCATTTATTTTTAATGACATAAAAATGCTTATTTCTTCAGTATTATTAGTTGCTTTTGCTGATGAGTTTTTTCAGCCAGTTCAAGCGTAAGAATATGCTTCATAATTTCAATTTTGAATAATAGCTCCAGATGCAAAAGCAACAAACCTACCAGAAACAACCAGTGTTTGCCATTACAATATTTCTTTCTAAGAAAATTGAACTCAACTTTCATCACTAGGACTTGTAAGGCTGAAGGCACTTAAAACAACTATATTAAGATTATCATTAACTTTTTTTGTTAACATTTAGGATTGTAATTAAAACTGTCAGAAGTAGCAGATCTCTTTATGTTCTTTATTTTACATTTTCTCAAAGGGTAACACCTGATAATAGAGGAATTGCTTCCAATATCTGGAACACTCAAGAAAGAAGAGGGAAAAGATATTTTACAATTAAGATTGACAGAGGAGTCAAAACTTAGACATATGAACTAAGACCTGTGTAATGATAACATTTGCCATAAGGGAAGAACTGATACATCCACTTCAGTATTGGTTTGAGTTTCTTAGCGATAAAGCTTTGTCTTTTTTTCAGGAGTTTTCCTGGCAATGGGTTATCTTAATACTAATCATTCTGTGTCTGTCATTTTTCACACTTAAGGCTTGATAAGTTGCCAACTAGTATAAATGGTGAATGGAGACAGCCTCAAGATCCAGACTGGTAGTACTGATGGCCCTGGTCAGAAAAGATGTTAATTCCAAACCAAGTTTGTCTCTCTTCCAGTCAGAAGGAGTTTGTTCAAACGAGAAATGCCAATTCTTCCTTTAGTGGATGTTGGCCAGGTGAAGAGAACTGCCAAAAGAGAAATGTAACATGCCATATGTGACTTCAACTGAAATGAAAGACACAGCACATTTTTACTTTCAAAAAAATTAAATGATCTTTTAAACACACAGATTTCTTCAAAGGTAGAGTTCTGAAAATAAATCACTTGCTATATAGAGTAAAGAGTAATGGAATTTTGCCGGTAGACAGTGCACTCCTTTCCTGCCCTGGGAGATACTTATCATAATGTGACAGGGCCTTTATTATACATGTAAAAATGACAAGATTACTCTGTATGTACAGAGCAGCAATGATCTTGTTACCAGAAGTTGTTTATGCTGCTGTTGAAGTGCTTTAATATCATTTCCAGACAGCATTGCTCTCAGTTGCTACATGGATGAATAAAAGGGAAGTACTGAAAGGAGAAAATAGTACAATAGTACACACTGGTTGAGACCAGTGTGATTCCCAGTTCCTTCATCCATAGAATGAGGTTTAATATTCCATATTTGGGGTATTATAAATAGATTCTATGGTTATTTATTCATGAGAATACCAAAATATCAGTTCTACAGTTTTGTATAAGTTGAACCATATGAAATTATCTGTTTTATGGGTTGAAGACTGTCAAACATCAATTTCATATAGGTAAATGAAATCCTTAGTATGCTGTAGAATACCATTATCTTTAAAATTTTTGAAGTCCACAATCACATATATTTGCTTATTATGTGCCAGGTGCTGTGCTAATCACCTTCCAAAGGTCTTCACATTTAATTATGACAGCAATCCAATTAGTAATGTTATTATTCCTGTTTTAAAGATGAAGAAATTGAAACATGAAGATGACCAGTAGTTCAAAGTCATACAGTCAATGAGGAGTGGATCTAGAATCAAACTCAGGCTTTCTGAGTCCTACATACACTTACTACTTTTCAAATGAGCCTCTTATGTATTGTGTGTTTATTTTCCATTTTTATATCTTCTGTTCATATCTTTTGCCCATTTTCTTTCTCTCTCTCTCTCTCTTTTGTGGGAATGCACTTGGAAACCTGACAAGCATATTTTTTTTCTTTTTACCTTTTGACCATTTTCTAAATGTATTTTTTTAACTGCTGAGTATCAGGAATTATTTATATATTCTAATTACTAGTTCTTTGTCATATATATGGTATATGAATATTTCCCCCCAGTTCATAGTTTCACTTTTCATCCATTCCACATGAGCTTTTGCAGAGCAAAAAGTTTTAAATTTTGATAAGATCCAATATCAATGCATCAATTCATGGATTGTGCTTTTAGTCAAGACTAAGAACTCCTTAGCAACTCCTACATTCTGAAGATGTTCTTCTATATTTTTGCTAAAAGTTGTATGGCTTTACATTTGTCTGTGATCAATTTTGAGTAAATTTCTGTATAAAGTGTGAAATATAGGTTGAGTTCCATTGACTATGGTTGTCCAATTGCTCCAGCACCATTTGTTGTAAAGGATATCCTTCCTCCATTTAATTGCTTTTATATCTTTCTCAAAATTTTTTGGGGTATATTTGGGTGGTCCTATTTCTTGGTTTTCTTTTTTATTCTACTGGTCTATGTGTGTATCCCTCCACCAATACCACATGGCCTTGATTATGGTAGCTATATAGTTGGCCTTATACTGGGTAGACTGATTCTTCATACTTTTTCTTCTTTTGCAAGAATGCTTTAGCTATTCTAGCTAGCTTGCATCTTTCCATATAAACTTTATAATCAATTTTGTGTGTACAAAAAAGCCTTGGTGGGATTTTGATATGAATTACTTAAACCTATAAGTCAATTTGGAGAGATTGGTACATTTACTATGTTGAGTGTTCCAATCCATGAACATGTTATGTCTCTCTATTTATACCTTCTTTGATTTCCATTGACTTTTGATGTATATATATTTATCATTGCAAGCATGATGGAAAACAATGAGTATGTCTAAGTTCTGATTTTGTTTAAAATAGGTCAGGTTTAACTTTTTTACTATGTTAAAAATAATAAGACACAATAAAAATAGATTTAAATTAATTTCTGTTTTGAAGGAAGAGGAAACTATTCTTAAAGTGAATCAAAAGATATTTCAGAGATCTGTTTTAGGGAACAAAATTGTTAATGGATTCAGTATCTATTTTAATGGACTCAGTGCATAGCAATTCTGTGTCAGGTTTAATTTTATACAACTTTAATTATAATCTGTTATGCTTGTATTATAATCTAAACCCATGGTTACCCATATTTTTCTACTATTTTAAAATAATTTCAAAAATTCTGCCTCTTGAGCAGTCTCTTTTAGGGTTTGTGATTTTACTATAGCAGTTTTGGAAATAAAATCGTAAATAATTTAAATATGCATGCTGCTGATTTTATGACATTGTAGAAAACCATGCAAGACTATATTGATTTATCCTTTTTATTTTTGAAACAATCTTCCCAATGACTTACATGCCAGGCATTTTAGAAACTATATGAGGCTTATCAATGTCTTTTTTTTTTTCAAAGAGGCATCTAGAGGATTTCCCAACCATCACACCTCAAAGAGAACCTAAGCTCTAATATGAGCATTGGGAGTACATAACCAGTATTGATATATGAAAAGAATGTACTATTATGCTGTAAATGGATTTTTCGGAATGTATCCAGTTTTACAAGGTGTATGGCTATATGACATTTCTCTGCTGTTATAATACTCCCATCTACAGGATAATTTCAATTCTTAATTTAATGACTATAAGTGTAATAAAAATTCCAAATATATATTTTACCTTTATTCTCAAAAGCTCATGGTAATTTTATCAATTTAGAAAGTTTTTCATCCACTACAAAAATTCAGCAATCTCTGAGATGCAATTGCTTGATAATATAATACATAGCCAAGAAAATTATATAATAGCTTAGGAAGGGAACTGAAAAAATAGTCATAACCAACTGAAGTCATGGCCAGAATTATAATGCAGTTTTAAAATTAGCATTTTACCTGGATATGAATTTCAGAAATATTTCCATAAATATACTGTTTCAAATTAAAACTTTAAAATGAAAATATTGACCCTTTCTGATTTAGAGTTGAAAAAAAGGGAGGAAAAAAATAAAAATTTGACCCCCCTAAAAAAAAGCAGCCTAGATGTCAGGTGAAATACTATTTGAGAACCTAAAATAATTGCATTACACATTTCCATCAGTGCCTGTCCACCTACATATTGCAGCTACACTCACCTGCTAGTCTCCACCTGGAGCCAGTGGTGGGCACCTTAGTCAGCTGCAGCCTTTCCCTAACTGGTCAGGTGTGCTGACAGAACCAGGGCTTTTCCTGGAGTTGGGTTAATAAGCCTTAGGAAGTGAACCTGCAAGTCCATGGAGTAGACTTAGGGTTAGAAAGGCCAGGGCAGCTGTGGGCAAGTCAGAGTAATGAGGAAAGAGAGGGTATACATAATCAGAGAAAACGTAAGGTAGAAAAACAGGGAATGATTGAGTCCACCAAGGAAAGAAAAGGCTCCACAAGAGGAAGGGAGATGGTGCTGTGTGTGCTGCCTCAGTTCCTAGTGAGCTTAGGGTTCTGCTAGATTCACTGTAACCCCTTCTTTACATCAGTGATTTATTACTGAAATGAAACACCCAATTAATCCAAAGGGGCAATACAAGCACCTTGTTGACTTTAGTTCTTTTCTCCGAGGAACATTAACTCGCTCTGCCCAGCAGGCTTATGCAGGTACATAAAAACTGTAATTTTTCATTTCTCCTTGTTATAGATCCAAGACAAACTGAAATCAATATAGATCTATACTCAAATGTAAGAATCTCTATTCTGTGGACTTTGGGTGTGCATTCCAGTTCTGGCACAAAACCACCTTAAGTTGTTTCAAACTTGTAGAACCTGCCTTAATGAACCGGTATGAACTTGTAACAAATTGTACAGCCTGTTGGCCTGCTTATTTAAATCAGCCTGCAAAGACAGTCTATAATACAGTCAATTAGCACTAATTAATGATTATTTAAGTAGTCACTGATGGATACCTGACTAGTGCATACTCAGTTAAAGCCTAATGAGCTAATGACAAGAAGTTCCTGAACATTTCATAAAGTTGGTAGACACTATTTATACTCACTACTGAGCATTTGCTAAGTTAAAGCATCTTAACATCTTCAGTTTCCCCTTCCTTCAAAATAGAAATATTTTACTTAATCTAACTCTATTTTTTATATTTTTAAATATAATAAAATAATTTGAGAGTATAAATGAGAATGCACATGAAAAAGATCTTACCCACCGTCAATACCAAACATAGGCTATATATTTTTTCATGTGTTCCTTCTGATTAGTGACCTCTGTTTAGTTCTCTTAAGCAGACATCTTTATCCAGTTGCCAAGGACCATTTCTAGACACTCTGTGAAATTCTGATCAGCGTGTATACATATTACTTTTTCTTTAACTCAGTATATGTATCAGCAAATTCTGTTAGCTTTCATGTGGCAATAAGTCCAATGTGCTGCAAGGAAGAGATGAGACACACAGAATGGCGGCATTCAAGAACCAAAAGATTTTGAATTTATTCAATCATATGTGAATGTTTCCTTCAGTGGTAGTAAATATTCACACTCAATTACACTGTGGAAGCCAACCATAGAAAATATGTGGATAAGTATGAACACTATAAAGACATGGTGACATAGTTATATTATAATGGTGATATTATTATTATTATTATGCAGATTTGTTTATAGTTCTTTAGTACCTAAGGCTTTTAACTGAACCATAAAAAAATATATAATTTCAAACCGTGCAGCAAACATAAAGAATTTAAGAATTCTGACTTAGGATATTGCCTTTAATAGATAGATGTGATACTTCATTCTATGAGATTAATGAGAACCCGCAAAGAGGCAGGAATCTGAAAACCACATTGACTTTTTCTGTAAATTATCCCATCTATGAAATCTTATAACACTAAAATTATAGCTCTTATTTCTACATATTTCTCTTAAATTACAGACCCCAAAATGATAGCAAGGCCAGCTAAGCACAACATTATCAATAACAGCCATTTTATTTTTCCTGCAGAGGGTTTATAGTTTATTCCTTATTTTGTTTATAACTCGTGTAGGAGTTAATCAAATGGCTTTTGCCAATTACAGACTTGGAGTTAAATTCAACTGCTAACACTTTAAAATTAAATGACTTTAAACATTTTATTTATCTTCTCTAGGATTCAGATTTTTATCAACAAAATAGAATAGCATACTTAACTTGTCAAATTATTTTCAAGGCTATTGAAAAAAAGTTAAAGTGCTTGGCATAGTGCCTGGCACATGCTGTAAATGAAAGGAAACATAGCTATTAATGTAAAGAGGAGAATTAACCTGAGGATCTTTAAAATGGCTCAGGTGAGGTTTATTTGTTTGTTATAGCCACTCTTGAAAAATCAATTAGGGAAAAACAGAAGTAAGACAGAAGGGAAGACTGGTGAGAGGAATGCTTCTGACTTCCCATGTTGATTGTAATGTATTTATACTAACTGCTAAACTGACACTGTCTTTTTTTCTACTTAATATAAAAAAGATAAGCTAAAATAAATGTAAGAGAAAAATAAATAAGCAACTTACTAAATTGCAATGAAAGGGGTTGGTAAAGGTTAAGTGGCAGTACTAAGAGTTCACCTTTCAGTAATGCACAGTAAGTAAATTAGTCAAAACATCCCAATGAGGAAAACTAGAAATATTGAACAAAATGGAAAATAAAAATCTGAACACATTAGAGAGCTTACAATGCACTGAAGAATTAAATATCCAAGGTATGAGAGGTAAAAAAAATTCAGAGAGCTGATCTAAGAATTAATTGGGAGCCATGTTTCCCCTGAGGAATTTGCTATTTCTGGAAGAGAATGCTGAGATGATGAATGATTGAGCAGAAGCTTTGATAGCCACAAAAGGTTACAAGGACAAAAGTTTTAGTCTGGGGCCTGTCAAAGGTGAGAGGCATGGTAAATTCCCACAATTGATGTGGAGCCCAACAGGCCTAGATGAAAGAATAATCAGCATTCACAGGGACTAAATCCCTGCCTTGAGATATAAGGGTGATGCAGGAAATATATAAATCTTTGAAAATGAATTGTCATTCCTGGATCAAGATGTTTAGGATAACCATACAAAAATCCTGTCTGAATGAAGAGAATATTGTCCCTAGTCTGAAGTTATTTCTATAACATTTTTTCAAGTATAGTGATTGGCACATAAACTAGTAAAACAGTCATATAAGGAGACAGTATTCACCAGAACCAGCAGAAACTGGAGAACAGGGTAATTGGTGTTCCAGATACTGGAATTATGAGAGATAGGTGTTAAAATAACTGTGTTTACTATATTATGGAGATAAAAGATGACATTGAAATTTTCAGCAGAATCCTGAAAATTGCCAAAAAATATGACATAAAAGATCTGAAAAAGCACCAAATTGAAATTTTAGAATTGAAAAGCAAAATATATAATTATTAAATTTCATAGCAGGTTAGACACAGCTGAAGACAGAGTCAGTGAACTTGAAGGCAGTTTGAAAGAAAATATATAGAATAAAATATGGAAAGTAAAAAGAGAAAAGAAAGTAAGACAGAAGATGCTGTGAGAATATGTAACATGTATAATTGAAGTCTTTGAAGCAGATGAGAGAAGAAGTGTGGCAGAAATAATATTTTAAGAAATAATGACTGTCAAATTTTTAAAACTGATAGGTAATCACTTTCATTAGTTATGAAGGAAATGCATCTTGAAAGCTCAGTGACATGTTAGTCATGCTGGAATGTGAGTAGTAGTGACAATGCAAAGTGCTAACAAGTTTAAGGAAATATAAAAGCTTTTGCATGATGAAAGTTATTGTGCAGATTTTATAGTCACTTTGTAATAATGTTTGGCATTATCAAAACTTAACAAATGTGCTTCTACTCACACGAATATTCCCAATAGAATGTATATGCTCCAAAAAACACATATAAAAATGTTCATAGTGGCATTATTTATTATAGCCTACAGGTAAAAATAAAAAATAACCATCAACAATAGAATTTAATAAATTGTGCTGTATTCATGTAATGGAATACTATACCATGATGATAATGAATGAATTAGAACCACATATAATATATAGGTAAATGTCAACAAACATAATGCTGAGTAAAAGATGGCAAATATATGTGTGTGTGTATATATATATATATATAATTACAGTTATATCAAGTTTAAAAATAAGTAAAACTAAATTATGTTAGAAATTTAAATAATGATCACTTGGTCAAAAGAAAGAGGTTATATTTGGGAAGGGGCATGAAGGTATGTTCTGGAGCACTGGAACATCCTGTTACTAGATCTAACTGGTAGATACATGGGAATGTTTGCTTTGTGTTAATTTATTGAGCTATAGTGTTGGGATTTGTAGAGTTTATGTTTGGGTTAAATTTTAATTAAAATGTTTAAAATAAAGGCAAGTGGCTTGGTCACTTCAGGATATTGCCAGCAAACATATATGAAGATGGTCAGCTTCATAAGTAATCAGTAAGTGCATATTAAACCAAACTGAACTATCATTAAATACCACCACGATGCCTAAAGTTAAAAATTAAAAGACAGTATTCTCTGGAACCCTCATATAGTGCTGGTGGGCATATGAATGATACAACCACCTGGGAAACTCTTAGGCATTATCTACCAAAGTTGAATATATGTGTATCATGACCTAGCAATTCTCTCTTAGGTATATACCCAAGAAAAACTCTCACACATATGCACAAGGAGACATGTACAAGAATATAGCAACATTATTTGTAATATTCACAAGCTAGAAATAAAATGTCATTAACAGAACAGATAAATACTTTATTGAGTATTCATACAAGGGCATTCTATACAGTAACAAATCATAGTTCTGTGCCACAAAATGGATGAATCTTTCCTATAGGGAGATAATATTTTTTTCTATTAATATTTCAAGAGCTAATACTTATATGATGCTTTCTACATTTCATGTGTTCTATACATTGTATATTTATTAATTTTTTAAATTTTTTACAATAATTCTATCCAGTAAGTGCTTATAAAATGCCTATATTGTATATGGGAAACTGAGGCATAGAGAATTTAACTTGCCCTAGATTATAGACTATTTTAATATAACCAAGAAAATATGTAAAATGAATAGATTCTATTACCAATACATAATCTATAAAACAGTAAATGAAACAGTTTAGTTCTTGGCTGAAGTAGGCTGAAGTACATTCCAATTTGGATAATTAGATACAACCCAGAAACATATGTAAAATAAAAATACACAGTACTACTTAGTGTATGAACTGTGGCATCTTACATCAATGTGAAATTTTCTTTGAAAATACCCAATTGTCTTGAAGAATTATCGATCATATCCTTTGTTCCAGAAAACTAGAGTTTAGTGGAACACACTATTGTGTGAATATCTATTTTACACATAATATGAACTATAATTAGGTCCTAGCAAAACCATGATTTATCATGTAACAGTACACCTAATGTTAATTTATTTAAAAAACACTTATTTATAAAAAATTTAAAATTTAAATTATAATATTTCCAAATATTTGGCATTGAAAAATTCAGTTAACTCTTACAACTGAAGTTTTTTGCTACAAAACCATAGATACAAAACTAAATTGATAAAATGCCTAATCATTAAGACCTATGGTTAGTATGTTAAGAAAATAACTCCAGAAGAAACTGATATGAGTAGATAATGATCCACACATTTAAGGGTAGCAACTTTAAAAACAGGCAAATACTTTATGAGAGTAAGGTAGATACTTATACAGGGACAGAAAAAGCAATAAAAGTAAGGAGAGAAAATGTATAGAAAGAGAGTCACTATAGGTGACTATAGGTATTAATAGGGGAGAATTACTTGGCATAAGTAAATAAAAACAAGTCATTTCAAGTCTAACATATATTATTACAACAAGATTTTTGTTACTAATAAAAACCTTAATAATTGATTTTTGAATTCACATATTTTTTTGTATATACAAATTAGCAGTTTTATCCTTTTCAAATAAAACTTCATTGAATTTGAAGTTCAAATATGAAAAAAAGCAATATAGATTTTTTCATGACAAAATGAGGGATTGGAAAGTAAAAACAGTCTGTCAAAAGTCTCTCTCTGAAACTTTCTGTAGTAATATTGAACAAGGTAAACTGTCTTTCTTTCCCCAAAAATGCTTTTTTATTTTTTGGTCAGATGGAATGAGTGATAACACTTAGAAGTGGAATGATGCTGAAGTTCAATGTCTTGCTGTCTTGCTCCCTCCTCTAGCAGTGTTTCTCTTATTATGCTCTTCTATGTTGATTTCAGTTGTATTACATGCAGTATGTCCTTCTGGCTAGTACTAGAGATTGTCACTTTTCTAATTTCCAGTTTCTTCTTAAAAAATATCATCTAAAAGTCATTACAAAGTCAAATACCGCTCTGGTAGTCCAGGTCTACATTTCTATAATATTTTGTCAGTATTTCCTCTCTGGTTTCTCTGAGTCTTAAGACTCTCAGCCACTTTTATACTTCTAAAATATTTTAAACCTTTCATGAAATCAATGTGTCCAAATCTCTTAGGAGACTTTGACATAAAAGGCTGACAAACCCATTCAATTCTTACTGTAACTTCTATGCACTGATTTTAAGGTTATACATTTAACTCTTAGCTTAGTATAAAATGCTAACTGTGCAAATGCCTTGAACCAGTTAATATCTGCTTTTCACCTCTTAAGTGTCAATGTTTGTAAATTAACACTTATGGTTTTCATTTGGTCACTGAATCTTTCCACTTTCATAATCTGGAGTAATTATGTAGAGACCATATAAAACAAATATTACT
The DNA here is from genome assembly GCF_964341445.2 of Mesoplodon mirus. Lineage (NCBI taxonomy): Eukaryota > Metazoa > Chordata > Mammalia > Artiodactyla > Ziphiidae > Mesoplodon > Mesoplodon mirus. Next base: position 49,811,936 of record NC_138976.1, read on the forward strand.
CAGCCTTCTAAAAGAAGTAAAATATCCCCTACAATTCTGTTGATTTAAATCCTACCTTATTCCAAGAGTGTTTAATACAGTGACACCACATCCCTTTCAAATTTGGCTTCCCAAATTGTCTCACCAAAAGCGTCCATGCTTTCTTTCCCTCACTTCTATACAGGTTTCTCAGTCATTTCAACATTTTCCCCTCTTTTTATGCATCCCCACTTCCATGACAACTTGCCTGTCTCTGTGTTTTCATTTCTTCAGAAGACAAATGCGAACTAAAATGTTGATGGTATTTGGCGATGGCTCTCTATAGCTTATAAGAACTTGTATGCTTTTGTCTTCTTCTTCCTATCCAGCCTCATTTATTAACCTTCCCTCTTTCCCCTTCTTCCATCTGTGCCCCAAACATGCTGCATCTTGTTCTCTTCCTCCAATATGCCTGGCTCAGTTTTGGATCCAGGCTTTTGTACCTGCTAACCTCTTTACTTTAAACTTTCTTCCCTCTCTGCTCTTACATATCTGCCTGCCAAGATACCACTTTAGATGCTGCTGTAGCTAATAAAGCAAATTCAACAAAGTGTGGGTTGAAGAAATTATTTTTTCTTAGTAGGACAACGGTGTATCCTCTAGAATTTTCAAATGAGGAGGAATATTGCTAAACCAAATGAAAAGATAGTGGTACATCAAGAGCTGAGTCATCTGATCTGCCACTTCTATCTTAAACAAGATAAATGACCACAGTCTGTGTCACCTTCATCCCTTGGACCACCATTTCTTCATCATAAAATCAGAGGTTTTGCTTATGTGGCTTCTGAGGGCCTGTCTAGTTCTGACATGTGATGATTTAGTATTTTTAAAAATGTATCAAACTATACCTTTTCTATATTTTCTTCATGTTTGATATGTATTCCTTATAGCTTTCATGGCTTTATTATTTAATAACTAAAAGGGCTTTAACAATGCAATGAACTTGAATATGTGGTTTCTCCACTTGAAAATGAAGATAGTAATTATAGTTAACATTTATTGAAGCCTGTGATTCCAAACACTTTATATGTGTTATTTCAAATTGCCTTTTGTTCACCTTTTCTAAACCAGGGGCAATAAAATGAAGCTCACATTAACTTTTTTTGATATTTTAGAACAAGATCTAAGGCAAGTTCATTAACTCACTGTCAGTAAATCAATGGTGCTGCAGGCAGCAGTGGTGGAGGGTGAAGGACTTACAACAGGGTTGCTATAAACAGAGACAGGATATTAGTAGAAGGGTGGTATCCCTCCTGGACTTCCTCATCTCAGTAATGCTTGATAATGTTCTATTTTAATGATTAATGATCAAATGGATATCTTAAAATAGCCGCTGATACATGCACTTGTATTTAGAGCAAAATATCGATCAGAGAAATGGTAAAAGTCATAGTCATGGGCTTTTTATCTATTTTTTTTAATGGAAAGAGGAAAGCCTCTCTCTCCAAAAAAAGAACAAACTAACAAAATAATGGCAGAGATTAATTTATGCTTGGTATCTTTAAGTTGTGGTTTGCAGACTCAGATGCTTTCAGTGGGCTAGCTTACCTGCCCAAGGTCATACAATATGTTAGTGACAAAGCATGGTCTAGCTTAGAGTATTGAATTATCGAGTTTCTACAGTTAAATACATCTTGATATTTATGCCACGTATTATAATGAACATCATGCTGTATTAAACTCTTTTGGAATAGGTAGGATGTAAATCAATGCAATATATATATGTTTTATATGTATATATTATTTATGTTTATGTATATTTATTAAAGAATGTTTTTAAAGTTTTTAACAATTTAGAGTCAACATATGCATTTATTTATCCATCCATCCATTCATCCATCCACCCATCTATCCATTTATTTAACAAATATGGAAGAATTACTATTATCTCTGAAACTGTGCAAAATGGTAAATATATGGCATAAACAATGAACTCAGAAAATAAGAATATTAGAGTAATAACATTTCTATTTTCTAACACTTCTCAATGAGCAGGTATTTATTTATACTGGCACTTTACCCTTACAACAGCTCCACTAAGGGAGGTAGTACCAGTAGACTTATTTTTATTTTATGAAGGAAGAAGAAGTCATAGAATGGATTTGGAGACTTAGTCTAAGTTACAAAGAAAGTTAGTATCAGGAATTAAACCCATATGTCTTGACTAAAATCTTAGTGATTTTTCTGAACAATAATATAATAAAAATGATGCCTACAACCATTAAAAAATTATTTCAACCCCATCCATTTGTCAAATGCCCATCATCAAAAATAATGGTCTTATATTAAAGCAGGTTTACATAGAAGGAGAAATCACACCGCTACAAAGCAACCAAAACCAGAAACTTTTTTTCATGTTTTTCTGTTTCACATGCACCAAGTAGGAATAACAATAAATGAAACATTCAGCGTTCCAGGGGGAAAAGGTTTCTTTTAGCATGACCTCATATGAACTTTGGAAATGGATGAAAGCAAAATAAAGCATTGGAGTAAGTCAATCACCCACATGAGAATGAAATTTTAAATAAAAGCTAGAAAAGAAAGCAACAGAAGGATAAGAAGCTGTGCTAATTTAATGGCAAGGCAAGGAAATAGCCTGAAATGGTGACATGAATGGTGTGTGAATAAAGCATTAAAGTATGAATTAAGATTAGAGTTTTCTCCTCATCTATATCACATAAATTTAATGAAATCCATTTTACTAGTCCCAGGACTGGGTTAATTAAGCTAGGTTTAACACACTGGTTAATGCATGGGATGGTTCTAGAGGAGGGCTCCCTAACAGAACTTCTTAAAATAATGGAAATGTTCTACATATACACTCTCCAATATCTTGGCCACTATCCACATGTAATTATAAAGCACTTGAAAGGTGTCTGGTGTAAGTAAGGAACTGAATATTTAATTTCATTTTAATTATAATTGATTTAATGTACATAGCACATATGGCTAATAATGGCTACTGTATCAGCCAGTGCAGTTCCAGACCCTTCAGCATCCGTTTCTAAATGAAGTGTTTCAAATGCTCATTTGACATAATTGGCTTATATCCCAGGATCTAAGGCTAGAATCATTCTTAGAGATGATGTAATCTAGTGACTTTCAGACTTCATTGACAGTGACTCTCAGTAAGAAATCAAGTTGAGACATTATGCACATAGACGTGAATGCGCATAGAATGAAATTCTACTAAAACTTCATTAAGAAAACGATTACCTTTAGTACTAACAGTTTTATTCTATTTCATTTCATTTTAAAATGTTGTCTATATTTCAAAACAAATTTTGCTGTTTCCAGTTGCCTCATTTTACAGATGAGGGAACTGTGTTCCAGAAACATTGGAAGAACCTCTAATTATGTCAGGAAAGTCTAGCTGAAAACTATTGTTCTGCATTTGGCAGATCACCTTAAAAACAGACATTTACCTTTAAGTCAGAGTGTATACTGGTAGCTATAAGTGAACCACTGAACATACCCACTATATTATGCTTCTTCCTGTATGAATCATATTTATGGACAAACTGTATTTTTTATTTGGAGATATTTAAAAGTATGAGGGATGTACACTACCCAAGTCAAGTTTCCCACTTGCCCAGTAGAAGACTAAATGCTAACACAAGACTATAACTTCCTTCAACTGCTAATCTGTGTTAGTGTACAGGAAACTATTCCAGGAACAAAAACTCATAGCACATCTGAGTTTTTTACCAAATGAAATCCTAATCCCCACTTAAAATGTGGGTCACCTTCAATTCAGGACTTTGCTACATATTTGAAATAAAGGCCAATGATTAAAAGATATTTAAAAAATTTATCTCAAAGATGCTGAAGAAAGAGTAAACACTATCAAGCAGTGGTGCACTGGTTTATCACACAGACTTTCATACTTACTGGAAGAAGTATTCTAGACTAACTTATGAAATTAAAAATTATATATTATTTTGTTGTCACTATTTGAAAAGGAAAATATAAAGGAAATAAATTAGTTTAGCATTCCCAAACATTCAAGAAAGTTTGGGTCTGACATTTTTAAATTACATTTTGACAATGTCATAGATATAGATTAAAATTTTTTTTTAAAAACCACTTTATTTCACTCTGTGTTATCATGGTCATTGGGAGGCAACATATCATGAAATCTCTTATCTGCTAGATTTTCTTCACAGCTGCCAACATCCATTCTGTATTTTTTGTTGTTGGACCTTGTTGATCTTACCAACGAGAATGGAAGGTTTTCATACGGCAACCATGATTCATAGTCCTGCCTCAATTAACCTATAAATGGTTTTTCATTTAAAATATACAGTGGTAGCCTTTGTCCAGTCATGAAACTAGAAATGCAAAACACATTTGATCATGCCCAGGCAATGACAGCCACTCATGACCACTAACTGGCTGATAGCAATCATGAGGGCTCATCCATTTTAAGATGCAAATCTCGACTGTGCAGAAACCCCACAGATACCACCTTAATCAAGTGAAAAATGTTAACATGAACTTTTGAAAGACATAGCAACATCACAAACTGCTTGATAGGATGGACTGAGCAGGATCTAACTGTGGGAAAACATCAGTCAAATACAAATGGAGGGACACTCTACAGTATAACTGGCCAACACTTCAAAACTGTCAAGATCACGAAATACAAAATAAGGTCAAAAAACTAATGTAGGTTGGAGGAAACTAAGGAGAAAAAAACAACTAAATGTAATATTGGATCCTGGATAGGATCATGGAACCCAAAATAAGATATTAATAGAAAAACTGGTGAAATATGAATTAACTTTACGGGAAGCTGAGTAAAGGGTATATGGGAACTCTATTATTTTGCAACTTTTCAATGAGTCTAACATTAGCTTAAAAATAAAAATAATAAAAATATGCATTATGGAATTGATGAATTTGGGTCCAATACTTCAATGTAAAGGCAATTTAGATTATTCAGATTTTTTTCTGATATAATAATTTTCCTTAGAGAATGTCAAAAGTATTTACAAGTATGCCACAATATAAAGTACATGTAACTATTCTTGACAGTCCTAAAATAGGGCTCATGCCACCAAGAGGCCTGTGTGCGAGCGCAGGTCACTGTCCACGCCCCATTTCTGGGGAGCCTGTGCAGCCCGTCACTGCCAAGGTCCTGGGATCCAGGGACGGCTTCCCTGGGAGAACGAATGGCACGCCTCGGGCTGGTGCAATGTCACACCGGCCTCTGCTGCTGGAGGCTCGCCCCGCACTCTGTGCCCCTCCCTCCCGCCCGGCCTGAGTGAGCCAGAGTCCCCGAAGAGGCTGCTCCTTTAACCCTGTCCTGTCTGAGCGAAGAACAGATGCCCTCTGGGGACCTACATGCAGAGGCGGGGCCAAGTCCAAAGCTGAGACCCGGGAGCTGTGAGAACAAAGAAGAGAAAGGGAAATCTCTCCCAGCAGCCTCAGAAGCAGCGGATTAAAGCTCCACAATCAACTTGATGTACCCTGCATCTGTGGAATACATGAATAGACAACAAATCATCCCAAATTGAGGAGCCCGGAGTCAGTGCTGTGCCTCTGAGGTGGGAGAGCCAACTTCAGGACACTGGTCCACAAGAGACCTCCCAGCTCCACATAATATCAAATGGCGAAAATCTTCCAGAGATCTCCATCTCAACACCAGCACCCAGCTTCACTCAACGACCAGCAAGCTACAGTGCTGGACACCCTATGCCAAACAACTAGCAAGACAGGAACACAACGCCACCCATTAGCAGAGAGGCTGCCTAAAATCATAAAACGTCTGCAGACACCCCAAAACACACCACCAGACGTGGACCTGCCCACCAGAAAGACAAGATCCAGCCTCATCCACCAGAACACAGGCACTAGTCCCCTCCACCAGGAAGCCTACACAACCCACTAAACCAACCTTAGCCACTGGGGACAGACACCAAAAACAACGGGAACTACGAACCTGCAGCCTGCAAAAAGGAGACCCCAAACACAGTAAGATAAGCAAAATGAGAAGACAGAAAAACACACAGCAGAAGAAGGAGCAAGATAAAAACCCACCAGACCTAACAAATGAAGAGGTAATAGGCAGTCTATCTGAAAAAGAACTCAGAATAATGATAGTAAAGATGATCCAAGATTCTATTTCCAAGATGCAAAATCTTGGAAATAGACTAGACAAAATGCAAGAAACAGTTAACAAGGACCTAGAAAAACTAAAGATGAATCAAGCATTGATTAAAAACACAATAAATGAAATAAAAAAATACTCTAGATGGGATCAATAGCAGAATAACTGAGGCAGAAGAACGGATAAGTGAGGTGGAAGATAAAATAGTGCAAATAACTGATGCAGACCAAAATAAAGAAAAAGCATGAAAAGAACAGAGGACAGTCTCAGAGACCTCTGGGACAACATTAAACGCACCAACATTCAAATTATAGGGGTTCCAGAAGAAGAAGAGAAAACGAAAGGGACTGAGAAAATATTTGAAGAGATTATAGCAGAAAACTTCCGTAATATGGGAAAGGAAATAGTTAATCAAGTCCAGGAGGCACAGAGAGTCCCATACAGAATAAATCCAAGGAGAAATACGCCAAGACACATATTAATCAAACTGTCAAAAATTAAACACAAAGAAATCATATTAAAAGCAGCAAGGCAAAAACAACAAATAACACACAAGGGAATCCCCATCAGGATAACAGCTGATCTCTCAGCAGAAACTCTACAAGCCAGAAGGGAGTGGCAGGACATAATTAAAGTGATGAAGGAGAGAAAGCTGCAACCAAGATTACTCTACCCAGCAAGGATCTCATTCAGATTTGATGGAGAAATTAAAACGTTTACAGACAAGCAAAAGCTGAGAGAGTTCAGCACCACCAAACCAGCTTTACAACAAATGCTAAAGGAACTTCTCTAGGCAAGAAACACAACAGAAGGAAAAGACCTACAATAACGAACCCAAAACAATTAAGAAGATGGGAATAGGAACATACATATCGATAATTACCTTAAATGTAAATGGACTAAATGCTCCCACCAAAAGACACAGATTGGCTGAATGGATACAAAAACAAGACCCATATATATGCTGTCTACAAGAGACCCACTTCACACCTAGAGACACATACAGATTGAAAGTAAGGGGATGGAAAAAGATATTCCATGCAAATGGAAACCAAAAGAAAGCTGGAGTAGCAATTCTCATATCAGACAAAATGGACTTTAAAATAAAGACTACTAGAAGAGACAAAGAAGGACACTGCATAAAGATTAAGGGATCGACCCAAGAAGAAGATATAACAATTGTAAATATTTATGCACCCAACATAGGAGCACCTCAATACATAAGGCAAATACTAACAGCCATAAAAGGAGAAATCGACACTAACACAATCATAGTAGGGGACTTTAACACCCCACTTTCACCAATGGACAGATCATCCAAAATGAAAATAAATAAGGAAACACAAGCTTTAAATGATACATTAAACAAGATGGACTTAGTTGATATTTATAGGACATTCCATCCAAATACAACAGAATACACATTTTTCTCAAGTGCTCATGGAACATTCTCCAGGAGAGATCATATCTTGGGTCACAAATCAAGCCTTGGTAAATTTAAGAAAATTGAAATTGTATCAAGTATCTTTTCCGACCACAATGCTATGAGACTAGATATCAATTACAGGAAAAGAGCTGTAAAAAATCCAAACACATGGAGGCTAAACAATACACTACTTAATAACGAAGTGATCACTGAAGAAATCAAAAAGGAAATTAAAAAATACCTAGAAACAAATGACAATGGAGACACGACGACCCAAAACCTATGGGATGCAGCAAAAGCAGTTCTAAGAGGGAAGTTAATAGCAATACAATCCTACCTTAAGAAACAGGAAACATCTCGAATAAACAACCTAACCTTGCACCTAAAGCAATTAGAGAAAGAAGAACAAAAACATCCCAAAGTTAGCAGAAGGAAAGAAATCATGAAGATTAGATCAGAAATAAATGAAAAAGAAATGAAGGAAACAATAGCAAAGATCAATAAGACTAAAAGCTGGTTCTTTGAGAAGATAAACAAAATTGATAAACCATTAGCCAGACTCATCAAGAAAAAAAGGGAGAAGACTCAAATCAATAGAATTAGAAATGAAAAAGGAGAAGTAACAACTGACACTGCAGAAATACAAAAGATCATGAGAGATTACTACAAGCAACTCTATGCCAATAAAATAGACAACCTGGAAGAAATGGACAAATTCTTAGACATGCACAACCTGCCAAGACTGAATCAGGAAGAAATAGAAACTATGAACAGACCAATCACAAGCACTGAAATTGAAACTGTGATAAAAAATCTTCCAACAAACAAAAGCCCAGGACCAGATGGCTTCACAGGCGAATTCTATCAAGGATTTAGAGAAGAGCTAACACCTATGCTTCTCAAACTCTTCCAAAATATAGCAGAGGGAGGAACACTCCCAAATTCATTCTACGAGGCCACCATCACCTTGATACCAAAACCAGACAAGAATGTCACAAAGAAAGAAAACTACAGGCCAATATCACTGATGAACATAGATGCAAAAATCCTCAACAAAATACTAGCAAACAGAATCCAACAGCACATTAAAAGGATCATACACCATGATCAAGTGGGGTTTATTCCAGGAATGCAAGGATTCTTCAATATATGCAAATCAATCAACGTGATACACCATATTAACAATCTGAAGGAGAAAAACCATATGATCATCTCAATAGATGCAGAGAAAGCTTTTGACAAAAGTCAACACCCATTTATGATAAAAACCCTGCAGAAAGTAAGCATAGAGGGAACTTTCCTCAACATAATAAAGGCCATATATGACAAACCCACAGCCAGCATCTTCCGCAATGGTGAAAAACTGAAAGCATTTCCACTAAGATCAGGAACAAGACAAGGTTGCCCACTCTCACCACTCTTATTCAACATAGTTTTGGAAGTTTTAGCTACAGCAATCAGAGAAGAAAAGGAAATAAAAGGAATCCAAATTGGAAAAGAAGAAGTAAAGCTGTCACTATTTGCAGATGACATGAAACTATACATAGAGAATCCTAAAGATGCTACCAGAAAACTACTAGAGCTAATCAATGAATTTGGTAAAGTAGCAGGATAGAAAATTAATGCACAGAAATCTCTGGCATTCCTGTACACTAATGATGAAAAATCTGAAAGTGAAATCAAGAAAACACTCCCATTTACCATGGCAACAAAAAGAATAAAATATCTAGGAATAAACCTACCTAAGGAGACAAAAGACCTGTATGCAGAAAATTATAAGACACTGATGAAAGAAATTAAAGATGATACAAATAGATGGAGAGATGTACCATGTTCTTGGATTGGAAGAATCAACATTGTGAAAATGACTCTACTACCCAAAGCAATCTACAGATTCAATGCAATCCCTATCAAACTACCACTGGCATTTTTCACAGAACTAGAACAAAAAATTTCACAATTCGTATGGAAACACAAAAGACACCGAATAGCCAAAGCAATCTTGAGAACGAAAAATGGAGCTGGGGGAATCAAACTCCCTGACTTCAGACTATACTACAAAGCTACAGTAATCAAGACAGTATGATACTGGCACAAAAACAGAAAGATAGATCAATGGAACAGGATAGAAAGCCCAGAGATAAACCCACGCACATATGGTCACCTTATCTTTGATAAAGGAGGCAGGAATGTACAGTGGAGAAAGGACAGTCTCTTCAATAAGTGGTGCTGGGAAAACTGGATAGGGACATGTAAAAGTATGAGATTCGATCACTCCCTAACACCATACACGAAAATAAGCTGAAAATGGATTAAAGACCTAAATGTAAGGCCAGACACTGTCAAACTCTTAGAGGAAAACATAGGCAGAACACTCTATGACATAAATCACAGCAAGATCCTTTTGACCCACCTCCTAGAGAAATGGAAATAAAGACAAAAATAAACACATGGGACCTAATGAAACTTCAAAGCTTTTGCACAGCAAAGGAAACCATAAACAAGACCAAAAGACAACCCTCAGAATAGGAGAAAATATTTACAAATGAAGCAACTGACAAAGGATTAATCTTCAAAATTTATAAGCAGCTCTTGCAGCTCAATATCAATAAAGCAAACAACCCAATCCAAAATTGGGCAGAAGACCTAAATAGACATTTCTCCACAGAAGATATACAGACTGCCAACAAACACATGAAAGGATGCTCAACATCTTTACTCATTAGAGAGATGCAAATCAAAACTACAATGAGATATCATCTCACACCAGTCAGAATGGCCATCATCAAAAAATCTAGAAACAATAAATGCTGGAGAGGGTGTGGAAAAAAGGGAACACTCTTGCACTGCTGGTGGGAATGTGAATTGGTACAGCCACTATGGAGAACGGTATGGAGGTTCCTTAAAAAACTACAAGTAGAACTACAATATGACCCAGCAATCCCACTACTGGGCATATACCCTGAGAAAACCATAATTCAAAAAGAGACATGTACCAAAATGTTCATAGCAGACCTATTTACAATAGCCCGGAGATGGAAACAACCTAAGTGTCCATCATCGGATGAATGGATAAAGAAGATGTGGCACATATATACAATGGAATATTACTCAGCCATAAAAAGAAACGAAACTGAGTTATTTGTAATGAGGTGGATAGACCTAGAGTCTGTCATACAGAGTGAAGTAAGTCAGAAAGAGAAAGACAAATACTGTATGCTGACACATATATATGGAATTTAAGAAAAAAAATGTCATGAAGAACCTAGGGTTAAGACAGGAATAAAGACACAGACCTACTAAAGAATGGACTTGAGGATATGGGGAGGGAGAAGGGTAAGCTGTGACAAAGTGAAAGAGCAGCATGGACATATATACACTACCAAACGTAAGGTAGATAGCTAGTGGGAAGAAGCCGCATAGCACAGGGAGATCAGCTCGGTGCTTTGTGACCGCCTGGAGGGGTGGGATAGGGATGGTGGGAGGGGGACGCAAAAGGGAGGGGATATGGGGACATATGTATATGTATAGCTGATTAAATTTGTTATAAAAAAAAAGATTTCCTTCAGATTAACTGGCAAAGATTGGTAAAAAAAAAAAAGAAAAAAAAATTTGCTTCCCTTCTCTTCAGGCAGTTTCCTTCCCTGATGTATGTCTTCAGAGTTTACATTTTCACTTGCATATGCTGCATTGGCTGTAAGCTTTGTTGTGATTGTGTGCAATATTCAGGCCATGTTAACACTTTCTTTATCACATCACCAATTTGTTGTAATAAATATCCAGTTCACACCAAAAAAAAAATAAAAATAATATAAAATAAAATAGGGCTCAATTTAGTACATATAAAATTCATATTAAATACACTCACATTCCACGGAACACCCCAACAGTCTTTCACTTTTTTTCCTTACAGATAACACATTTAAAGCTTTTACCCCTAATAGTAGTCAGTGTTAAGTTTTAACTTCTGTAAGTGGCTATACATTGTCATAGCAATTGGTGCAAAAATATTTCCTAATCCAGTCTAGTGATTATAAATACAGTCTAGAAGTTCTGGGAAATATGCACAGAAAGTATGCAAATCACTTTTTCAGGAAAAAATCGGAGCCTGTTTTCAGTAGAATTTCTGCCTCCAGATGACGCATAATCCAATATCATTTTATGTATTCAATATGTCATAGTCTTGGAGAATAACTGAGGCAAAAACTTGCTTGAGGAAAGGGTAGGATCTTGCCCCTCACCCTGATCCACCTGCTGGTGTGTGTCCAAATGTATTAAGTGCCTGCAACATCCACTAGCTTTTTACATCTATATTTCAAGGTGCTGAATTTTCTGGTGTTTAATGTATTGAGGTAAATGAGTTTAAAGATGTCAGGATGGCAGTCTTCATGTAAAATCTATCACTGTTTTCTTCATCCTCAACCCAACAAGTAGTCATTCTAAGCCGACTAGTCAAATAGTACTGAGTTTCCTGAGGGGTATATATTGAATTTTATAATTGTAGGGCCACAGATGATAAAGACCACAGAGTTCTCTGCTTGCCCATTTTAAAGGTTGATTTTAGCAATACTTCTTTTATCATCTAATAATAATTAACATAATTATACTTACAGTGCATCAGCATCAGTCTTTATGATGGTTGCATTATTTAATTTCTATTAGGTAGGTAGCATTATTATCCCAATATTAGAGATTATGAAACTTGCTCTTGTAAACATTAAGCAGTTTACATCAGGTCACGCAGGCAGATTTCAGACGTAGGAAATCTAATCTCAAAGCCCGTATTCTTAACCCCTGTACCTCACTGAACAGTTTTACATTCAAAGATTGATAAAACAATCAACTAGCTTTTAAAGACTTCAGAGATGAAAGTTTAAGTTTTCTTGTTTCCACAAGATAGTGTCAAGGAAGTAATGAGGGCTGAGAGTTTTCAGTTAACCATGAAATTAACTAGAACATTTATTTTTTTCCCAGGTCATGCTGTAAACCTCACATAGTGTATCTAGCTATTGATGTGTAGCAAATTACCCAAAATTTGTCTCCAAATAATAATGATTTATTATAGTCCAAGAATCTGTGGGTTTTCTGGATAGTACTTTTTTTTTTTTTTTTTTTGCAGTATGTGGGCCTCTCACTGTTGTGGCCTCTCCCATTGTGGAGCACAGGCTCCGGACGCGCAGGCTCAGCGGCCATAGCTCATGGGCCCAGCCGCTCCACGGCACGTATGATCTTCCCGGACTGGGGCACGAACCCATGTCCCCTGCATCGGCAGGTGGACTCTCAAGCACTGCGCCACCAGGGAAGCCCTGCTGGATAGTTCTTGTATTATGAACCAGCCTTGGCTAATCATGACTGGCTCACGTCTCCTTCTAACTTTGCTGACAGCCATTCAGGGTGGCTTCACTCACAGGTCTGGCTATTGACTAGCTGACTGTTGGTGCAAAGGGAGAGATTGGGCCTCATGTTACACAGTGAACTGGACTCTAAGAAAGAATACAAGGCTTGTTGAGACCGAGGTTCAGAACAGACACATCGTCATTTCTACGACATTTTATCAGACATAGCAAATCACAAGGCTAGCCTAGATTCAAAAGAAGGATAAACACAGTCCATCTGTTGATGGGAGGAGCTGTAAAGTCACATTTCAAAGGAGATGTGAAGAATTGGAGATATATTTGCAATCAGTTTCTCTCTCTCTCTCTCTCTCTCTCTCTCTCTCTCTCTCACACACACACACACACACACAGATACCCACTTGCATAAAGTATCTATCTTCTACATGGATAATTTTATGACTTCATCACCTGAAACACTCTCAACTGCACCATTTCCATCTCACCTTTGTTTGCCCACACATATCCTAGATGTCTCTTACTTCTGAGAACCCACGAATACTGGTCTGACTTCTTGACACAAATGAAAGGATTCAATCTGCAGTTGTAACCTTAATGGGAGTAGTTAGAAGATAGACTGTGGAAGATTGATTGGTCTCTACCTAGTTTCAAATGTTATGTGTAGCAACTTTATGAGTTTGCTGAGAGTGAGAAGACCTTTCTGGATAGCCGTATTTAAGATACACTGCACTCCATTGTTAGGATCACTTTAGTATAGCTTGTTTTCTGGAAGTGTCTGGAAAGTTTGGTATCACCTACTTTCCATAAGTTTAACCTTTTGGAAGTGGGGAGGGGGTACCTACTGCTACTCTACCTTCTAAGTTACTAAACGTACTGTATTTATTACTCTACATTCCTCCCAGCATCACCATGAGTTAGGTATTATTCCCCCGTTATTGGTGGAAAAGTGTAATTTACAGCAGTTAGGTAAATTGGCTAGGACACAGTTAAATTGTTAAGCAGAGTTTGAATTCACATCTATTTAACATAGAAGTTTATTTCCTAAAAATGAAATTGTACTGTGGAAATCTTAGAACAATCAAGCAATTAGAATAATTTACAATTCTAAGAAAAACAATATATAAAGTCATCTCTGCCTTACATATTCAGAGGTTGTAACTTATGACTGAAAGCAATTCTTCATTTGATGATGGAGCTGTGTTCTTTTAATATTCTTAGTAAGATCTAGACCTCAGCTTTTTAAAGCTTTTAAAGCAATACGTTGACCTGTTATTTCACCTATTTATTTTTTAGTTTCCTTGAGTTGTTTACTGCACGTTATATATGGTGTTACCATAACTATTTTTTAATCTTCTTTCTAGATTGTTCATTTTCTCCTTATAAACTAATCACTGATTTATAACACTGATTGAAATATGACATAATATTTTACCTTTATTAAAAAAAACACTACTTAAAAACGAATGTCCTTGAAACATATTATTTTTGTTTTGTGGTTATTTTGTACAATTTAAATATATTGCTGCTAAGTGGAATACATTCTAGCCATATCGTCCAGATACATGGACTGGTAATGACTTCATTTATTTTGAATGAATAATATGTGATTTTATAGGAGACTAAGACCACTCTTACCTTACCACTATTACCTATAGAGGTGGTAAGAGTAGGTGCTTATCACAGCTTAGATTGGTCAGATCAATAAGAATCATAATGGGATGTTTTAATAAAAGATTTTTTACTGATTATAAAAGCATTGCATATTAATTGTTGAAAAACAGAACATTAACAAAAAGTAAAGAGAATAAAAATAAATGCCAGAATTTAACACTCAGAAATAATTCCTAATACTGGGAGACATTTCCTCCCAGTATTTTTGTATGATTTTTAAAATTGCATAGTTGACATCATACTCTATATAAATGTATATACTATTCTTCCTACATATAATATAGCACATAACATTAATTTTTTTAGCATTAACAGATTAAAGAATAAGAAAATCAAGGAATGAAAGAACATTGCATTAAGATGATTATTAGAATGAAAATTTTCTAAAATTCATTTATTTAATCATTTACTGAAAGACCATTTATAGAAAGCTTACTTTTTAGGCACTGGTAAAAACATGGAAATCTAATCCTTTTCTTTAAGAAACTCCAGATAGTAAAATTACAATTTCATGATAGAATAGCAATAATAGAAGTATCTGCAGTGTCCTGTAGATAATACAGAGCAGGGAATATTCTTGGGGAATGAGTTATTATTGTAATACAATTGATGAGACTTAGAATTCTCTTTGTGATTTTGTGTGTTATTTTGCTTGACATTTAAACATACATACATTCTAAACATAAGTAAACATCTTACTATAATACATAAAAAAATAGCCTAGTATTTCACTAAAGACCCATAGGTGTTAATATTTTAGTATTTGCAAAGGGAAGCTGTAACATGCATTGACCTGGATGTGATTCCTCACAGTGTTTATGAGATTCACATTATTCTTTATTTTGCTTCCATTTTCAGGGGTTTTTATTTTATTCCTTGATTTTTATGCGTGCCTCTTTTTTTCTCTTTTTATTAAACTGGGACACCACAAATGTTTGAAAAAAGATAGAGTCTGTGCTGGGAACATTTTTTTCATCCGTTAGTGGAGATACTATGAATGAGCCATCAGGGACCTGTAATTGGTATTCTTTTAAAACAAGAATTCTCTTTTTCTTGGTGAACAATACGAGTCACTGTATGGCTTCAGTAAGGAGGAGGTCATTCATTTTGCCACCAGACAGGTTTAATACAACTAAAGGCAACTACAAAGTGGTAGAAATGAGATTGGTAATAAAGTTGGACTTTAATCTTCCAGATTGAAAAATGCATTTCATCAAAGTGGATTTCCTGTTGAGCATACATCTAGCAAATTCACACAACTGTAGTGAGAAAATGATCACAATGTGTACCTCAGTGGGTTAGGGCTTATTGGCGTTATGTAGGAGACACATTTCAATAACACTTCTTTCCCTCTCTTCCTCTGTTTCTTCTTCTCCCATTCTCATCAGGCACCAGATTGTTAAAGTAGATCATTTTCTAAAGTTGAGCTTGTTTCCATGGGTAATCTGTTAATTAAAATGATAATCTGTTAGTATCTTTAATGAAATGTATTTAAACATACATGGGGAAGATTGTTGGCTCAACTATAGTCAAATTAGCAGTAACTTGAATGGGAAGTAATGTCATTAGATCTACATTTACCCATGATTAATATTTATACATTCAGCATTTATTTTGACAGATATTTATTGATTACTGTGTACTCAAGTCTAGAAATGAAATGATGAATGAGATACAATCCCTTTCCTCAAAGTTCTATCTGCACAAGTTTCTGTGAATATATGTAACTATTACACTACATTAATAATTCTATAATAGATATATTAGAGACATTCTAAGAAATCACATATATCATTAAAAGGTGCTAAGGGGTTTGGCTACCTGTAGAGACTGATACAACACTGGAAATGAATATGATCAGATCTTTGCTGTAGCCAGAAAATTCTAACAGAGTGTGGAGGGCAGTGTGAAGGGGTGGTTTATTGATATTGGAATTAGGGTGACTGATTAGAGACTTCTGTTCCATTAGCAGCAGCAAAACTGAAGCTTGTATTGTTAGTGGGCGGAAGGAGGGCTTAATTCTATAACAGAAGGATAAAGAAGGGAATATTTGTATTTCTCTGGACATGCAAAGGTGTTAACATTAGCAAAATAAAAGTTAATGCTTCATCAGAAAACATTAAACTTTGTTGTGCATACAGTTTTTTTTTTGTTTTTATTTTTTTTTGTTTTTTGTTTTTTTGTTTTTTGGTACGCAGGCCTCTCACTGTTGTGGCCTCTCCCGGTTGCGGAGCACAGGCTCCGAACGCTCAGGCTCAGCGGCCACAGCTCACGGGCCCAGCCGCTCCGCGGCATGTGGGATCTTCCCAGACCGGGACACGAACCCATGTTCCCTGCATCGGCAGGCGGGCTCTCAACCACTGCGCCACCAGGGAAGCCCGTACATACAGTTTTATACCAAGAATGCAAGCAGCTCTCTTAATATATAGCTTCATACCTAAAGGTCTAATATTTTTTATCTATGACCATAAATAAAAAGATTCTAGGTATTCTGAAATTACTTTCCTTCCAATTGAGTAATTTGATTGTCAGATTTTTAGTCTTATGTGAGCTAATGGAGTTTAGACTAAAACTATATAAATATATTTCTGTTTTTTACTGTAAAAATGAATGTATTTATTGATTTGAATTTCTAGAGGAAGACTGGTTTTAACACTGTTTAACATAAAAGTACTTAAAGTATAATTTCATATTTTGTAAACATTATTTTGTAACTATTAGATCTGCATTTTAGTCACATTAAAGATTAATTTTAATAAGATCATTTAAATAAGAGTGGTAATCACAAAAAAAGAGTGGTAATCAAAAGCAAATTACTATAATATTCATTTATATTTATAATGTAATTTCTCAAATGTAAGGTAATTTTAAGCCTGTACCCATTATTACAATCGCTGAAAAGTAAATTTTAAAAAATATTAAAAGAATATACAGTATGCTGTTATCCTCAGATTTTTAGACATTTGTATTCCTCTATCATAAATATCCTCTTTTCCTTCATTTTCCAAAATAAATTCCATTCATTTTCAAAAGAATTTACTTTGGAAAATGAAGTATGGATACTTTTTGTGTATTATATAGTCCATTTTCAAATTTTCAAAGGTTACATAATTTGATTAGCCAGAACCATTTCTTTCACCTTGCCCTTATGGTTGTGTCCAGGTCTGTCCTAGTTGTGAGGCCACTCAGGATGTTGGATATTTAATTACTGAGTCAACAAGTATTTATTTAAATACTATATAAGGTACATGGTGTCAGTTAATAAAATACAAGGCATTTTATAATAATTTTTATTTTTTGGCTCAAAGAGAATAGTTTGACCTTCCTTGATACACTGACTGTTTGGGTTCCCTTATTCAGAAATGTATATTGTGTGCCTATCAAATACCACATATCATGCTAGATAGATATTGGGAATACAAAGATGAGTAAGGCTGTCTTCACAACTCACTGTTAGTAAGAGAGAATGTACACAGAGAGTAACAAGGCCTTTTGATAAGTGCTCTTATATCACAATGAAGAGAGTACTGTTTGACTCACGGAGATGAGAGTGATGAATTTTGCTTAGGAGAACATGTCTAAATGCTTGGTTACTTCAATATGGTAAAAAATCCACTACAATACATACAGAAGTCCAGAGTATAAAGAAGCAAGGTCTAGGGACTTCCTAGGTGGTCCAGTGGTTAAGACTGTGAGCTCCCAATATAGGGGACGCATGTTCAATCCCTGGATGGGAACTAAGATCCTGCATACCTCAAGGAAAGATCTAAAAAAAAAAAAAAAAAAAAAGGAAGCAAGGTCTAGTTATGAGCATTGTTTCAGGAAAAGGTATCTGAGGACTCAAAGTTCAGCATTTTAAAAAAAACACTTTTTTTTTTGCAGGTATTTTGAATTGTCAACTGTAAAAGCCCACTTAGAATGAGTACTGTATTGATTGAATTAATTGAATTTCAATCCTGGTTTTGAAAGATAATTGCCCAATAGAAAGAATATAATCAAAACTTAGACCTCTCAATTATCATAAACGATGCAAAGAAAAGACATTAATTGAGAAATCATCTTATGAGCACTGTCTGTTCAGGATCAGGCCCCTATTCTGGATGATTGTGAAAGCAAGCCTAGGCGTCATCTTGTGGGAGGTAGAGAGAAGAAGCACTTTACTAATTTAATTGTTAGCATTGAGTAAGACACATAACCACTTGGTGCTTTAGTTTCTTCTGTTTTAAAATGGAAAATATTTTCAAGATACTTCTTCCATATCCAAAATTGTATTTTTATCATCCTACAAAGGAGAAAACCAGTGGTTTTCAGAAACTTTGTAGTGTGAGAAAAATGTGAAAGGAAATCAAATCTTCAGTCGTAAGATCAGCAGTAATTTAAGAAAGCAGGACAATATCCCAAGATTTGGAGAAACCAAACAAACAAAGATAAGCAGAAAAATTTTTCCTTAACTGCTCCAACTTCACTCCCATATGCAACATTGACTTAAGCCCAATAGTTGTGCTACTTCATGATAAACAGACACTCTTCTGGCAGAGTTATATATTGTCTTAATCCATTTAAAACTCTTATTTAAAATGTGCTTCATATTGAGACCCAGGAAATAGTTCAGGAAATATTATTTAAAAGAAAAATGAAGGCAAACAAAAATGTAAACATTCATTTTCCTGACCTGCAGTAAAAATTGTAGAATTACTATTTAAGGTCAGTCATACTAATCTGTCCAATAGTTAAATCATACTAGTCAGTCCAGTAGTTAGTCTGATATTCCTCCCATTTTACAAGTGAGGAAACTGAGGCACAGAGGTACTCAAATAGTTGCAGTGATGGTTTCATTGCTCTAATAATTGTCTGAATTTTCCTTATGAATTTCTGTAATTATGGATGTCTGGCTATCAGTTTTGTCATCAATAATGTGACTGATTGGATTAAATAATATTTTAGACCCTTAGGTTTTTTTCCTACTGGGATTTACATAAACTACACTTACATATACAGCTCTAATGTAATGTAGATTACTGAAAATATATGAGAAGGCATCAAATTTGACTCACACCCTTGGAGTGCTGTTTGCACTGCCACACATTGGCCAAGCTTCCATCATATCACACTTAAATATAACTACAGGCCTTTTGTTCTTACTCATTCCCTCCTCCTCTACCTGCCTTTTGCAATAATCCATCTGGAGTCTGATCTGAACAAAGAAAAGCATTGTGTTGTTGGATTAGAAAATTGTTCCAAATATTCTCTATTCTTGAGCAATATATGGTCTAGTAGAAGCCATAGCAAATAACTGCACATAAGCTAGTGTTTGAACACCAGCCTCTGAGATATCCTAATTGACTCTCCTTTTTTATCCTTCAATTCACATAGCTAGGCCAGTCTTCTTTTTTAAAAAAAATCACTTCCTTGCTCTCAGGCCTGTGCCTAAAATCCTCATCTCTTCTGTGATTTTTCTTAAACTAAATTTCAATTTCTGTGCCTAACCTGAAGGGTTATATTCCCTGTTGCAACCATTTTTTCTCATTTCTACACAACACACCTTTTGCTTAAATTAGCAGTCTCCTCACTACTCTCTGGCCTCCTTAGTTCCTGTTGTCATGCTCACTTCTGTGCCATTACTCCAATTAAACAGTTCTTCCTTTCTCAGTGAATGATAGAAATGTTCTTCTGTATCAGCAAGGAATCGGTTCCAGATCTGCAAATGCTTGGCTACAAAGATCCTTGGATGCTTAAGTCCCTTTTATAAAATGGTGTATTACAGATACTGAGAGCTCCCTGTATGCCATTGATAGGTCCATTTCTGGTAAGTCCAGCTCTATTCTTACCTGCATGACCAGAATCTGCCTTCTGGCTTCTTGCAGTCAAGTAATGGATCTTATTATTGCCTTCTAAGTATGAATATTGTTTCCACATGGAGCTTGAGTTCTTGGCCCTCTCTCTTTCCTGGCTATTTAGAAACTTAAGAATAGGGTTTGAGCAGAAGCAAGAACTACAGCACTGCAGCCTGTGGAACAAAAACCACATTCACAGAAAGATAGAAAAAATGAAAAGGCAGAGGACTACGTACAAGGTGAAGGAACAAGATAAAACCACAGAAAAACAACTAAATGAAGTGGAGATAGGCAATTTTCCAGAAAAAGAATTCAAAATAATGATAGTGAAGATGATCCAGGACTTTGGAAAAAGAATGGAGGCAAAGGCAAAAACAGAGATGAACAATACAATAACTGAAATGAAAAATATACCAGAAGGAATCAATAGCAGAATAACTGAGGCAGAAGAACGGATAAATGACCTGGAAGACAGAATGGTGGAAATCACTGCCATGGAAGAGAATAAAGAGAAAAGAATGACAAGAAATGAAGACAGCCTAAGAGACCTCTGGGACAACATTAAATGCACAAACATTTGCATTATAGGGGTCCCAGAAGGAGAAGAGAGACAGAAAGGAGCTGAGAAAATATTTGAAGAGATTAGAATCAAAAACTTCCTTAACATGGGAAAGGAAATAGCCACCCAAGACCAGGAAGCACAGAGAGTCCCAGGCAGGATAAACCCAAGGAGGAACATGCTGAGACACATAGTAATCAAATTGACAAAAATTAAAGACAAAGAAAAATGATTAAAAGCAACAAGGGAAAAATGAAAAATAACATGCAGGCAAACTCCCATAAGGTTGAGAGCTGATTTCTCAGTAGAAACTCTACAAGCAGAAGGAAGTGGCATGATATATTTAAAGTGAAGAAAAGGAAGAACCTACAAACAAGATTACTCTACCCAGCAAGGATGTCATTCAGATAAAATGGAGAAATCAAAAGCTTTACAGACAAGCAAAAGCTAAGCGAATTCAGCACCACCAAATCAGCTCTACAACAAATGCTAAAGGAACTTCTCTAAGTGGGAAGCACAAGAGAAGAAAAGGACCTACAAAAACAAACCTAAAACAATCAAGAAAATGGTAATAGGAACATACATATCGATAATTACCTTAAATGTGAATGGATTAAATGCTCCAACCTAAAGACACAGGGTCACTGAATGGATTCAAAAACAAGAGACCCACTTCAGACCTAGGGACACATACAGACTGAAAGTGGGGGGATGGAAAAAGATATTCTATGCAAATGGAAATCAAAAGAAAGCTGGAGTAGCAACACTCAGATAAAATAGACTTTAAAATAAAGAATGTTACAACAAACAAAGAAGGACACTACATAATGATCAAGGGATCAATCCAAGAAGAAGATACAACAATTATATATGCACCCAATGTAGGAGCACCTTGATACATAAGGACAATGCTAACAGCTATAAAAAAGGAAATCAACAGTAACACAATAATAGTGTGGGAATTTAACACTTCCCTTACACCAATGGACAGATCATGAAGACAGAAAATTAATAAGGAAGCACAAGATTTAAATGACACAATAGACCAGAGAGATTTAATTAATATTAATAGGACATTCCATCTGAAAACAGCAGATTACACTTTCTTCGCAAGTGCACATGGAACATTCTCCAGGATAAATCACATCTTGGTCACAAATCAAGCCTCGGTAAATTTAAGAAAATTGAAATTATATCAAGCATCTTTTCCTACCACAACACTATGAGATTAGAAATCAATTACAGGGAAAAAAACATAAAAAAAACAGAAACTTATGGAGGCTAAACAAAAGGCCAAACAACAGTCAAAGAGGAAATCAAAAAAATACTTAGAGACAAATGACAATGAAAACACGACTATCCAAAACCTATGGGATACAGCAAAAGCAGTTTTAAGAGGGAAGTTTATAGCAATTCAGTCATAACTCAGGAAACAAGAAAAATATCAAATAAACAACCTAACCTTACACCTAAAGCAACTAGAGAAAGAAGAACAAACAAAACACAAAGTTAGTAGAAGGAAAGAAATCATAAAGATCAGAGCAGAAATAATTGAAATAGAAACAAAGAAAACAGTAGCAAAGATCAATAAAACTAAAAGCTGGTTCTTTGAGAAGATAAACAAAATTGATAAACCCTTAGCCAGACTCATCAAGAAAAAGAGGGAGAGAACTCAAATCAATAAAATTAGGAATGAAAAAGGAGAAGTTACAATGGACACCACAGAACTACAAAGCATCATAAGAGACTACTACAAGCAACTCTGTGCCAATAAAATGGACAACTTGGAAGAAACGGACAAATTCTTAGAAAGGTCTAAGCTTCCAAGATAGAACCAGGAAGAAATAGAAAACATGAACAGACGAATCACAAGTAATGAAATTGAAACTGTGATTAAAAATCTTCCAACAAACAAAAGCCCAGGACCAGATGGCTTCATAGGTGAATTCTATCAAACATTTAGAGAAGAGCTAATGCCTATCCTTCTCAAATTCTTCCAAAATATTACAGAGGAAGGAACAGTCCCAAACTCATTCTACGAGGCCACCATCACCTTTTTACCAAAACCAGAGGAAGATACTACAAAAGAAGAAAATTATAGACCAGTATCACTGATGAATGTAGATGCAAAAATCCTCAACAAAATACTAGCAAACAGAATCCAACAGCATATTAAAAGGATCATATACCATGATCAAGTGGGGTTTATCCCAGGAATTCAAGGATTCTTCAATATACACAAATCAATCAATGTGATAAACCATATTAACAAATTGAAGAATAAAAACCATGTATGTGATCATCTCAATTGATGCAGAGGAAGCTTTCAACAAAATTCAACATGAATTTATGATAAAAAATCTCCAGTAAGTGGGCATAGAGGGAGCCTACCTCAACATGGTAAAGGCCATATACAATAAACCCACAGCAAACATCATTCTCAGTGGTGAAAAAAATGAAAGCATTTCCTCTAAGATCAGGAACTAGGCAAGGATGTCCACTCTCACCACTATTATTCAACATACTTTTGGAAATCCTAGCCACAGAAATCAGAGAAGAAAATGAAATAAAAGGATTACAAATTAGAAAAGAAGAAGTAAAACTGTCATGGTTTGCAGATGACATGATGCTATACATAGATAATCCTAAAGATGCCACCAGAAAACTACTAGAGCTAGTCAATGAATTTGGTAAAGTTGCAGGATACAAAATTAATGCACAGAATCTCTAGCATTCCTATACACTAACATCAAAAGCTCAGAAAGAGAAATTAAGGAAACAATCCCATTCAACACTGCAACAAAAAAAAAATAAAATACCTCGGAGTAAACCTACCTAAGAAGGTAAAAGACCTGTACTCAGAAAACTATAAGACACTGATGAAAGAAATCAGGGTGACATAAACAGATGGAGAAATATACCATGTTTTTGGGTTGGAAGAATCAATATTGTGAAAATGACTGTACTACTCAAAGCAATCTACAGATTCAGTGTAATCCATATCAAATTACCAATGGCCTTTTTTTTTACTGAACTAGAGCAAAAAATCTTAACATTTGTATGGAGACATGAAAGACCCTGAATAGCGAAAGCAATCTTGAGGGAAAAAAATGGAGTTGGAGGAATCAGACTTTACTACAGAGCTATAGTAATCAAGACAATATGTTACTGGCAGAAAAACAGAAATGTAGATCAATGGCTCCAGAGCATGTGGGGCTCAGTAGTTGCAGCACGCAGGCTCTCTAGTTGTGGCACATGGGCTCTAGAGCACGCATGCTCAATAGTTGTGGCATGAGGGCTTAGTTGCCCTACGGCACGTAGGATCTTAGTTCCCCGACCAGGGATCAAACCCACATCCCCTGCATTGGAAGGTGAATTCTTAACCACTGGACCACCAGGGAAGGCCCCTAATTAATTTTTAAAACAACATATTTAAAAGTGAAAATAAAATGTACATATTTTGAACGTCCAACCTTCTATAGCATAATTATATTATGCCACAAAATAAATAGAGGGTGAAGGCATAAGGGATATTTAGAGATGGATTGAAGTATAGTTTCAATCTCTCTGACTTAATTTGGGCTCCTGGAAGAGTCAGGTCACAAAAGTCATATAAATAAGCCACAGAAGAAAGCATACAGACACTAGTAAGTTACGGCCATTAAAGAGTGACCTCATATGTAGAAGTTGGATTTTCTACCTATTCAGTTTTATTGGTCAATTATTGCATTCATTTTAGCATGAAGTATCTCATTAACATTTTATACCATTTTGAAAAATTAGATTCATGAACAAGTACATCCCTCAAAAATAAGATTGGAAGGTATTTGTGAAGTGGTTATAGATACTTTATATTTTGGCCTGAGAATTTGGGTTAATGGCAGAATTTTGTTATTTCTTATCAGCTTCTAAATCACAGGATTCATTACTAGGTGGTAAAAATGACCACACTTGATTTTCTCTCTTGCTGATAGCTTCACTTGAGTAAAAGTATAAAATGTTCTGTTGACTTATATTTTATGTTTCCATAGTGATCTAAGGTAGAGGGTTAACAAAAGCTACTATAATTTTTGTAAATAAAGTCTTGGTGAAACACAGCCACGCTCATTCTTTACATATTTTCTATAGCTTATTTTGTACTATAATGGCAGAGTTGAGTAGTTGCAACAAAGTTTATGATCTGCAAAGCTTAAAGTATTACTAGCTGGCCCTTTATAGAAAAAATGTGCTGACCCCTGATATAGACAACAGTGTAGGAGGTATATGTTAAATGTTCAAACACACATGCATAATTTAATATTTTGACAGACCTTTGAAGAATTATTAAGTCCTGTGGTGTGAGTGATACTACCAAAGCAAACAAGGGGACCATCTTTAGAAGCTATTAAGACAGTTGAGAAGTGTAGCAAGGGTGAGCAGTGGAATACACTCTTTTTTTTCTTCCTAAATAGTACATCTCCAAGACTTATTTTGCATAATGGAAACTTTGTACCATTTGACAAACACCTCCCCATTTCCCCCTCCCCACAGACCCTGGCAAGCACCATTATACTCTCTTCTATGTGTTTAACTCTTTTAGATTCCATA
This sequence comes from Mesoplodon mirus, assembly GCF_964341445.2. Taxonomy (NCBI): domain Eukaryota; kingdom Metazoa; phylum Chordata; class Mammalia; order Artiodactyla; family Ziphiidae; genus Mesoplodon; species Mesoplodon mirus. The sequence goes on from NC_138976.1 coordinate 49,837,497, forward strand.
TATAAGTGAGATCGTGCAGTACTTGCTTTCTGTGTTCACTTAGCATAATATCCTCTGGGTCCCCCCATGCTGTCACAAATGGCAGGGTTTCCTTCTTTTAAGGCTGACTGATGTTCTCTTTCATATATTTTCTTTATCCATTCATCCATGAAAGGACATTTAGTTGTTTCCATGTCTTGGCTACGGTAACTAATCCTGCAATGAACATGAGAGTGGAACATAGTTTTAAAAAGGGTTCCTTTTTGTTTCTTTGTGATAATTTGGGTCAGATTGATTGTTAAGACTCTGACCAGAAGATGTTAGAGAAAAAAGGTGAAAGCAAGAAGTTAATCAGAGGATCATTGCTTTTTACGCTCTTACTGCTCACCTGTGGTGCAGGCGCTGCTTCCTCATTCCCCTGAGACGCTGGTACAACCAGAGTACCAAATCTCCACCCTACCTCTCCACCAGCTCCCCCGATGTGAGAACTTGACTATCTCAGTTTCTGTTCTGTTATAGGTAAGTGTGACTGTGTAAATCAGACACGCAGTAGTATTTTATTAGGAACATTTGACCAGAAATTGTGTTTAGGCCATAATCCTTATTAATTGGGTTTTGAGCAAATCATTTATTCTTTCTTGGTCTTTGTTTCCTTGTATAAAAGATGTCTATAATATTTCATTTGTTTTGTCTACATCAGTTATACTTCATAGTATTAGCAACAAGAAAAGAGAGGAGATATGTAAAAGTGTTTTGAAGAACATAAAGCACTGTTCAAATATAAGCTGCTATATACTTGCAGTATTTATTGTTATTTTGCAGCACTGACACGTAGGACTAGAGTAGTCCTGAGGTGCTAACCCAAAATAGCCTGATGAAGTGATGTCGTCTGACCCAGCCTGATCTAATGACAGTTTGCTCTGGGAAGTCTCTGGGACAAGATATTTCAGTTATTTATGTCCATTTTAGTGTGGTTTAGACATCAAATATTAATTGCTGGCCAGACATGGTGGTGGTAAAGACTTACGTGGACTTAGCTGTACTGCACTTTCCTATGATCTTCTCTAAGAAGGAAATAAGAAATGTAGGCCTCCATAACATATATGCTGCATAGCTCATAGTAAGTAACCAGTTTTGTTGTTGTTTTTTTTAAATGAATTTATTTATTTTTGGCTGTGGTGGGTATCTGTTGCTGCACACCGGCTTTCTCTAGTTGCGGCGAGCAGGGGCTACTCTTCGTTGTGGTGCACGGGCTTCTCATTGCCGTGGCTTCTCTTGTTGCAGAGCATGGGCTCTAGGCACGCGGGCTTCAGTAGTCATGGCACGTGGGCTCAGTAGTTGTGGCTCGCAGGCTCTAGAGCACAGGCTCAGTGTTTGTGGCACATGGGCTTAGTTGCTCTGCGGCATGTGGGATCTTCCCAGACCAGGGCTCGAACCCGTGTTCCCTGAATTGGCAGGCAGATTCTTAACCACTGTGCCACCAGAGAAGTCCAGTAAGTAACCAGTTTTATTGAAGGAATGACTGGGGGAAAATGAATAAATTTGTACATACATGTGCTTAAAGAGAGAGAAGGAAATTGAGAGAAAGGAAATGAAGAACCAGTAAGAAAATGTTAAATGTCAGAAAGTCAAGTAGGCAATAAAGATTTTGAAGAGTGTACAAAGGAGAATTAGTAAGAGAATGAAGTGTCTGATAAGGAATTAATAAGATGTCTAGATAGTTGAGAATATATTAGGCACTATGTATAAAATTTGCCTGTTATAGTATTTTCCTGCTAATCAAAGTATAACGTGGACATCCATAAAAGATGTTGAAATTTCTGTGCTCCCAATGGAAATATGATGAGATTTATTTAAATCAAGGCTATATACTTCTACACCTCAATAAGGATATAATATGTTAATTGAATCTGGGGCTGAGGCCCTTTTCATTTTGTCAGCTACTAGACTACAAGTTAATTATGAGTTCTTTGTACTTATCCTACAAGAAAAGCAAAGTTCTCATAATATTATATTTGAAAGGCATCCAGCACTCAAGTGACTATATTTCCATGTTTCATAGTCTAAGGAATTACACTATTGTAGAAAATGTTTCAGGGTTCTTTACATTGTTGTCTTGGGTTACTCTATGCTAATCTAGATCATTTTATAGCTATAGAAACTAAAGAGCTATAAAGTGAACCACCAAGAGAAACTCATAATAAAATATTAAATTAGACGTTCTCCCTAAAGAATAACTACATCTGAAAAGTGAATGAGGTATTTTGTTAGGTACATGCATTTTCAGAGTTAACTAGGGTGCCATTTAGCAAATTGGAGTAGTTTTTGCAAACTTCCCAAGAGGTCTGAAAGAAAGGAATGAGTTTCGCAAAGTGCCTGTTTTTCCACTGGGGAACAATTGAAATTAGAAGAATCTGTTTGAATAAATGGCTTCTCCCTCCCTGTGTGTTCACAGAACAATTGTAGTCAATACAGGATTTTCCCATTTTACCAACTAGGGTGGGGAGAAGTAATCTAAAACTTGTGTCTAAGGCTTCCCTTGCCAAAAGCTCTTTTAACTGCAGTCATCTTGGGATGGCTGAAATTAGGAATTTCGAGGAAACAAGAAGATGAACTGGTTGGATGAACTATAGAGATTTTATCCAGCACTAATAGAAAAGAACTTTTCCTGGAATCCTAAAATTAAATATGGTTTCCAGAAGGTAAAGTACAATATGGATAGATTTAGTCACTGTTCCAAACTAAACCTATGAAAGATATCTTCAGGTGACTAAAAATAAAAGTAGGTATTTTGTTACAGTTATTTCAAATAAAAAATTTCCTGTTACTAGGAATAGTAATGATAGTTAATGATAAGCTATAAATATCTAATATTATTTACCATTTTGTTAATTACCAATGGGAGAATGATAATATCCTCCAACTCATGAAAAAGCACAGTAGAGACAACTGGAGACAGTAAGTTGCAATGGTTAAAAGGGAAAGTTCTGGAGTTGGTTCACCTGTGATGAAAATCTGGTTCCACTATTTACTGTCTAGGTGAACTTACATAATTGTTAACTTTTAAAATTCTGTTTCTCTAATTATGCATAATTATATAACATAACATAATTATATGTTTAGATCATTAAATTGAATGATGCAGCCAAAGGGTACATGTCACAGTGTCTGACACATAGCAATCATAAAGGTGAAGACATATTGTCAGTTCTGCCATTATTTATTTTTGTCTCTTTTCCCCATAGCTTTTCAGCAATGTTTACAAGTTGTGCCATTGGCATTTAAGTTGGTTGATCCATTAAAAATAATTTCCTGTTTCTTAGCTAATGAATAGATGTTAACTAACGTCTTTATATGAAGAATTACTACTTGAGGTATGATTTTTTTTTTTTAAGTGGCAAATGAATGGTAAAGTGCTAAAGGAAGTGAGCCTAATTTATTCACAAAGCATGGACACATGTCTATGTGGATGTCTATGTAGGTGATGGATGCTAATTTAAAGGTGGCCAAGGGATCATGGCCAATTATTAAATTCATTTATATTTTTAACGTTTTGTGAAATTAATAATGCCTTAATGATCTTGCTGATGTTTCTGGAGACGCACTCGCTAGAATATGGAAGGTGACCATTACTTCTTGAAAGATTTCACTCTGTTCACCTTTCACAATTGTATACATCTTGTGATAGACCTGCAGAAGATAAGAACTTTCTCACAGAGTCAAATGGAGTGAAGCTTCTCTCTCCTAATGACTAAAAGGGAAAAAAAAAGTAAAGATCCCAGTTCTTAGAACCTGGAGATAGTGTGAATGGGTCCCAGGAGGTGCCAGACCAAGCCATGGAGATGACACATGACTGGGACCAGTGCAGAAGAAATTCACCCCTCTACAAACAGTGTTTATACTCAGCTATGTCTGAATATAAGGGGCTATTTGGTTTGCATCCATTTATTGGGAAGTGTTTAATTTTGCTTCTAATAATTTTATATGTGTACAGTAATTCACATTTAGTATACACATATGGTGACTTCGCACTTCAGAACTACAGTACATTCTAGATTAAGAAATCAATGTTTTAGTTGAGTTTTGAAACCATTGTAAGCACTGTGAGGATAGATGTTTCTGTCTTACAGATGAAGAAATTGAGTCTTAGGTAGGTCGGGTAAATTGCTTATTGCCACACAATTACTAAATGGTAGAGTTTGGGTGCAAAAATCACAGACTTTCTTCATTTTCCATTATACTGCTATGCCTAATAAAGCAAGCATTTTCATATGACTTTTTTTGATCATGTATGTAGATTATGCCATTTTTATTTAAAATAATTCAGCTTTTTCTAAAAGAATGATGCATTCCTTTAATTCCTAATTATGTATTTTGCTTCTATCATCTGCATTCAGATACCAATTTCACTGCTTAGTAGCTGTGAGAACTTGCATAACTTAATCCCTCGAAGACTGTTTTGTTTTTCTCCTCTGTAAAATGAAAATTCTCAGGATTCTTATTTAAAATGCAGAGTCCTTCTTGGACCTCTTCAATCTGAAAAAATATATATGAGTAGGCTTACAAGATGATTCGTATGTACATTACAATTTGAAGTTAACCACATTTATCTCAACTTTAGCTTATATATTCCCTGGTAATAGCTGTTTTAGAGAAATCTAAATATATGTGGTCTATAACCTCATTCACAGAAAAAAAATTTTAATTTTATATTTAAAAGTAATATTAGATGTTATGTAATAAATAAGAAAATTTTTTGTGGACTTTAGTTTAAAAATTGTATTATATTTTAGTTATTGTGGGAGCACAAAAATTTACCTGTTTCATTTTTTTTAAATAACAGGAATATATGTCTATTTTAGAAAATTTTTAACTTACAGAAAAATAGACAAAAATACAGACTGTTATGTTTTGGTCCTCTTCCTCCTTCATTCCCTGCTTCTTCTCAGTGTCCTTTGCTGTCTCATCTTCATCATCCAAAACCTGTGAATATTGGTGTGCTCAGGGCTCAGTCCTCAGAAGTGTTCTCTTCTCTATTCTCTCCCCAGATAATTTCATCAGTTCCTAGGGCTTTCAAGTTACCTCTCCATGCTGACAATTCTTAAATGTATATCTCCAGCCCTTAACTCTTAAGAAATTCTAGATTCTTAGGTCTATGTGCATACTTAACTTATTCACTTGGATTTCAAAGAGTTTGTAGACTGAACATGTCCATAATCAATTTCCTGGTCCTTCTGTAGTTTCCCTTATCTCCTGCCATCCAGCTACTGAAATCGAAAACCTTAGGATTATCCCTGAATCCTCCCTTTCTTTCCCACCTCATTTTTTTTTTTTTTTAAGCCACGCTTTGGCATGTGGGATCTTAGTTCCTGACCAGGGATTGAACCCGTGCCCCCTGCAGTGGAAGCACAGAGTCTTCACCACTGAACCACCAGGGAAGTCCCCCAACCTCATTTTTAACCCTTTAGCAAATCCTGTTGGTTCTGCCATCAAAATGTGCTCAGAATCCCCCAGGCTCTTCTCAATACTGCCAGAGTGATGGTGTTAAAACTCAAGTTAGATCACATTACTCCTCTTATCAGAACCTTCTGTGGCTTCTCTTTTCACTCAGCATGTAAGCGAAAGTCCTTAAGCTGTTCCTGCAAAACATTCCCTGACTTCCTCTTATTACTCTCCTGTTTACTTCATTCCAGACATGCTGGTCTCCTTGCTCTTTATCTAAAATGTCAGCATATTTCTGATTTAGGACATTTGCACCACTGTTTTCTAAGCAAGAACATCTCTTCTACCAACACTAACATGAATAACCTGTTCATTTCCTTGCCTCTGTTCCAGTATCATAAGTGAGGTCTTCCCTGGTCATCATAACCCTATTCCCCATCCTCTGCACTCCCTTGATTTCCTATTCCTTTGTTTTCTCTCCCTTTTGCCTCCCTCCCTCCCTCCTCCCTCCCTCCACACACACCTGTGTTTCCTTCCTTTCTTCCTTTCTCCCTCTCCATCCCTTTCTTCTTCCCTCTCTCCCTTCCTCTCTTTATTTTTTTCTTTTTCTTTTTATCCACCATTAAAGCAGGGACTGCTGTATATCTAGTAACTAGACATATGAGGTACTAAGCAAATGTTTATTTAAAGAATGTAGAGGCACATTGTCTAAGTTTTGGTTCTTTCAGAAGCAGAATTAGAGTTCAAATAGTTTATTTGGAAAGTGCATGGAACATGGAAGGGAAATAGAAAGGTGCCAAAGGGGAGGGATGACAGCTGGCTTCCATACGGATGACTGAAACTCACTCTCCCTGCGAAATTCTGCAAAGCACATGCCTCAACTTATCTACTTATGGCAAAGGCAGGCTGATGCATTGACCCACCAATTTCTGACAATACTAGTTGAGGGCTGCTCCCAGGGAGGTGTTAATTACCTTGTATTTCTAGCCTGCCTCTCTATCCTAAACTTCCAAGGTTACAGCAAAAGAGCTTTCAGGTATACAAATGTAGATAACCTGGAAATGAGGTTAGGGGAGCACAAACACAGACACACACAAACACACACTGATATGGCTGTGAGCACTTCCAACAACTGCTGCATATGTTAAAAAACCCTCTTATATTATAGATATATTTGCCATCATATTGGAGGATCCTTTAATTATTCAGGCCTATATTTTGGGAAATAACATATATAATGGAGTGCAGAAAACTCCAAAATGAAAATTCCCATAGTTAAAAAGTTTACAACTGGGTGTACTGAATAAAGTACCCTATCAATGGAATTCAGCAGATGGCCCCACTATTTCACTGGCGACTAGTGAAATTCCTTACATGATATGACCTGTGAAGAAGTGTTCAGTATCAAGTACATAGTTTTACTACAACTTTGTTGTCCTTCCAAAATCTTTTCTGCTATTACCATTCACAAAGTCTCTTTAAATTATATATTGATTGAAGATTTCATCATAGCTTGTATCAAAATAATTACACTTATGATATAAACAAAATTATTTCTCCCCAGCTCAACATTCAGAAATCTCATGCTTAGTAAGATCACTTTTAGAGTTTAACCTATTCTGCTGATTGAAGTAGCATGAGCAGTAATCCATGGTGCCTGATTTCCATCGCTACTGCATTACCATGTTACAAAGCTAATACTGCTAATGCGGCATTAAAGCATCAAGGGACCTGGGAGAGCATCTGGTCTCTAGCCTCTGTTTTAGAGATGAGGTTTTTCATTCATTTATCTTGGCTTTTCCTGTGTTTGATTTAGAGGCTCTGGCTCATTTGATCGTGTCAGGTAACACAACTCTACACTGCTTACTGTTGAATATTTAATCAATAAAGGCAGTTAAAAAAACCCACCTTTACTCAGTTAAGGTCTACTACTCTGTACTTTTTCTACAAGAGAGGAGGGAAAAAAAAAAGAAAGGAAAGGTAACTTGATTACTTGTTCATTAATAGTCCAGAGGACATTCCTAAACCATATGCCCAAAGACTATATTTCCCTTTTACTAATAGTTTTTATGCCTCTCCTGTGAAGCATATCTGATAAGATTTAGGTAACAGACTAATCCTCAAAGTTTTTCTTAAAGATCTGGATGCCAGACACTTAGGGCCATTTTGGACTAAATTAAGTGATGTATAAATTATATGGCTTTTCATCTTGTTGGTGAGTCTGTCTTTAGGCTGAGAGTAAAAACAAGAACTGATGTATTAGTATTAGTTGTCATAGCAGTTGGAGCCCTGAATCGGAAATTTTCTTTTTTTCTCAAAGGAAAAGAATATGGGGCAAGAAACTGGCAAAGGTATTATCAAATAGTTCCCCATGTGTTTGGATGTTAAATAATGAAGATTATGACATTCTTGTTGTTTACATGTTATAATTTCCTTAAGAACAGTCGATAAATCCACTAAATATTTACTGAGTATTGACTATGTGCTAGGCACTGTACTAGGCATCAAAAAGTATGACATTAAAATAATAGTCCTTTTAAAATATAATAGCAATCATTTGCTAATCGATTGTTAGTGTGGACTGAAACACAGAAAAACAGAGATTAGGTTTAATTCAAATCTCCTAAAAATGAGCATATTTTCTATCAATCTGTATAGCTTCTCTAGTTTTCCCATAGTTTGTTATATATATTCACGCAGATATATATGTATATATGTAATATATGCAAAATATATGTAAGTGAGTATTTCATAGATATAGTAGATACATTTGTAAGATAATCCTGACTTCTTGTTAAATTTTTATAATTGAACCTATATAATGTGTGTGCTAAGAAATTGATGAGTAAATTTTTTGGCCATATTCATGTATAGTGCTTTAACTCATAAAATCTTGTGAAAACAATACATTTTATATTAACAATAAAATTGGGCACTTTGTATTTAATATTTTGTGGTTTATATAATCACCATCATGATGACTCTATACACACAAAGAAACACATAAGTATTTGTATGAATAAACTAATACTTGCAGCTTATGATACTGATTTTTGCACTTAGCATGTGGCAGGTACTTTCTAAAAATTAAAGAAATATTAACTTATTTAATGTTTACAATAGCTCTACAAAAAATGTACTATTATTAACCCCATTTTATACCCTAGGAAGGTGAGCCCCATAAAGATCACTTAACATGAGGGGAGGGATAAATAGGGAAATTGAGATCGACATATATACACTACTTTGTATAAAATAGGTAACTAACAAGAACCTACTGTATAGCACAGGGAACTCTACTGAATACTCTGTAATGGCTATATGGGAAAATAATCTAAAAAAGAGTGGATATATGTATATGTGTAACCGGTTCTCTTTGCTATACACCTGAAACTAACACAACATTGTAAATCAACTATTCTCCAATAAAAATGTTAAATAAATAAATAAATAAATAAAAAGATTAATTAACTTGCCCAAGGAGACAGATGATACATGGAGCTGCAGTTTGAATCCAAGGAAACTGACTCGAGTCAGTGTTCTTAATCACTGATGTATATGTTTGTGGGTACACACACACACACACACACACACACATGCAGATGGAAGAGTAGAAAGAACATAGACTTAGATTTGTTGCAGTACAGAGTTGAATTTATATTCCAGCTTTTCCTCTTGCTAGTTCTGTAACCCAGGAAGTATTTGCATTCTGTGTGTCTCAGTAGATATAGGCACATCTCTCTGACACAGTAAATGAATTAAATAATATTGTGTATAGGGTAGAATGTGTGCAACATGGTGTTGTACCACATAATGGTCAATAACTGCACTTCCTTTAATTTGTGCTATTTCTGAATATGCTATCTAAACATTGATTTACCAGAAATTTCTCAATGAGGGTGTTCATGGGAGGGTTAGTGAAGTTTTAAATTCTGGATTGGTAATTCAAGTCTATCTTTTAAATACATATGTTATATATATTTATTTTATTTATAATATATAATATATATTGTAAATCTTATCACTTTAATTAAAGGGTAAAATGAGCATGTACACACATAAATTGAAATTTAAATGAAAGATAATAAATCTAAAATATATATATGGAATACTTTATCTTTTTAGTATACCTTATTTAATGAAATTTTATGGGAAATATTTAGTTAGTACTTCAGGGACAATAAGTCAGGGAGCTTTTCTTAGCTTATAAAATGAGGTGGAAGAAGTTTGAAATGGAAGAGGAAGGGGAGAAAGTGTCATTTTAAATAGGAATGGAGCCAATTTAGATTTTGTAGATCATGAAATAGATAACTTGGAGCTATTAGGGAGATTGTTCCAAGGGGAACTTTTCTAGACAAATAATAAAGACTACAATAAAATAAAACCTAGTGAGAGCGATTTTCTCCTTCAGATGTAGGCTTTCATTTCTATATGACCTGGCATTGACCTACACAATGCATAACCAAGATTAACTTTGGGATTAGAGAAAAGAAAAAGGCTCGGAGGTGCTATGGAGCTGCTGCTCATAACCTCTCCTGCTTGACCCTAGATTAGATTCTCGTAAAACCATAAAGTATCCAAGATATAATCACTACATTTTTTAAGCTTCTAAGTCTCAGAAAAAGCAAAGCACAGTCACCTTCCCAATTGTCACCTCCCCAATTGTCACCTCCAGAAGGGAGGAAACCCAACTTCATGGCTCAAAGTTTCGCCATTCCTTCTCTTTCTTTATTGTGTGTGTGTGTGTGTGTGTGTTTATCTTGCTTTTCCACATTCAGTCCTCTAGTGGCTATTTTAGTCCCCAGTCTCTTTCTTGTCAATACAACTATAAAGGTGGTTGAAATTCTGAGTTCCTGTAGAATAACAGCTTAATCCTAACCTCCTCACACATGCTGGCAGTCCTTGGTGTCCTTGGCTTGGAGGTGCATCACTCTAACCTCTGTCTCCACTGTTGATGGTATTTTTCTCATGTGTCTGTTTCTCCTCCTTTTCTTATAAGAACACCCATCAAACTGGATTTAGGGTCTACTGTATTCCACTGTGACCTCACTTGATTACATCTGCAAAGACCCTGTTGCCAAGTAAGGCCACATTTAAAGGTGTCAGGGCTTTGGACTTGAACATATCTTTTTGGGGAACACAGTTCTACCCATAAAAACACCTGTGGTAAAAGTAGAAGTTAAAGAATACTATACATTAATTTAAAATTAAATGGGGCAAATGAAAATCAGAAGCCAGCAGAGTCAGCTTCAGAGCACTCACCTGAACAGCATCAGGAAGTCTTCACAGAAAAAAAAGAGAGTGCAGCAAGGGTATTTATGGTGGCAGAGCACATGTAACTTCACTGCTGGGAAGACAGACTCCCACACTGGCTGGAAGATTACTAACATCAGATTTGAGACCAGCTTGTTCACCAAGTATTAAATTCTGACAAAGTGCTGTCCTTGGGTGAACTCTGTCCTCAAAACTTTGGCTACTCCCTGCAGCCCTGCAAATGCTCTCGTGCGTACTCCCTCCCAGTGTCAAAGCAGCTACATCTGGTACACGAGCAACAGGACTGAATGTTCTGTTGATAATCACTGTCCAGAGTAAATTCTTGTTATTTGCTCAGATTTGTGTATGTGCTATTCATATGTCAAGTTAACTCTGGACACCCCTGATACATAAGTTCTACTTCTTGCCTATACAAAACATTATTGTTCATTACATGTTTAAATAACCATAACTGCCGTCTCTTGGGAGCCATATAGAAAATCAGTATTTGAAGTTGAAGTGAGTTACGTCGCTGAATATTTTAAAGCATCGTTTCAGAAAAAGAAGTCATAACCTTAACTGTTTAAATCACGTGAATATCACAGGAAGCATATTTCCACAAGCATAGCTCAGATTATTGAATACTGATGATGATAATCAGAAATAGCTATGATAAATTCATTATTTTACTTTTTTAAGTAAATTGAAGAAGTTAAAAGAAGGTAGGGATGGAAGAATTGGACAGGCAATGAAGATGCTGGAGAATTCTGTGTGGTAGGACTACCTCTCTTTGAGACAGGGAAAGCGATGGAGATTTTAACGACATTGTTTCCTATCTTCCCAGAAAGTGAAAGAGAAGGGCATATAACTCAAGCAGTCAAAAAGGTGAAATCAAGTACCGAAGAAAACAGAAACAAGAGTTATGCCAAGATAAATGTTTTCAAAGGAGTTCCAATCCAATTCCAAGAATTAATAGCTGCCTAGAAGCCCAGGGAAGTTATAGGACTAAACAGCAAAGCAAGTGGGTACTGATTCTCATAGCCAATGTAGAAATTAAATAAAATTCCACTTCTACATGGTGGGGGAAATGGAATTGCTATTTGAGATTGCCAAGGAAATCTTACTGCTTATTTTCACTTAGTTTAGGTGCACTTAGTGCTTGATATATATGCAATAAGGTGTTCTTAATTAAATAAATTTCTTGAAAGAAAATGGATGATAAAGATCCTTATTCTTAGGTTAGATTTGTGAATAACTGTGTGGATTGAGGTAATATACATATATTATTAAAATCTATTTCATTTTAAATTTGTATTTGATTATCTTTACTCTTGATCAAACAGGCTAAGTAGCAAGGAAGCAAAGTTGTTGATCATGTGAGATCTTAAATCTCTTGAGGTCAGCTCCCTCTGTAATTCAAAAGAAGATTCTCATTTTTGTGATATGCCTGTGAATGCAGTGAGCTGTGTGAAACACTTTTTGTTTAAACTTTATTAAGAATAGCGTGTGGTTAAAAATAACATTATAAGAATAGCTGAATAAACAAACTAGTCACATGAGCTATCAAAAATTATATTATGGGGCCTCCCTGGTGGCGCAGTGGTTGAGAGTCCGCCTGCCGATGCAGGGGATACGGGTTCGTGCCCCGGTCTGGGAGGATCCCATATGCCGCGGAGCGGCTGGGCCCGTGAGCCATGGCCGCTGGGCCTGCGCATCCGGAGCCTGTGCTCCGCAACGGGAGAGGCCACAACAGTGAGAGGCCCGCATACCGCAAAAAAAAAAAAAAAGAAAAAAAAAGAAAAAAAAATTATATTATGGCATGTTTAGCCATAGGAGGGAAAAGCTAGTAGTCACTATATTGGATTATAAAGAGGGAGCACTATTTGTGTTTGATGATGAAGTAGACTTTACCGCTGTGAAGACTGCAACTGGATCTCATTTCCTTAATTAAAGTGGCTTTCTGAACCCTTTGACTATGAACCAGAGTAACATATTTCACATTACAACCTACTACACACACACACACACACACACACACACACACACACACACAGTGACTCAAAAGTTCTATTGAACAGTGGTTACCCTTTACCCTTATGCAGGAAATGCTCTCTTGCGTGTTCTGCCCCATTCCCACTCAGTCTATTCCATGTTTTAAGAAATTCTCTAATCCTTCTTTAAATTGCTTTCATAACCTATTAATGGTTCAAGCTACAAGGTACAGTTTTCAATGTGCTGTTCTACACATGCCCAAGAGACATGGAACATGACATGTGCCCTCTGTGAATATCCCTCAAACTCAACAGGGCCTCAGCACAGCAGGCAAACAGGATATAGTTAATTACACATTAGAAAAGGGTGAAGGAAAATGTAACTAAGAGGAAGAAGAAAGAGGAACAAAGTATCTGTGGAGATAAGTTTGTTAAAATCGGTGGGAGACAAAGGAGGCATATGCACTTGTGAGGAATGAAAGCTCTCTGGACTCCTTCCTTCTGCTGAGGACGTAGCGCTTTCAGTGTGAGTCTGCATAGAGGTAATTTCAGAATGCGGGAATGTACACTAACTTCTTGACTAGAGCTCTAAAGCTCTCATCTTTTCTAATTTCTAAGTAATTTTGTTTTCAGGAGGGATAAACTGTGTAAACTAATTAAATTCGTTTGCCGAGAATAATTGGCGTGCTCACGTTTCATAAAGGTAGTTTAAAAATGCATATTACGGGCTTCCCTGGTGGCGGAGTGGTTGAGAGTCCGCCTGCCGATGCAGGGGATACGGATCCGTGCCCCAGTCTGGGAAGATCCCACATGGTGCGGAGCGGCTGGGCCCATGAGCCATGGCTGCTGAGCCTGCGCGTCCGGAGCCTGTGCTCCGCAACGGGAGAGGCCACAACAGTGAGAGGCCCGCGGACCACAAAAAAAAAAATGCATATTACACATAGTGTAATATAGTCTCCAGAAAATTCATTCCTGAAAGAGGTTAAATTGGAACTATATACATATACTTTGGGTATTTTTAATGCAGTGTGTAGTGAATTTATAATTAATATTAAGCTAGTGTCTTTTAAAAAACATTTTCACAAAATTAATAGAAAACATAAGAACCTGGGTCATTTGAAAACTAGGACCAGATTTAGTCATAGCAAGAGGAGTACATCATGTTCATAGGGCCACCTCCAGGAATATTTGTCACGATGCCTAAAGCTGTGTGATTAGACATATACGTGGGTGAGTAAGCAACTATCCTGAAAAAGAACAAATGCTCCTTGGAAAATTACCTTATTAATTATGCTCACATTAATGGATATTAGCAAAATCATATTGTTTTAACACCTAGTTAAAATAAGCTGCACATAAGGAAGAGGAATTTGGGGAAGAAGTTTGAGAGAGGGGTGAGGTACACAGTATATGGGGCTCTCTGATGCCTGAATGGAAGCCAGAGAGAAACATGCATACACTTATTTAGGAATGTATCAGAGGATTAGAACTTATCAGAGAAGTAAGAGGAATGCTTCAAATTTTCAAACTTTGGTGAAAATATTTTCTATTGAGAACCCTTCTCTTTTTGAAATCCTTTTTTTTTCTAAGATTGCGTGAAATTGTGTATAATGCACATCAAGATGCATTTATCAGCAAAATTACCCCCATTTTTTTCCAAAGCATGCATACTCTTACTTCACTTATATTTGTAATTTATTCTATCAAGTACTTAGATAGTACCTAACAGGAGTATAGGCTCTTTACCAGATTACCAATCCCAGAAATGATAGAAGTAGTAGGAAACTCCTTTCATATATAGTGTAGTTATTACAAGAATTCTTAAATAGTTATGGAATGAACAGTTATTACTCAAAAATAATTATTGGACACCTTCTATATCAAGGCCCTTCACTAGATAAATAGATATACAGAGATAAATCAGATATTACTTTTATTATCCGAGAGAATCTCAACCAGATGAGAAATTTCCAAGATATGCCACTGTTTCTCTATTGGCTCCTTTGACAGTGTGCAAGCAACCACATCACCTCTGGAAAGTGGCACTTACATGTCTGACAGAGCTAGACAAATAGAATCAGTCATCTGTTTGGCTCTGATCAGATAGAGTTATCATTGTGCTCACAGCAAACTCCTGGCTTTGTATTTATTTCCTGAGTAATGTGGCTAAAAGCTTGTGTACACTGACAACACAGTAAGTGTATCATAATTAAGACTTTTGTTCGAATGCGTAATCCCATCCATGGTACCCTCAGGAATAAACAATCACTGAAATTCATTTAGCCACTGGAAACACAACTCTATCAAGAATCATGTGAGCCTATGTATATCATAACAACTCACTCTGTTTTGGACTCCTCGTAGGATTTGATTAGTATCTGTTTCATTTCATTTAAAACTGTTTTTTTTTGGGGGGGTGGGGGTTAGAGCTTTTCATATATTGTCCCTAGACCTGTGCAGTATAGGAATAAAATGTTAACCTGAGTGTGAATTAGTGGAGTTTAGTAATTCCTATTAAAAAAAAAGTGATCTGATATATCAGTTTATGACTTAGAGCCTTCTAACCACACTGAAGCACTACCTACCCTCATGATGCAGAACCATGTTGTGTTGGATAACATCCATATCCCATAAGTACTTATTCTATATGTGGTAAGCTAGGGAACTCACAGCTTAAACTAAATTGTAAATTTAAATATTTCTATGGAGGTTTTTTTTTTTTTTGGTAAAGGAATTGTTTCATTTCAAGAAGGATATTCTCATTTCCCTTCTTTGTGTTCTATGAGAAAAAAAAAGTTTGCATTCAGATTAGACCAACAGATTAGATTTGTATTTAGTGGCAGTCTGGCTGTGATATCAACCATCTCAGTGAAGTTTGTGGTTAGCTCTGTGACTAACAAACTAACCAAAAATAAACTCTTGGTGTTCAAAAAGAAAAAATTAAAGCAAACATGGCATTTGAGCCGGATCTCAACTTCACTTTACTAATCCCACCTAATTTAAGCATAACATATATTTCACCTTTCTCCCTCCTCATCCTCACATTTTGTTTGCAAGGTACAGCCATGAGAGGTAGCATGTTTCAAATACAATGTCAGTTATGGTATTTGTGCTGTTATGTGTTACTCTTCTACTCTACACCCATAACAGACATTAGTCATAAATCACACCACTCTTTCCTGTTGAGCCTTTCAGCATCCTCAAAATAATATCTGAGGTGCCTCTACTGGTTTGCCATTCCTGCTTCTTAAGTATCAGTTTTGGGATTAGGAGGCCCGTGTTCAAATCTCAGCTCTGCTACTCATTAGCTTCATGCTCTTGGGAAAGCTATATAGCCTTTTCTGATCTTTATTTTATTTTCCTATGAAGTATGGTAATAAAAGCTGCTTCATAGGCTTGTTAGCAAAGGCAGAATGAGCTAAGATTTGTGAAGAATAAGTGCATAATGCATGATAAGTGATGAATAACTTACAACATTTATTATTTAGGAGACCCTCATATATTACCAGGGTATTCAGTACAGAACACTTCATAGTGTTTAGCAAATGTTTTTGTCATTGTCAACGTACCAGTACAGTTAATATCCATGAGAGTAGGGACCGTATAATCCCATCCTAGTGTACTGTAAGGTAGTGCTATCTATTTTAACAAAAATACTGAAAATTTCAGTGACTTAACGCAATAGAAACTATATCTTGTTCAGGTCGTGACCTTAGATGGGTGAATGGTTTCGCAAGGGAACCCTCCTTTACACGGTCTTCAACTCATGGCTTTCCATGTTGCCATGGTCATCTCCATGCCAACTATGGAGAAAGTGGAGAATTTTATGGGCATACATCATATCCACTCATATTCCATTGTCTAAAGCTCAATCTTATGGTCATACGTAATTGCTACAGAAAACAGGAAATAGAGTCTACTGTGTACCTAAGAAGAGGCTGTGTATTTTGATGAACATTTTGTAGTCCTTGCCCCAATAACTATACCTTGATACAAAGGCCAAAATCTAAACATATGGTCTATATAATAGTAATTACACACACAGGTTAACAGTGGGTGAATCTGTACCACAGGATCTAAAGTTTAAGTGGCTGCCTAAAATCATATTGCTAATTAGTAGAAGATCCTAGGAGATAAAGACTCTAGTTACCAGTCTAGCTTTTTTTTTTTTACTATGCCATCTGGTAATTGAGATATAATTTGTCATGTTCAATTACTCCCAGAAGCATTTCTGTAGTTAATGCAAATAATGAATACATATAGTTTTATTTAGAATATTTTACACACCCTGTTTTCTTGACTCACTGCTAATGTGGACACAGCTGAAACCTATTAGTTTAATTAGAAGTCATTGAAACATCATTCATTTCATTTTTCCTTTATTTGTTGCTAGTAATTAAGATTGTAAATACATTGGATGGGTAGTGAAGGCCATTTAACACATTTTCTAGCCTCCTTTGAAAGTACTGGTGGTAGATAAAGATAATCTAGTTATAATACCCATTGTAGTGTTATTTAAGTGCCATTTATCTTTTATTGCACTATATAAATATGGTAAACTCTTAAAAATTTGTATAAGACAACGTATTAGGAAACTCTTTTTTGTCTCTATTTCTTAACTGCTTTTGAAATTTAAGGTGATTTTTTTGCCTGTTTTAATAATTAAAAAATAGTGTTGTTTCTTTTATTGTCCATATGCTGGAAAACATCCAAATGGTACAATAGTAATTTATGGCCTTTCAAGTTCTGTGCAATCCAATTAAATCCCTGTGCCTTCTGATTCTAATAATTGTTATTTTGTATTGTGATTGAAAGGTTTTCAAGTATCACAAAAGAGAGTGGTAAGAAAAAAGTTGATAGGCTTAAACAGTGAAATTCTTTTCAAGTGTGGCAGGAACCAGTTTTAGTTTTAATTCATTTTATAACTTGTATCATTTTGAGCAGAAGTTTCTGCCACCATGGGAAGTCTCCCGTGTTCATGTTCCTTTTTCCTAAGCATCCTAGACCCTTGTGAAAACTTCAGAAACCCCTATTACCCAGCTAGCACAGATTCTTCTCTGTGGCTGAGCCAGGGGCTAGAGAAGGGATTTTGTATCATCTGTTAAAACATTTTGACATTAGGCAGTATAAGGTTACTATAGACATAACAGAAATTTTTTAGTGGGACATAATGAGAAGAGACAGAAGAAGGGATAATATTGCATTTGTGTACTTTGTTTGCTTTTTACTTTCTTCTCAAAGTTGTACAAAGACAGAAGTGAATGTCCCTATTAGAGAAAACTGGAAGGCTTTGGGTGACTGACATTATAAACCCTCCCAATACAAACAAAGGATGCTGGACTAAGGAGCAAGGTGTGCATATTCATGTACAGTGCTGTCTTATATATCAGCAGTACCAAGGAGTTGATGCCACAATAATGGAAGGCACCCTTTGAACACTAATTTCTTTATTGGAGCAAAATGGTGAAGCTCTTCAGCAAACATCGTTGAACTCTACAAATCAAGTATTAGACTAGGTACTATACAGATGTAATTCCTACCCTCACAGAGTTCATTGTAGACTTAAACACATTCTTTAATAAGCCAATTCATAATTCTGTAGTCACAGGTTTATTATTATTTATTATTATCATGAGTATCAATTATTATAGTTTTAGGAATATACTAGTACTTTCAACTTGTTGAAAATTGTAGATATTTGTCCATGTTTGTCACTAAATGGCCTCACAACTTTCCACTATACTTATTTAGAATCTTCCCTTCTTATTGCTATATTGTATATTCCTTTTTATCTGCTTCCTCACTGTGTGTTAGTTTCAGTCTATTACATCACTTCCAAATTCCACAGTGAACTTCTCAGCCTTGTTAATGGAAGGCAGAGAAATTTACTTAATCACTAGATTTTTGTAGGATTCTTCATATAATACAATAAAGAGGTCATTAAACATTTTATGCAAAGGGCTAGATAGTAGATATTTTAGGGTTTTGGAGACATCTAAGATCTCTGTTGCGTATTCTTTGTTTTTCTTTGCAACCCTTTATAAACATAAAAACCACTTTTAGATTGATAGCAATAAGAAAAAAAAACAGGCTGTGGCCCAAACTTGGCGTACAGGTTGTACTTTGTCAACCCCTAGTTATAACCTATGAAGTCAGCAGTATTTAAAGTTCAATTGACTTCTAAGTTCAAGTGATTGCTGTTTTGTGTACCTCTAGTTATAAAATAGTAGGGAAAATTAGGAGAGTGATAAACATGGAAAAACAACCAAATGGATTATCAGTCTCTAGCAAACAGAAGACTCATATGTGAACAAACCAAATGGAGACACATTTCACCTAAACTGTAATTTACTTCATAGATTTCTCAGTAGTAAATGTGTAGATGAGCTGTATATTATTAATGGTATCTATACAGTAAAGTTTTTCACTTTCAGAATTATTTTGCTCCTAGACATTACAATGCTTAAGATTCTATTGGATAAAACAACCCCCCTTCCTTTTTGATATTTGGTAAAGTCGCTGCCACATGCAATCCTTTAAAATTACCCTATATTTTGGTATAAGAAATCGTATGATATTTATTGTGAAGGCTTTACAAATAATCTCTAAGGGGTAGTAACTAAAATTCTGTTTTGTTCCAGCATTACATACTGTCACAGAAATGAATGTGATGCCTTATTGTGAAAATATAGCTCTTGCAAAATTGGCTGAGCCGTTCACCTTGGGAAATGGATTAAACCACTTAGGTTCTTAGCTCGTTTTCATAACCAAGGCAATTCTCCACAGCACTTAGAATGTTAAATTTAACCGTCAACTTGTGGGTCTTGACCTGCATTGTAAAGGTTGTCAAAGTGCATGTAACAAAGCTTTTACCAAGAGCAGAAATATCCAAGCTCTCTTCCTGAGAATCTCCCTTCATTTCCTCCCCCCAGAGGAATTTTTCAATTATTATGAATGACTTAAAGGATACTTTGTTTTAGTTTAAGTGTCACACTTTCCCTTAGCTCTGCAGCTGTTAAACTGTACAATGGATATGAATCACCTGGAGGGCTTTATTAATATGTACATTCTTAAGTCCTTTCCCTATCCCACAGAGACTGATTCAGTAGTTATGGGGTGCTGCCCAGGAATTTGCACTTTTTAAAGTGTTTATGACATTTCTCATTTAGATAATAATGCATAACACCACTTTTTTTTTTTTTTTTTTTTTTTTTTCGGTCCGCGGGCCTCTCACCGCCGCAGCCTCTCCTGTCGTGGAGCACAGGCTCCGGACGCGCAGGCTCAGCGGCCATGGCTCACGGGCCCAGCCGCTCCGTGGCACGTGGGACCCTCCCGGACCTGGGCACGAACCCGCATCCCCCGCATCGGCAGGCGGACTCCCAACCACTGCGCCACCAGGGAGGGAGGCCCCCAATAGCACCACATTTTGAGAAATACTGTTGTCATCTAGGTAATTCCTATATTCCTAATTACTGAAATAAGATGAACTGTATTTTTTCTGTATTTCCATACCAACTTCTGTTTCTCTGCTGTTACACTTTGCTTGCCATGGAATGAAAGTGTGATCTTGAGCAAGGGAAAATCACGTCTGGGTTTTCAAATTTCATTCCAATGCTCTTTGCAATATACCATGCTGCATTTCCCAGCACGTGCCATCCTCAGACACTTGTAAACTCCTTGTAGCCATGGAGCTTGCCATATTCATCTGTGTATCTATTCCTGAAGCTCTGTGTTTAACACTTATTAAGAACTCAATAAATAAGGTGAGGTTCTTGAAAACACCATTCAATAAAATACTGTTTGGAGTGGCAGGCATGCAGCAGTGATGGCAGGAATCAGCGCCTTCCACATAGGTCTGGATTCAATGTCATTTGAATTTTGCCATTACTACTATGTCTGCCACTCCAAGTAGTTGGTACTTTTTTGAGTGGAATCAGGATGGCTTTGTTAAGATAGGAACAGAATGAGGCTTGCTTCAGTGCTTTCATTTGAAGGTGGTGTATAAGGGAATACACCATCCCTCATAGCAGCAGAGAATTAAGTAGGATGACATGTGTGTGGGTTTTTTTTTTTTTTTTTTGGCCATGCTGTTTGCAGGATCTTAGTTCCCTGACTAGGGATCGAACCCCGGGCCCTGGCAGTGAAAGCACCGAGTAGTCCTAACCACTGGACCTCCAGGGAATTCCCTAGGATGACATGGTTTTAAATGAAAGTTAGTGAAATTTCATGAGTATATAAAAAATCTGTTTTCAAGCTAATAAACACTGTATTCTTTTGAAAGTGGTTTTATAATCTCTCTAAGGATCTTAAAGAGAGGAAAAATAAACTTGATTTTGTTTTAAATGATGTAGACATTCCCGACTTAAAGCAAAAGTCCAATCTCAGACTCTATCACCAGATATGTGATCCTTGGTAAGTCATTTAACCTTAGTAAACCACAGCTCCTCTTATTGCCAGAGGTGGCCCTATATTGCTCTTAGGGTTCTTTGGAAGGTAAACCGAGCAATACATATAAGAACACCACACATGTGTGTATTGTTGATTGCAAAGCTAACCATTTTGTCCCAGAATGATACCTATTCTAGTTTGGTCATTCACTTGATGAGAAGCAATGTACTGATTATGGCAGTAAGACAAATATGGTTTATAATGCCAGAGCCTGTGTGTTATTAATAGTGTTTATGCCAACACACCCTGTCTTGTCAAATTACAGATTCTCCAGCTTTATCCCTCCTTTCTGAATAATCACTTTATTCATGCACACATATTTATTGAGCATCCATTATGTGTCAAGTCAATCCTAGGCACTAATGATACAACAGTGACTAAAAGTGTCCAAAATATTCATTCTTATGGAGTTTGCATTCTATTAGGGGAGGGGGATGCTGATAATAAACAAATAAATGCATAAAATATATAGTGTATCAGGTGGAAATAAATAGGGTATAGGAAAATAAATCAGAGAATAGGGATAAGGAGCTGAAGGTCTAGAATTTTAAATAGGATGGACTTGGAGGAGTTCGCTGAGGGGGTAACCTTTGAGCAAGAATGAAAAGGAGGGACTGTACCATATAGAGATAGGGGAAGAGCGTGCCAGGTAGAGGACAGCAAGTACTAAGGCCCTCAGGTGCACACGTGCCTAGTGTTTTTGAAAACAGCAAAGTAACTAGTGTGGTTGGAATGGAGCTATTAAAGGGGAGAATAGTAGGAGATTAATATAATCCTCTCCAGAGAGGTCAAGGAAGGTGGAACTGGGAGAGAGTGTGGATTCTGTAAGGCTTTGTAGGCCATGATAGAGACTTTGGGTATGAATGGCAAGAGAAGCATTGGGAGGTTTGGAGCAAAAGATAGAGATTGTTTGATTTAAAAAAAAAAAAAAAAAAATCTCTGGCTGCTGTTGAGAACAGGTTATAGAGCTGTACAGGTGGAAGCAAGGAGATCAGTTAGAAGGTTCCTGCAATATTCCAGGTGGAGATGATGATACTTGGACGTAGGTGTTTATGATGGAGGTTGAGAGAAGTGTTGAGATTCTGGGTGTGCTTTGAAGGTACATGTAATTTGGTGATGGATTGGATGTAGAATGTATAAGAAAACAGGTCATCGTTTTTTTCCTAAGGACTCAAAAAAAAGAGGTTCCTTTTTTAAATTAAAAACACTGTTGGAAGAGCAAGTTGGGTTGGAAGGAGCAAAGATCAAGAGGTTGCTTGTGGTTCTTGTACGGATATGATAAATATTATACTTCCATGCGAAGACGTCAGAATAGTATTCATTGTACAGCATAAAGCATTTAAACATGAATATGCCTGATACTCAATGTACTACTATTTTTCCTTATTTGGACTCTAAAACCATGCTCCAAAACCATGTCAGGTCTTTTCACTGACCTGACATTAAGTGGCTGGCTTTATAGATAAACAGTGTCTTCATATACCATCAAATTTGACACTCAATATCATGAAGGACTCTATTCTCTAAGTTAGAATGGGGATATTACATTTATTTTGTCCAATCTATATTTGTACCCACGGACAAATCCATAATGTGACCAAAATTACTATCATGTGCATTGTTGTAATTGGTGGATTTTCTCGGTTTTTAAACATTATGTTATAGAATCAATGTATACATTTTTTGTACTAGTAGGACAGTTCCATCTGTGTACTAGAATCAATATATATTGTTCAACCAGCCTGCTATATATTAGAATGCAAATCTATTGAAATATTCCAAGGCTCACCCTATCTATTTATCTGTCTATCTATCAATCATATATCTGTCTATCTAATCATGATATAATATGTATACCAATGCATATATATATCCCTGTATATATGTGCTATATTTTTGGATATGGATGGATCTTGAAGTGGACACTTCTGTTTTGTTAACCCTGTATCAGCTTTCTTTTGGGAAATTATCCCTTTTCACCTTTTCCACCATCCAGGTGGCTGCTTTGGAAGTTACAATGTGGTACACTATAAAGGTCCAGTGCGGAGGGCATCTGCATCTCACTATTCAATCATAGTCCTTACCTGACAATTTTGGTACTGAAATTAATAAATAAAGGACAATGTTTCCTTGGGGACGTTGCCTCTAAGTTAAAAATCAGACAGCTATAACAACATTATTTTTACAATATGGCTCAAAGAAGCAGCCAAAAACAGAGATAGACACTAAGACAACCAGAACAGAAGGAAGAGTGAGATGCGATTAAGAACAAAGAAATAGACACAGAGCAGAAAATAAAAAATAATAGAGATTCCTAATAGTGTTGGAGTTTCTAATTTTTAGTGCCCAGCCTCACTCCTGACTTTGGATTCCAGTCATTCCCATAGCTTTGTAGAAAGTAAATCATTTTGGTTAAACCAATTTGTATGATTCTTGGAATCCAAAAATCTTAATCAGTGCATGACTGCATACGTGTGTAGACTAAAATGAGAATATCACTTTTTTTTAAAGGCAATGTTCAATTTATTCAACATTTTCTCTTCAAGATGTCTGTGCTGTGAAGTATTTTTTCTAGGGTAAAATGGAGGAATAATTTTGTTTCATTTGTTATCTTGTTTATGTTCTTTGTGTTCTAAGATTCAGTTGAAATTCTTGGTGTTGATCAAAGAAGAGAAGCTCTGGGGAAATAAAAATTGATGGTAGTAAATTCTACTGTGGTACCCAACATTACCATTTTATTTCCTCCAAGTTTAAAAGGAAACAAAATACTCTCAACATTTATTGAGCACTTAATGTGTGTCATACATTGTGCAAAGTACTTACTCTACTTTAATCCCATTTTCCTGTCAACGATCTTAAAGGTATTATTCCTATTTTATAGAAAGAGGAAACTGACAACTAATTGGGTTTCTTCCCTGAAAGTCTCACAACCATTGGCTGGAAAGAAGAGGCAGGACTTCAATAATCTCAACAGTATACCTTATCATGGGCACAGAAATTTCTAGGAAAATTTATTGCATGAATACTGTTGGTTGACTGTTAATACAGCTCCAAAATACTAATTTCAGTTACAGTTTGACCCATTCCACCCTTGGAAGATGAAAGTTAATGTAGGCTCTCAGAGCAGTTGATTTCACATTCATTGTAATAATCCATTCCAGTATTGACAGTGCAATATCCTCATTATTTAATGACTTTGGGCTTCAGGGAGTTTTGATATTATTCTTAATTCCCTAAAGAGTATTTTTTCCTGTTACATATATGGTGGAAATGGAAAAGATTTGGGTACCATAGTCTAAATAACACCTTTTCACAGCAATATGACATAAAACAAAATTATACTTTCTGCCATCCCTAACTGAATAATATTAGTTTCTTCATTATCCCAGCAGTTCTAGTGATCATAGAAATGGCTCCCCCTGAAAATCCTTCCAGGTCTCCATAGATCCTTTCAGTCTTGGAATACAGAAGGCTTCAATTTTAAGACAGCCACGTCATTATACTACTCAGTCAGAAACTCAGCTCCCAATAAACCTGGTTTCAGATTTCTGCTCAGCTCAATGTGTCACAAGCAAATTTTTGACACTAGAATATAAAACCTTCAGAGTCAAGGTGTAGTTGGACCAATTGCATTCTGGCTGGGACTAAACTCACAAATGTCCATCCATTGAGCGTAAAAAAAAATAGTGTCTTATGAAGTCGTTTCACATATATAGAGATAGATACTTACATACAAATTTATTTTAGTTTAAACTCTGATTTAGCCATATCTTAATGTTTAGAAATCACACATCAGGACAATATGGTAAAACTGTGCCATAACACTATAAACTATGTCCATGACATTCAGTAACATAAATTGTAGGGCACTAGTATTGTAAAATTAAAGGAAATCAATGTTTTTCAATCAGTCTGTGCTATCAAAAAGCATAAATTAAATATAATGGACTTGTATACACATATCAGTGTAGAATATATACTGAACTAAGAAAGTCCCCAATGGTCATGAAGTAACCACTTCTGAAGTCCACGTTTTCCCCCTGAAAGATTAGAACTTTAGCCTGTGTTGACTAAGAAGGGAGCTGATGCAGTGCAGGAGCCTATCTCTAATTGCATTATAGTATAACCAAACCTCCCTTACCAGGTTGTGCATTACATGGGTTGCCTTATTGCTGGCCACAGTCTTGCTGAGTGAGTTACCCTAGGAATTTATGCATGTTTGTAAAATCCTTTTCTGTTCATTGTCTCTGAGTTTTAGGAAGATTGGTATTTTATCTAAGAAATTGTTGAGATAAATTTTAAAAACTCCTAATCAGCAAAAGAGGGCAAAATGACCTATGTCAAGTTTTCAGTGTTAGCATCTTTTTTTATATTTATAAACACTGAGTGAACTGACACCATATCACTATGGTTATATTCTCCTAACAAAGTATAAATTTCTACTAAACCCTAACTCATATTTGCTGACTAATTCAAGCCATCTGCCAGTGAGTCCAACAGATATTTTTACACTGTTTGTTAATGAGAATTGATGGACCATTTCATATCTTTCTTCCTCAGAATTTGAGTCAATACCAGCTTGACAAGGGACCTTTTCAATTTTTTTAAAAAAATGATTCAGCCTTCCTTGAACTGCAACTTAGAAAATACCAATAGCTTTCTTCTTTGCTTTTTTAGAGCTCAGTGCTTCTGTGACTTAATGGGATGTCTTATAAAACTGATCTCCTATGAGTGTTTTGAAATAGTTTCACTATAGATAACATAGTAGAGAAATTCAACACGGTGCTACCGTTTTGTCACAAAATGTACTTTAAATTTCAGTCTGGTAAGAAGTGTCTAGAAACAGCTGCAATTCCCATTGTTTAGTACATGAGAATCATTTCTTGTGCAATGTTGAGCATGTTTACATTCTTATATGGTGGGCTTATCTGCTTATCTGAATCAATTGGCATGAACTTCCCAAAGTACAGATTTTAGATCCAGTTTTCTCCAGATCACAGTATGAAATTGAATGATAATCTTTATTGCCTCTGATATGGTTTGGGAATAACATTTACATTAGGCATAAGAAGTATAGCTGAGGTCGGCTGTCTAGGGTTCTAAATTGTAACTTTAAAGAAAAAATATAGCTCAAGTATTCTCAAAGGTATTAGATAGGGCCGCTTGCTTACGGGATACTGAGAAAGCACCCTCTTGACCTTTAATAATGTGTCATTTCTACTGTTAATCCTCTGATAAATGCATGTGGACTTGTCAAAGGAGAATCATAGCCTAAGAGTAGATGCTGGGAGAACAAGGGAATTTATTTCCTTGCTTGACAATTCTAATAAGAAACTGGAAGAAAGACACTTGAAAAATTAAGTTAACTCAGGCTGAACCCAGTAAAAGCAATCACCTAAAAAGTCCCATAATTGATGTGGTGAGTGCTAAAGACTTAGTTACTTAAATAATTTATAGAGGACCAGGAAAATGGCATTCAGTCATCTGTAATTTCATATTCCTGTTGCTGACAATAGATTATTAACAAATGTATGGTGAATACTTTGAAACTTCTGGGAAGCTTGCTGGCTTAGATTACCAACTGTGTAATTCTATAGGATGATGGGGTTCCTTGGGTGACAGTGTGAGCCAATCTAAGCAAAGGCCCAATCTTGAGTTCCTTAAATCGATGAAAAAATATTGAAGCAAAGGAATGATAGAATATAAAGACCCATCATAATCCTG
This sequence comes from Mesoplodon mirus, assembly GCF_964341445.2. Taxonomy (NCBI): domain Eukaryota; kingdom Metazoa; phylum Chordata; class Mammalia; order Artiodactyla; family Ziphiidae; genus Mesoplodon; species Mesoplodon mirus. Next base: position 49,864,334 of record NC_138976.1, read on the forward strand.
TATAACAAAAACATTGGTTGTACATGAGCCCTATTGGATTGGATGTTGCAGATAATCTTGAATATCAGACCTATTGTCGTAGGTAGGGGAAGTGCCATTTCATAACCGTATGCCACAGAGCAAGTGGCACTGGGCACTGGCAAGTGCCATGTCTCAAGGCAGAATTGTTAAGGTCAGTAGTCTTTTTTTCTAAAATTAAAAGTTTAGGTTATGCCACAGTCATCCTGGCAATTCCCTATTACTACTGCATTTATTTTGCATTAATTATCTGAGGTTTAGAAGTTAGTATAAATTTCAGCCTTAAAATATAAATTAAATTAGATTTAAATATATTAATTGAGGGCATTATCTTTCCATGAACCTTAAGGTTATAGACTGGGTTTTTTTTTCCCTCTAAGGATTCTCTTAGGATTCTCTAAGGATTCTCCTTTTCGTCTTTTGTTGTAATGTAAACCACATCAGTGGTGGAGGAGCCAGCATCTTAGAGCCATCTTATCTTATTGCCCACATTCACCCTCACAGTCATTCTTCAAGTTGATAGTATCCATATGTTTACAGCTGAATAACCTAAAGCCCAGATATTCCAGGTGACTTAATGAGGTTACCAGGTCATTTATAGCAAAGCAAGGAATACATCCCAAGAAATTCTGACTCCTAGTCCATTGGAAAAGAGTTCCAATCCTGACTCTATTACTCACTATCTACATGACCATGGAAATGTCATACAACATCTGAGTCAAGGTTTTCTCCTCATTAAAATAGGGATAATAATATCTCATAACTTTGTAGGTGAATGGCTGAATATGAGATAATAAAAAACACATAACAGACCTTCAATAAAAAGCAATTCTGTTTGTTCCAGTTGTTAGTGTTATTATGACCATATTGTGTCTTCTTTGTAGACCAAAAATTATATTTTCTTTTCTCCCCCGACTTCCTCCAAGATTTTTAGTGCATTTATTTTAACCACTTGAAAAAATCCTAGGGGCAAGAAGCTATTGCCTTCTCAAGCTGAGACAACAAGTAATTATTTTTTCTAAAATAGCAGATTTAGGACTTCTCTGGTGGTCCAGTGGTTAAGACTCCACACTTCCAATGCAGAGGACACAGTTTTGATCCCTGGTCAGGGAACACTTAAGATCCCCCATGCTGCATGGCGTGGCCGAAAAAAAAAAAGAAAGAACATAGCAGACTTACATATGGCAGATAAGTTACACAAATATGATTGCTCTTGCATTTCTAGAACATTATGAGAAAACTATGTTTTAGATGATGGAACCTATGCACTTTGGTTATGATTGGAAAAATTCTGTTCAATCTACATGTCCAAATAAACTGACATGTTTTCACTTGCTTCATGAGCAAAGTGCTTCATGAGCTAGATATTGCCATTGGCAACACCCCAATGTTCTCCTGTGAAATCCTGTGGTCTGTGTGGGCTTCAAATGCCTAGAATACTTTAAAGTTCTCAAATGAATGTTAAGTTTCAAAATGGCCAATGAAGTGTCTTCCTTATCCTAGAAGAACTTTCTTCACTTGGCTTCCAGGACCCCAGACTCTCCAGTGACCAGTCACATCAGCCTGGTCTTTTTAGTCTCTTTTTCTCACTCTTTCTTTCCTCTGGACCTCCTAACATTGATGTGGCCTCAGACTTAGCACTAGGACCTCTTCTCTTCTGTTTCCTTTCCTTTTCTTCTTTTCCCTTCCCTCTACTCCCCTTCCCTTCTCTTTCCTTCTCTTTTCTTCTTATCTACACTGATTTCCTCAGTGAGCACATCACATGTCATTTTAATAAATCCCAAGTATAGGCTGATGACTCATAAATATATATCTCTAGCTCAAAATATCCCCTAATTTCCATATTTCTATATTCAGCTGCCTACTTAAAATGTCCAATAGACATCCCAATCTCATTGTATACAAACATGAGCTTTCAAGTTTCTAAACACAAAAATAAGAAAGAAAAAAGAAAACGAAAAAAAAAATCCTGCTTTGCATACTGTTCACTTCGTCTCATTTAATGGCATCTCCACTCATGGTTGCTCCAGTTCAAAATCCTCAGAATTATTCTTGAATCTTCTTTCTCCTTTATACCTCTATCAATTCATTAGCAAATTCTTCTAGCTCTTCTTTGAAAACATATCTGAAAGCCAACCATTTCTCATTATCACTGCTGCTACTACCCTGTGTCCTCCCCTGGATTATTACAGCAGCCTCTGACTGGTCTCCCTGCTTCTAATTTGCCTCTTTATATACTTTTCTCAACATAAAAGCCAGAGTAATTTTGTTAAATCTCAAACCAATCAGCTCAAAACCATCTAATGGCTCTTCATTTCTCTCAGGTCAAAAGCTAAAGACCTATGATTCTATTACCTTTTAGACTGTATCTTCAACATGCATAGGCTCCAGATGCACAGGCTTAGTGGCTATGGCTCACGGGCCCAGCTGCTCCGTGGCATGTGGGATCTGCCTGGACCGGGGCATGAACCCGTGTCCCCTGCATCGGCAGGCAGACTCTCAACCACTGCGCCACCAGGGAAGCCCTATCTTCAACTTTTATTCCTCTTGCTGACTCTACTTCATCCTCAATTGCCAGCACTGGGCACACTGCCCGTCTCTGCATTTGCTGTGACTTTTGCTTGGAATCGTACCTCAGGTATCTTTCCTTCCTTTAAGACTTTGTTCAAATGTTACCTTTTCAGTGAGGCGTACCCTGGCCACTCTATATAAAACTGACTCTTAGCACTTCCAATATGCCTCAATCTGCTTTTACCATAGTGTTGATCTTCTTCTACTGTGCAAATACTTTCCTAATATGTTATGTTTACTATAATTTATTTATATTCCCCCACTAATATGTGATCTCCACAAGAGCAGATATTTTTGTCTTTTTTCACAGAAGAATGAAATCCACATATAACTCTTGATGAAATGAAAGGATGCATATGTTATATCCTTGTGCTGCCATATCCTCTTCCATTTCTGACTTCTGACAAGAATCACTTGTGTTCCCTTGGTACAACATGTCTACAGAAAAATGGTGTTACTCACAGGCATACCCCATAATTACACTGTGTTCTGGTTTGATAATAATACATAGCTGATTGCCATGTATATTTTTTTCAAGGTATCAGCTTTACTAAAATTGTGCTTTAAAAGTCAAAATTAACGCAAGTACCAAGAAACATAAGGATAATGCATATATTCTCTATTTTGAAAATGAAACTAGTTACAGAATCATAAGGACATGAAGTTTTATACCTAAAAAGGATTTCTGAGACCTAATCTATTCCCTGAATTTATACTTAGAGAAGTCTAACTCATCCAGAAGTTGTATTTTACCTGCCCATTATATGCTAGGCCCTGTCATGGGCTCTGGAAGTACAAAAGTGAGTGTGACATTATTTTTTACCTTCAGTAACTTCTAGTCTTGTAGGCAGGATACGTAAATAAACATTAATTTCATTACAATGTGATTTCTACTTTAATAGGAAACACTTGAAGAGCCCTGCTTGAGATTTAGCCTTGGAAAAGTCACTTGGGACCAATTGTGCTTCTTCATCTCCTATTTCACTGTACCAGGATGAAAGAGGAGCCAGGCTTTATAACAAAGGAAAAGGAGAGGCAGCCCAACCCCTCTAGTATTTGCAAGGGAGTATCTTCATAGAGCAAATAGTCAGCATGTCTGTTTTCTTTAAGTCTAAAAGGTGTTTTTCCTTCAGTTAGCCATTTATCAATAGCACAGCTGCTCTGTGATATATGGCGTATCTGTTAAATGTTGCAGATTAGTCTGATCTTATAATATTCTTACCGATTTTATTAGTCTATTGCACTTTTTACATAAAAGTATGACTGAAAATGCTATTTTGGGTTGTCAAAGCAGTACAAACTTGAGAGTTTAATCCAGCGTTCAATTTGGTGAATGTGACTTCACTAACACATTTATATTACTTGCACAAAGCAAAGCAGTGTATACTTAGAATAATTTAAGGGTTTTGATAAAGCTTTCTTACCAAAACTTATTGGAAAATGTTGCACAAGTTGCATAAGTCTTCTTTAATTTTCTCTTTCTCTCTCTCTCTTTCCTTGTCTTTCTCTCTCTTTTAGAGAGTTAAAAAAGATGAAACATTGTATGCCACACATCTTACATTTTGAGTGATATGAGAACAGCTGTTCCCTTCATGTCTATCAGAAATAAATCCTAACCCTGTCTGAAAGGACTGTGTACATGCATTATAAGCTTTTTCTCTTAGGTCTCCACAGTCAACTCAGACTAACAGTCGATCTTATTGCCAAGGGGAATAGAAGGTGATAAAGCATAACTGGATGTTGTAGGGGGCGAGAAGTCAGGAATTAAGTAGTAATCCCATGACCGGCCATGTGACTGGCTTCTCTCTCTGAAGAAAAAGGTGACTGAAATGTAGAGGAATGCCCCCAGGTCACCTCTGGTTTTATCATCCTCACACTGACTTCCAGAAATGAAACAAGAATTCTCTCCTTCTGCTTCACTTTTCCCATTTTCCTCAGTCCCCTAGGAACTGGTTCTTGGCTTAGTGGTGGAATAGTTTCTATCCTCCATCACTGATTTTCCCTTCAATATTCCTTCAGTTAATTTCTTTAGGTTCTAATTCATGCCATTTTCCTAATTCGGTAAAAAATATTTATTTGGGAACCATGATAGGTATAAGAACTAGGCTAAGCCTCAACTTGGAGTGTGAAATTAGGACACCGAGTTTTCCGTGCAGATTTGCACAAGGCAAGTGGGAAGAGGACCTGACTCTGGGGGCTCATGTAATAGAAAATTTTCATTGTGAGGTGGTGGGCATTGGAGACAAAGCCTAGCCCCACAGCAAGAAGGCTCTATGGCCATTGGCAAAGTTCTCCCTGAGCCTCATTTTTTCTTTTGTAAAATGGGTAAAATCTTGAAGGATAATGCTCATAACAAGCACTGGGCATATACTCAACTCCCAATATGTGTTAGTTCCTGTGTTCCTTAAGGTCAAGGGGAGACTCAATGTAATGCATCAGTAAGTGAGTATAGTTAAAAGTATGCCCCTCTCTAGATAAAGGGAAGGACAATGTAGTCTATTTGGACTACATTGTCCTTCCCTTTATCTAGAGAGGAGCATACTTTAAACTATACTCAATGTAGTTTATTTATTTTTCTTCTCATATAGTTATGCTTTTGACTCTTATTTAATAATTCTTAAGTTTGAAAGCAGTTCATCCTAAGGATTCCTCATTACCTTTACAAAATACATTAAACTCTCTCATGGGAAGCAGTGTGGTATACTGGAAAACACACACACACACACACACATACACACCCATACACACACACACCCTCAGTGCTACAAGTCACGATACTTAGATTTTTTTTTTTTTTTTTTTTTTCTGTACGCGGGCCTCTCACTGTTGTGGCCTCTCCCATGGCAGAGCACAGGCTCCGGACGTGCAGGCTCAGCGGCCATGGCTCACAGGCCCAGCCGCTCCGTGGCTTGTGGGATCTTCCCTGACCGGGGCACGAACCCGTGTCCCGTGCATCGGCAGGCGGACTCTCAACTACTGCGCCACCAGGGAAGCCCTACTTAGATTTTTTAACCCTAATTCTGTTATATACAAAGTGACTTAAGTTACCAAGTCACTTGATATCTCCATGCATCAGTTTATTTATTAAATAAGAATGATACTATGCACTTCACACAGTGATTGTGAGGATTAATATATCATCAGCACGTGGTGGCTACTCATTTAAATGCTGATTTTGACTCCAACCTCGCTTTACGTAGAAAAAAAATCTCCTCTGCCTACCTGGCAAGGTTGATATGCAGATCATATTAGTTACATGTATGGAAGCATTTGGAAAATAGCCTGCATCTAAGGAATAGGAACAGCATGATTATTATGAATCGTGCATGTGATCCTCTAACCATTTGTTCATAGTCTTTCAAAGGCAAAGGGGCCTTGATTCTTATGCTGCTTCTCAACCTCCCTTGTACTTTTTTCTTAAACTACTTTCCATACTCTAGTCATTTTATTCGACCTTTTGATTTCACAGGATAAGAACATTCAGCAGAAGTTTGAGAGAAAATAAACTTTCGTTCTCAGCTTTTATGTCAAGAAGGCTTTAAGGCTTTACCGATCAACTTCCTCTGGCCAGACTCTGGAGAAGATGCTGTAAGAGGGGTTTCCATCTATCTAGAGATTACCTAAATCAATAAATTTAGGTAATTTATTTACCTAAATCTGTGGAGTTGAGATCTTATAGGCACACAGTGGGATAAAGCTGGGAGTCAATCAAACTGGCTTTGGAAGCTTTCAAGTTTTGTTTCACACAAACATCCTGTCTAGAGAAATTTATACTTAAATTTCCTGCATATAACCCTTATGAAGATAAATTCATGCCTGAGAATTACTTTGTCACATGGATATATTCATTTATACTTATTTATGTTTATTTACAGGGTTTTTTTTTCTTGTATGTTGTTACTTCTTGTTTGATCAGGGGAGGGTGATCATTACTTCTGTTTGGTAGGGACATTGCATAAAGGTAAAAGTTATTTTAAGGTGATACAAACCAAACAAGGAAGCTCAAGTGATTAAAAAAGAAATAGTGGCTGAGTAGTTCTCATTAACTGGAGTAACTCTAGCTTAAGCAGGAAAACCTGCTGTTTTGACCTTCATTGAGTATTTTTTAATGTACATTTACAAATTTTATGTCTATAGGAATAATGGTATAGTAATAGTAGTAATTAAATCATCTCATTACAAAACTTGCAATGATACAGAATCATGATTCTGAACACTAATGCTCATTGTCCAGTGATTTAAATATGTAAGAGGTTGGAATGAGTAGTTCCCATGCTTGAGCATACTTTGGAATTTGCTTTCCTTCTGATATTTTCTTGAAATCAAATCTTGATACTAGTTTGTTTCCTTGAAGAGGAAGAGGGCAAGAGACATTCATGTTCTCATTAATTTATTTGTATGTTCTGATTTCAACATTCTGGTTTGAATACAGATATTCAGGTCATACTTTTATGTAAATATTTTATTATTGACTTTTCACTTACAGGCAAAGAAATACTAAGTTAACTCTTGAATTCTTATCTTAAATAATGATTTAATTAAATAGAATCTGAAATCTACTTTCTCATTGGGTTGAAACTCTTGACATTTTTGCTCTTTAACTGTTTTTGATGCACAAAATGGCAGTTTGTCTCCAAAAGAGACATGTGGTTTAGCTATCTTATACTCTGTTTTTAAAATTTGTATTCCTTATAATCTTGGTCTGTTCAGGCTTACTATAACAAAATGCTATAAACTGAGTGGCTTACAAACAAGAGAAATGTATTTCTCATAGTTCTGAAGGTTGTGATGTCCAAGGTTTGCCAACAGATTTGGTGTCAGGTGAGAGCTCATTTCCTCATTGATGGCCATCTTCTCACTGTAACCTTACCTGGAGGAAGGGACTAGGGACCTCTGTGGGGTCTGTTTTATAAGGGCACTAATCCCATTCATGAAGGCCTACTCTCAAAAGCTAATCACCTCCCAAAGGCCCCACCTCCTAATACCATCACTTTCAGTGTCTGGATTTCAACACATGAATTTTGAAGGAACACAAACATTCAGACCATGGTATTGATCATTAGTGGGAAGCTCAGCTAAGACATCAGTGTTATCGAGAAATAAAAGTCCTGAAACTGCACTAGAAATATTTTCTTCTTTCCGTTGCTTCCTGCCGTTACCCCAGACCACTCCATGTGTATAGTTCATAACACCTCTACTCAATTTACCTGAAATTCAACTTTTTACCTTTTTCACTAAAACTACTAACTTTCCTCGAATCCAACCCTATTGTTACTGTCTTGATTCAGGCCCCTAAGATATCTCTTTTGGTCGTTGCAAGTTTTCCTAAATAGTTTCCTTGCCTCTACAATGATCTATTTAAAGCAAGAATCTCACCATGTCACTCCTTGCTTAAACCTCCTCAATGGTTTATCATTCCTAGAGAATAAAGTCCCAGTTCCTTAATAGAGTATATCAGGTTCTCAGTGATCTTGCCTTGCCTATCTATCTTTCACATCTTTCTTATCTGAAACTAACTGAGAAAAACAGAACTGCTTAGAAGTTTCCATGTGATCATGATGCATCTTGCCTCAAGTTTTTTGCTAAAATTCTCGCTCTGGGAAAGTCTCCCTGTACCTTTATCCTTAGCCAGCTCCTGTTTAGATTCCAAGGCTGGGCTCACACTCCACTGTAGGAATTTTTCCTTGGCGTATTTCCTCTGCTATTCCCAGATGCTGACAGCTGGGTTAGGTGCCCCTTTCTATTCTCCAGTAATGACACAGTGCGCTTCCATATAATTTCTAAACTGAGTGTTATATCTCACGAATTGTCTTTCACTGTGTGAGCTCTTTGAAATGATTTATTTATCTTTGCATCTCTAGAACCTGGCAGAGTATCTGTACAGAGTAGATGTTGAATAAATGTGTTGACTGAATGAATATAATAATGTGAATGTCCCTAGGAAACCTTCACATGTGTTTGGATCACATTTAGTCATCTGTTACATACATGTGCTCCAGAAAGGGTTTTTGTGTGGGATAGAACATGGGATTAGTAGCACCCACTTTCCTTTGGAATTTCAGATTCCTTGATTTTCCCCAAATTAGAGGTGTGGAAGCAGATAAGGCATGAAAATACTGGCCTTTACCCATACAGGCTTAAGAGTTTTAATTATCTGTAACATTACTTAAGGGTATTATAATAAATGTAGATTTTTTTACATTTATGGTAAATGGGATAATTAGGATTTACTGATACTAAGGTAGAATTTGGTATAATCCTGATTCATTATTGAAAAGGTTATGATAACATCATAACAATAATAATCCATTATAGTCTCCCTCTATCCCTGTCATCTAGGTCAGTGCCATGATCAATCCTTAGGCATTTATGAGTCATTTTTATGTGCCTAGGACAGTGCCAGGATTTCAAGTGAGTAAAATTCCAGGATTAGGCTTGAGCATGATCTCATGAATGAGTAGATAAATCATTTTAAGGGAGGTAAATAGAGTGTGTTTAGGATTAATGTAAGATAAAATGTAAAGTAAGATAAGGAGGATTGGCTACACTAAGGGATGTTTAAAAGACTTGGCAGATAATTAAAATGATGTGACACAACAACGAAAATTCTTATAATGAAATATTAAAAAAAGAAGGATACAAAATTATATATAATGGATGGATAGATATGTGATAAACAAAAATATAGTAAAATGTTAATGGTAAATTGTAGTTATTGGCATGTGGGTGTTTACTGTAAAATTCTTTAACTTTTCTCTGTGTTTGAAACCTTTCATAGGAAAATATTTGAAAATTTGCATGCACATGATAATTTCAGCTATATACTAAGCATAGGTGAAAGAAAAACTGGGAGGAAATGGTACGAATGGGTATTTGTGCCAATTAAAATATTAGACATTTATTTTTCTTGGTTTTTATAATTTAAGAACATTTAAAAGTAAAGGCGGGCCTCCCTGGTGGCGCAGTGGTTGAGAGTCCGCCTGCCGATGCAGGGGATGCGGGTTCGTGCCCCGGTCTGGGGGGATCCCATGTGCCGCGGAGCGGCTGGGCCCGTGAGCCATGGCTGCTGAGCCTGCGCGTCCGGAGCCTGTGCTCCGCAACGGGAGAGGCCACAACAGTGAGAGGCCCGCATACCACAAAAAAAAAAAAAAAAAAAAAAAAAAAAAAAGTAAAGGCAAAAAGGTTTTAACTGAGTTTGATTCAGAAATAAGAAATTCTTGATCAAAATATAAGAGAGTGAAAACTTGGACATTTACTACCTGCATGATCCTGGATAAATATTTAGTCTTAAATTTTCTAAACCTCAGTTTCCTCTTTAGTAAATTGTGAATAAAAATACTATCAACTTCCTGAGGCTGTCATGAGGATTGAATATTTTTATAGGTACAGTGTGTAAGATAGGGCTTCGTACCTGGTAAATATTGGCTAATATTGTTAAGAAATGGACATTTTAGGAAATAATTACTATACAGATAGCTCCCTCCACCCTAGAATTGTGCATCTTTAGTAGGTGCACTCTTTAATCCTTGGAACCAGGTGTTCTTTTTTTTTTTAATGAACTGTATTTTTTTCTTAAAGCTTGTTAAGTATTTTGAAGAGCTTGGGAAAGAGACTCCAAAGCAGCATCAGAAGTAATGGTAGAGGGATAGCAGCCCTTGGAGAAAGTCAGAAGTAGCATTCAGTTTTCCATGGAGCACACTTTGACCCTGTTGGTTTAGAGAACAAAACAGACGTTCCTTGCTCTTTGCCTATTACCACTCCCTAGGGAAAGAACCTGATCAGGAATGAGACATTATAGAAAAGCAAAGTACAGAAAACGAGGCATCTCTTGAGGTTCAGTGGCAGGTTTTTGTGCTGTGATTTCTTCACCTTGAGCGGTGGCTTGCGTCCGTGTAAATTCAGCACAGAGCTCTCCATGCAGTTGTTTATAGCTCCAATGTACAGACTTTTCATTACAGAAGGCTCATTTCCCCTTTCTGGGCCATGTTTACACTGAGATGATAAATAGTTCCACCGGGGTTGATGGAGGTTCTAAGATTATAAACTGTGGTTTAAGTACATATCCTATCTTTTCCTGAGCCCAGAGGAAAGGATATGGATGATTCCGTTGATTCATTTACTCCTTTTTAATAAACATGCAAGATACAATCATGGGCTATCTTTTATGGATTACTTTACAAGGATTCCCTGGCTATGAAATCCTGAACCAGATATATCCCAAACGCAGAAATCTGCCAGGGGCAGGGATTTAGCTCAGAGTCCTCATTTGGCTGTTGGGAGCTAGAAAGCCAAGTGCTGTTTTCCAGGATGAGAAAATGAGGAAGGGGAAGATAGATCTACATGCACTGTAGCGCTCAGTTCCATTCTTGCCACAGACCGGACTCCTGCTGGGGATCGTACGGTTGTCAGATTGGACTGCCACCTAAAGAATTATACCTACCCCAGTTATACCTACCTTGACAATATATAGTTGGGTTTGTGATATTAGCAATATCAGAACGCTTCCTAGCCAATAGATCTGAGTATAATCTTTCTCAATCATTTTCTGATTTCATGGCTTTCCTTAAAGACAAATATGCTGCTTCCTCCATCTCTGTATACCTGAAGATTAGTGATTGACGTGTGATGAATATTACATAAAGGTATGCTATGTGAATGAATAAATGAATGAATGAAGGGCTTAATAAGTGTTTCAGTTATTACATCAACATATTCTAGAAATACAGGCTGTTCTGATAATTCAGCTATCATTATTTTACATAAAAATGCTTTGGATTACTGAATTTAAAAGTCATCTTCTTGTGATCCATTTATAAGTTAGATTTACCTATATATTTTTGGAAATGACAGTTTTCCAATTATGAATGCAATATATGCCTATTACCAAAAGAAGGTCATATTAAATATCTTAAAAATGGCAAGTACATGTTTTTCCTATATCTACAAATGACTACAGTTAACATTTTGGGATACTTCCATACTTTCTTCTATACTTTATACACACACACAGAGACATTTTAAGTGACATAATTTTCTAAGTAATGAATGTGCCGTGATTCATTTTAGCCAGTCCCTTATTGATGAACACTTAAATTGTTTCTACTTTTTTGCTGTCTTTTATAATTAAAAATAAATATGATTTTAGTCAGATTTCTGCATAATCAAGGATATATTCATTAAAGCAGAATTTCTATGTACTTTTTTCTTTTAAAAAGAATGTTTCTCTTACTTTTGAGTCTGATTTTTTTTTTAATTTTTAAATTTTATTTTATTTATTTTTTTATACAGCAGGTTCTTATTAGTCATCCATTTTACACACATCAGGGTAAACATGTCAATCCCAATCGCCCAATTCATCACACCACCACCCCCACCTCCCCACCTCTTTCCCCACTTGGTGTCCATACATTTGTTCTCTACATCTGTGTCTCAATTTCTGCCCTGCAAACCGGTTCATCTGTACCATTTTTCTAGGTTCCACATATATGCGCTAATATACAATATTTGTTTTTCTCTTTCTGACTTACTTCTCTCTGTATGACAGTCTCTAGATCCATCCACGTGTCTATAAATGACCCAATTTTGTTCCTTTTTATGGCTGAGTAATATTCCATTGTATATATGTACCACATCTTGAGTCTGATTATTTTGAAAAATCTAATTCACTTATGCTGAATATCTTAATACCAGCATTGAAGATTTAAAATGCAATTGTTGCAAACATAAAATTTAACACTGAAAATATCCCTGGAGGAGCATTTCTGTTATTATCTTTGAGATGTACACTATATTTACCCACATGGTTATTGCCATCACATAATTTCAGCTTTTAGAGTTTGGTATATATTAAAAGTCTGAGGTCTAACATTCAAAATGTCTTTTATGTCTCACTACTCTAGATGACATTTGTACTCTTTCAGGTTTTGAAAATTGCCATAAAGCAGTAGCCATTTGTAAATAAATAGTCACAGAACTCTGCTGCTGTTCAAAATTAGACAGAAGTAGACTAGGACACTAATTGTTCATACATATATGTGTGTGTGTATATATATATGTGTGAAAGCATAGAAAATATCAAGATAAGTATAATAGACTGAATTTTGGGATTCATTGTTCAGTGTGTGTGTCTGAGAGAGGGACAGAGAAGAAAGGAGGGAAGGGGGGAGAAGGGAAGAAATATGAATATGAATATGAATAATGTGGAAATTTAATTCCTTGAATTCCTTGTCTCTTGAGGCATTTTTGCCCTCTTGGTTCTCCTGCTAGATGTCTCTTCTTCCCTTTTATTTTGTTCACATCTTTTACTCTTAAATTTACTCCAATCCTTCTATTCCCATCTATCCACAGTTTTTTAATTATTCTAATGGCATCTAGAACTAATAGCATGGTAAGGGAAATGGTGATTCTTGGAAGTCTGTATATCCGGTCAGATCTACCTGGTATTTTTAAAAACATTCTCCTTACACAGGAGAGTCTGTAGGCATTCTATAAGGTATCTGCACCTCTCTCTCCAGTGCCTCAGGAGATCTTTCTCGGTTCCCCCTGCTGCCCTTTCAAACCTACTTTGCTGTTATTGTACTTCCTTTGCTCCCATTGTTTGAACTCATTTGTTCTTCTTGCCTAGATCTTTTGGGTAGATGCTTTGCTCATAATTAAAGTCTGATTCTTTATTGCAGGGTCACCATTAAACATAATCTTGAGATTTTCCTCAGCTCTACATCTTACCACTGAGGTTAATTACATCACAATGTTTAGACACAACTGTAGTTCCCAGGACTCAACCCATATGAAATGCAGAGTTCGGACAGATTACGTGACATGAGCCTTAATCTTCTGTCTTTTGTTTTCCTACTATGATTGCATTGTATCAAAAATAATTAGCAATGGAGCAGCATCTTTAAGAACTTAGACTTTGGAATCAGGCAAACCTAGATTTGATTACAAGATCTGCTGCTTAAAAGAGGCATATTTCTTGGAGGTGGTGATATGCAACCAGTGATGGTATCTGAGGAGCTCAGTGGACAGGCCTTAGGGCACACAAACTCAAGATCTCTCAGGAGGGGATGCCAGCAGCCCACTGCTGGCACCTCTGAGAGGACAGAATGAGCTGGTTCTGGAAGGCCTTGAAAAATCTATGGACAGAAGCTACTTTCTGCTAACAGAGTAGAGAATGTTGCTAAGGCAATGCTGGAAGCAAATGAACATGAAGTAATAAGTCCCTTTTGCCCTTTCTCTTGCCCCCCCAAGCTCTTTCCAGTGCCTAACAGGAAACCAGCTGGCAAAAGAGGGATGTGGTGTGCAGAGACCCAGCCCTGAAATCTCAATGCAAACTACAGCAGCTGGTTTGGGGGCTATGAGACAATAGCTTAAAAACTGACAACATTCTTACCAGGCCTCTATTGAGAGGGAAATTAGAGCAGCCTTCTTTGTTCAAAATCTGTGAAGTGAACCTGTCAAGAGGACTTGAGGCATCAGTATTATTTGATGGACCCAGTAGACTCATTTTCATATCTAGTTTTTGGGAAAAGAGACTCACTTGTTCCATCCAGTGCAATTGTAATTACTATTTTTGCAGAAATAGAAGCCTGGGAAGCCACCAGCAGAGTGAAGCAACACAATTTGTTCTAAAGTGACTAATTTAAAGTTGATCACTATGACATGCCTCCTTAAGCTTGAGATGTTCCACACAATCAGATTTTCAGTATTTTCATTAGTGTGATTTGCATAACCAAGATTTTATTGAGTTTTTTATAGAGGGTTCTATTGTAATGAAACCAACATAGCTATTAAAAGGATAGACCTGGGCTGATGAATAAATGCGATTTCATTGTATTTTATGTGATTGCACTGTAACTTCTTGCAGTAGATTTGACTTCTAAGGTATGTGTGTGTGTCCGTGTGTGTGTTTGTGTGTGTGTGTGTGAGAGAGAGAGAGAAAGAGAGAGAAAGGTATATAAGAATAGGGACTATTAAAATTGCCAATTTTTTTTGGACACAGCATAATACCGTGTGAATTTATAAATGATGTTTCAGTTTGCAAAGTGTCAAGGCTAGTATATATATATATATATACACACATACACATAAATATATGTGTGTATACATATATAAAGTTATATGTTTTTCATAATATTTAAAGTAATTAAGGAAAATGAATAAATATGTTTCAATATTATATGATGGTTTTATTTTGTGCAGTCATCTTTTATCTTTTTCTTTTTTTTGGCCGCACCACGCGGCTTGTGGGATCTTAATCCCCCCCCCCACCAGGGATTGAACCCGCACCCTCGGCAGTGAAAGCGTGGAGTCTTGACCACTGGACAACCAGGGAATTCCCTGTATTCATCTTTTAGAAGGACATGCAGAAGCATCTTAAAAAGAGAAAAGCTATAACATTCAAATTTTTTCTTGCTATAACTTGATTGCTCTCATAGTTTCTCTTATCATTTATATGCTATTACTGATATTTAGATCATTTATTTTGAAACATTGAGTAAAAGTACTCAGTTTGATGTGAAAATTATATCCCGATTATTATTTTCTAATATCTATTTAAGGATACCCATTGGCTTATAAAAACAAATAGAATGAAATTCATTATCCAAAAATATGAGCAATATTGCCATCAGGGATGGATACATCAGATGGGATTGTGAATCTGCAGTCTAGAAATATGTATGTGAATTTTTTTCAGAATTAGAGCAAAAGCAGCCAGATGGAAATGACATGAGGAATTTGAGATGACCACTATTAGAAGGAGCTAAGTTTTATTTATTTTTTACCATGTTCCCAAGAGTTTTTGTTTCATTTCATTTAGAGAATCCATTGGAGAATGTTTCAAGATGTAGAACCCTTATATGTGAAGTGTCCCAAATGAAGTTGGAGCATCCACATTGAAATTTCTTCATGTTGTGGTAAGATGAAATGACTCTTAATATATTGGATTGGCCTTTGAAGAATGTGATGAGAAGTGTGTGTGGGTGTCTGTGTGGGTGCGCATAAATAAAAGTTATGAAGCGTTGTAACCCAGTACATAAATTTGGGTTTCAAAAATGACTCTTTTTTGTTATTTTGCCATGATTATTTTTTGGTGCCTTAAGAGGAGTGGAACACAATATGGAACACAAATTTGTTATTGTTAATTTCCTACTGTGTGTATGTATATTATTTATATTAGTTATTAAGTCAACAGAGCCACCATAGGAAGTAGGTATTATTCTCACAGTGCAGATGTGGAAAACGGAAGTTCAGAGAAATTAAAATCTTGTCCAAGATGATGCAGCTAGTAAATGACACAAGAGTGATTTGATTCCCTGTTCTACTCTTTCTGCTGCCTTGCTGCCTATAGCACTTGTGATAGGTGCGGAGCCAAAGGATTAACATAGGTCTTGAAGGCAAGACCCTCAAGTTTTAAACTGTTATTTAGAAAAGAGTCATAATTGCCTTCCCTCAAATAGAAAACCAAAGTGAAGGAATTTCTTTTATATTTTCACTACTCTTGAAAAGAGAAAGATTTCTGTAAGTCATTGACTAGTTACATAGGTGATGGTGTTTCAAAGAAATTGAAAGTTATAGAAAAATGACATGGAAAATGTGTGCTATAATTTTCCCATTCACCTTTTCTATAAAATGAAAATCTGTTGTAGGCTTCCTCTGAACAAATCGCCTGTCATGGCCGACAACATACTTTAATGGAAATGGTACCAATTCTTCCTTTACAGATAACTGGTATTTGACTCAAGCAACTTGAGTCTCTTCCCTTTCCTGTTACTTTTACTATGAGGTTGTTGCAAGATTCCATTGAAATAAAAGGTAACATATGGAAAGCACCTGTAACTCTGCCTGGTGCACTAAGGTAGAATCCTTATCAAAGAATTGATGATGTAAAAGCTGTCAAAAATAAACTATTATTTTGTTGTAGTTCCATCCATAAAGACTTGTAATTAAAGAAATGTTTGGGACTTCCCTGGTGGCACAGTGGTTAAGAATTCGCCTCCCAATGCAGGGGTCGTGGTTTGATCCCTGGTCGGGGAACTAGATCCCACATGCATGCAACAACTAAGAGTTTGCATGCCACAACTAAGGAGCCCGCCAGCTGCAACTAAGGAGCCCACCAGCCTCAACTAAGACCTGGTACAACCAAAAATAAATAAATAAAATAAAATAAAAAAGAAATGTTTAATGTGTGAAAGATTCTCTCCATTCAACATTACTTAAAGTCAGGCTCAAATGTATTTTATTTAAATAGAATTGTTTGAGGTAATTGCAGATGGCTGATGAAACCTTTAGAATTCCAGGACACTTTAGGTGCATTAATTTATAAATGACAATACGCAGGCTCTTTTGTTCTAGGGATTAAGCAGTACCATTGGATTTAGTTGATCTCACTTTCTTACCTAAAAATTTTCAAACAAATTTTCCCTAGTCATTTCAAACTAGACGCCCACTGTGTCCCTATGAGTCATATTTGCTTGGGCTATTCAACAGTGACACCTTGACAATCTATAAAGCATTCTCTCATGACCTTCATGCTTTCAGAGTCTTGCTTGTGTGTTGGTTTGATCAGCAGCGTTTCTGTGGGAACAGATACCATGCCTGCAGTTGAAGATTACATTTTCACTTTGTATGTCGTGAAATGGAAAAATAAAACCAAACAACTTTCAATGTGAGATTCTGAGAAGAAGCCTTCAATCATCCTTGAGTTCCAATGTGTGTTTTCCCTCCTTTATAGTACAGTAAGAGCCTATAAAATTAATGAATGCAATGAAGGTCTTCGACTAGAATCTCCAACATAAGTAGACAAAGGCTCCCTTGGAGCACCATGGGAGGGGAATCTAGGCCATTCTTTACTTAAGCTATTTTCAATTAGTTTACATTCTGAAAACACCTGCAAAATTGTTCACATCCCTCCTATGCTGTATTACTCCTCAATTTAAGAGTTTTGCATTTGAACAGAGGCTGTTAAATAAATAATCCCAAATTCCCACTTTACATCCAGCTTTGGATTGAGTCAAGATGTTATTGTTTCTAAGGGATAGTGTTCTTTGCTTAGACCCTCATTTCTTTTTGCTTTTTCTCTGTTATAACATGTATTTGCTTCATGTCTTGCTAACTTTAAGGTAGTGATCAAGTTACTTAACCTCTTTTCATCTCAGTATTATTCATCCTGATATGAGGATCATGAGAATTATATTGCACATGTTTTCAGATTCACAAAGAATATGTGTAAATCACCTACTGCTTAGAACATTGCTGATGATTTTAAATGGCAGCTTTATATCTAGATCTGCTTGTAGGTTGGACAACATGACTCTCCTAAATATTCATCAAGAATTCCTTGTAATCTTCCAAAAAAGAACAAAATTGGTTTAAAAGATTGGGTTGACTCATGAAAGGGGACAGGGGTATAAGAGGAAGCCTCAACTTGCACATGCATCCCTAACCAGGAAATTAAACATTTTATTCACAAATTATCAAGCCACAGAAAACAAATAGTTACCTTAGGTTTGTTCATATTACCTGTATGAGAATGTCCCTTTTCATAAGCATTTTCGTATTTGTATCTAGTCCAACAGTTCTCAAGTTTTAGTGTTTACAAGAACATATAAGAAGTTGACAGAACAAATAAATAAAAAAATATTGTCCCAGTTAATAAGAACAGGAGTTCTGAGTTGGCTAATGTTTACTGAAAACCTTCTAATAACCAGTTGCTTTCAGATGTATTAGTTTATCAAATCTTAATTCTAGTCCTTCTCAGTAGTTAATATCCCCATTCTACATATTAATAAAAACAGACTCATAGAAGTTACTGGCTCATTAGGCTATGAAGGTAGAAAATGATCGGGCCAGAACTCAATCTTGGCACCACATCGGTGTGCAACTGCTACATCTGCTTCCTAATCCTAGGATAATTCAGTTTTCCAGTCATGAAAGACTGTTTTATGGCAGCCAGCAGCATAAGCACATACGGGGACAATCAACCTGTATGTGTTTTGCTTAAGCTCCTGAACACTTAATTCACTGTCACCCTCTGAGTTGGACTTTGAAAGGCATCAGTAGAGCAGACCTATTTCATCTGCTTTGTAAACCACTCAGAAAGAAATTTTCTGAAAAAAAAAAAACTCAAGTATTTTCTGTAGATTCTTGTTGTTTTTCACCAGTGTTCTTATTGATTTTTATCAATTCTGCCAGTTGCCTTTTTATCTAGGTTTGGCTAGATGTCTAAGTTCTCCAATGGGATATGAGCTACAATAATGTGTGCCATGTCCAGGTTATGTCCTTAAAGGGCCCATGTGCATGCTTCTCCTCCTTCTTCTAGTAGCTTGGAAAATGAACATGGGATGGGATGTCATGTTGAGCCATTTTGTATCATGTAGACAAGGGCAATTGTCTGAAGGTAGAACAACATAGGAGCCTGGCTTCCTGGCTTAATTTATAGAGCAAAACAGTTCAGGATGACTTTTCTACTAAATGGTGTATGGAAGACAAACAAGCTTGTTTAGCCATCGCCATTAAGCTATTCTACATGACGGAAGATATACCCTAATGAATGAATGCATTCTTCGATAAATGTGTTAGCCATGACTGCCTGGCATACTATGACTCCTTTGGGAAGTCAATCTTAGCCTGAAAAGAAGCACAGTTCCCTTAAATAAAGAACACTGTGGTGGCTTCCTAGATATAGTTTATCTAGACTTTGAAGCATCTCACCTTGCCTCTCTTACTCCTTATACTATTCTCCTGATCCAGCTCTGTTTTCCTCCAGCTCTGTACACACACACGCACACACACACACACACACACATACCAGGCTATCCAAATAAAACTGTCTATAGTTACATTAAGTAGACTTCTTAAACTTCTGATACCTAGATAACAATGTCCAAATCTACACAATCTGTAAGATTTTCTTCATTGTTCCTTGGCTCACCTGGCCTGTCCTCATTTTGCATTTAGGACAAAACTAAATTTTATTTTTGCACATTTTTAGTATGTCTCCTTGGATCTTTATTTTAGATAAGATTTAAAATCTATATTTATTTTCGTCATAGCCAAAGAATGCCTTGGCATCTTATGGACACAGTGTTCTCCTAGCTTCACAGTCTAATCTGGAGTCACTCTTTTTTAACTGAAATTCTGGTGCACAGAATGCTCCCTACCAAATGACTGGTTGGATGATGATATTGGCACTCAGTCCTAGACTGAGATCCCTTGGCTGTTTATCTTGCCTCTTAATACTACAGTTTGTGCACCTTCTGACTAACAGTGTGCATGCTTGGTATGTGCCTTAAAATATCTTATGGTTGCTTGGCTTCTGCAAGGCAGTATTTTATCATTCTCTCTCTCACTCCCTTGATGGCTTCTTCTACCTCTGAGTATACTTGCTGGCAATTTCAACTCAATGGTCTACACATAGTATCTCATTTAATTCCCCTAAACCACTGAAATAAGTATAATGACCACACCTGAGTCACTGACTTAAGATTTATTTGTACCAGGCATTGTTTTAAGCAATCAGAAGCAAGGTATCAATTAAGCCTTCCAGTTGCTCACTCTCTAATAGGGAGGATAAATAAGTTTTAAAAACCCCAACTTTTAAGTATAATAGTATAAAACTTAAATCTTATAGTCAGGGAGAAAACTGCTCAGTGTTACTAGAGGGGGAAGAAGGGCTCAGATCAGGAAATGTTTGAGAATCTACTTCAGTTGAATGCAGAAACATAAGGAGGCAGATTTGGGCAGATTAAATGGCTTTTCCATAATGTCACAGCTAGCTAATGGCAGAGGATGGACAGGGATTCATACTCAGGTGATTCTGATGTCAGAGCCCATGCCTTGCTGCAGAGTTCTTTGGTTCTTAGGCATTGCTGTAATTGAATGCTGTTCACAAGTTGGTACCTCTTGCTGCTGACCCCCATCACCTATTCCACTTGCTTCTCAGTTATAGTTTTAACTTAGTAGTGAAGATGATATACAAATTCAGATATTGTTCAAGAAAATAACTTCTAAATCTTCAGTTTCTACATGTACCCTTTCCTGAAAGTGGTCCAGTTAAGGTTCTACTTATGATCCACCGGTTCTACTTTTCCACCTCCACTTTCACAGTTATTCCTCTTTCATTTTACAGCACAAATGCATGCCTCTCACTAGTGTCTTTACTTCTAATGGTATGCTCAAGGAAGAAAAGAGGGGGGAGCACCTTATTTCTTTCAGATGACACTGTCTTAATCTACTTGTTGTGTGCCACTTATCCAGTCTTCTATTCATCTACCCCGACCTTCTTTCAGATTCCTTTCTAAAGATGGAAGCTTCATGTATCCATATACCCAAGGTTTTTGTTTTGTTTTGTTTTGTTTTGTTTTAAGAAGATGTTGGGGGTAGGAGTTTATTAATTAATTGATTTATTTTTGCTGTGTTGGGTCTCTTGTTTCTGTGTGAGGGCTCTCTCTAGTTGTGGCAAGCAGGGGCCACTCTTCATAGCGGTGCATGGGCCTCTCACTATCGCGGCCTCTCTTGTTGCGGAGCACAGGCTCCAGACGCACAGGCTCAGTAGTTGTGGCTCACGGGCCTAGTTGCTCCACGGCATGTGGGATCTTCCCAGACTGGGTCATGAACCCGTGTCCCCTGCATTAGCAAGCAGATTCTCAACCACTGTGCCACCAGGGAAGCCCCTACCCAAGGTTTTAAGGAACATATATTTAAAGTATGTATCAATTATATAATAAGCCAGAAATCGTATGCTTTGTAAGTATACAAACATATGCCAAATTTGTGTTTGATGTCAACTTTAATAAGGTGTGGGAGCATGTAGTATGTGTATGTGTGTGTGTGTATGTGTGTTTCAAAATATTTCAAAGAAAAATACATTTAAAGACCTCCTCCCAAGTGTTCTTTCTCTGGGAAGCTGCTGAGAGTGGATAGGAAGACACATATTCCCAGGTCTCCATCATTCCCCAGGCTCCCTACCTCCAAGCATTTTCAGGCTTATTCTCGAGGTTGTTGGATATTTGCCTTTTGGATAATGCAAGCATTAGCAGTCAACCCTTTGAAGATAAATATCACCCAAGTATTTTGCAATGCTGTTATTCTCTAGTTGATTTTACCACCATTTTTTTCATTGAAGAAATTAATAGATAGTATATAGGCCATTAATTTTATCTGAGTTAAAAATTTTGATGCTTATAATAGGTTTCAGGACTTATGTATTAAATGAATGAATAAATGGGTGAAAGTTTTATCTAATGTAGAAAGCAGAGTGATAAGAGTTGTGGCTATTTCTTGAAAATATGAGAGATTTATACTGTTATATTTATAAATGCTTGTCTAGTTTTGAAGATTTATTTTCTGATTTAGGGAGCTTACTTTATCCTGCCTGGGCTTATCACACAGTATTAGATAATTTAATTGCACAGTATCAGTACCATGTAAGTACCAAGGAGGCATTTATGGTGTTGTCATTATCTGTTGCTCCAAGCTATATCACACAATCATTGAGAATGAGAGAAAAGCGTGTTTCTTCTCAATTTTGAAAAACGACAGTAAAATTGTGATTGCAACATAATTAAATCTGTGTATCTAGATACTAATAAATGCCCTGCTGTCCTGGAATTCAAAAGAAGTGTCAGGCCTTGTCTGGCACTGGTCACAGTCTCTAAACATTTTTTTATAGCTTTTGTACCTAATGACTAGCTTGGCAGCTTTCAAGAGACTTTTGCCACTTTATATCCATACTAAATTCCATTACTGAGTCAGCTTATTTTCCTTTAACTCTACTTTTTCCTTTCTTTCTTTTTTCACTTTCTTTTCTCTCTCTGTTTCCTTTTTCTGGTTTGTTTTGTGTGTGTACATGTGAAGGGGGAGTGGTGGTAATTTGGGGTAAAGAGGTAAATATGAGTGTTCCTTTTTAAGATGCATTAGTCAATTTTCTTCTTTTCAGGGGCATTTAAAGCAGAAAGTACATGAATAAAATTATTAATTGCATAACTCTGTAGACACCTGTCAAAATCTTGACATGTTCAGGCCCTATATTGGTATTGTATATTCAAAGTAAGTTTTGCAAGCAGCAGGAGCACAGGCTGCCTGAGAGCTGCCTGTTAAAAAGGGGCAATCTGTAGTAATGGAAGTTCTGTCAGCAATCCTCATAGTTATAGAAGCCACTAGCCAGCGTCTCACAAAACCTCCTTCACCATTCTGATTTCTTACACATATACACATACAAAGTTTTAGGGCCTATTTTATTTTATTTCATTTATTTATTTTTTAAAATTTATTTATTTTTAAATTTATTTTATTTTTGGCTGCGTTGGGTCTTCATTGCTGTGCGCTGGCTTTCTCTAGTTGTGGAGAGTGGAGGCTCCTCTTCATTGCGGTGCACTGGCTTCTCATCGTGATGGCTTCTCTTGTTGTGGAGCACAGGCTCTAGGCACATGGGCTTCGGTAGTTGTGGCTCATGGGCTCTAGAGCACAGGCTCAGTAGTTGTGGCTCACGGGCTTAGTTGCTCCGTGGCATGTGGGATCTTCCTGGACCAGGGCTTGAACGCGTGTTCCCTGCATTGGCAGGCAGATTCTTAACCACTGTGCCACCAGGGAAGCCCAGGGCCTATTTTATGATTTCATTAGCCATTGCAGTCTTGTTGAATGTCTTGACATATCGCCGAAGTAAAACCACTGTGTTAGTTAAGATGATACTAACTTCAATAACAAACAAACCCCAAGATGTCTAATAACTTGAGCAGAATAGAATTTTATTTTAGTCATTTCAATTCAAAAAAGGTGGCTGCTCAACTCTTATTCGAGCAGAGATTCAAAAGTCTGGGCTCCTTCCATCTCGTGACTGGCTATTTTCAAACTGTGACTTCCAAGACCACCGTACTCAGTTTCATTTAGCTGGTAGAAGGGAAAAAGGCGTAAGGAAAACTAGTGGGGGTTTTATGGGCCAGGCTCAGCAGTGGTGTTTCACACTTTCACTCAAGTTCCATTGGCTAGAACTCGCCAGTGAATGGAGGCTGGGATATAGAGCCTACCTGTGTGTCCAGGAAGGAAAAAACAGTTTTGGCAAATAGCTAACCAGCAACATGTAAGATTTTGAAACTGCAGTCATCAGTCCTTGTATAAAGGGGAAGAAGATGACCAAAAGCAGAGGCAGACACAATGGAGAAATTATAAAATGTAACACAGTACTTCATAAGTGATTTTTATAATTATATTGATCTTCTCAAGCAGAGTGAAAAATGCTGATTAGTTTTGCAACTACTGACAAGTTAAACACAGCCGCAAGCAATGCTGGATCCCACTAATAAAGAGAGCTTAATTCTTATAAAGGCTGAAAGACAAGTTGGTCCATTTATTCTACACTGGGTTGTAAAAGACTACAGGTCAATAAAGGTAAGCACCAGCTTTTGTCTCAGAAAAAAAATCAGAAGAGTGGGGATAGAAATGCACCGCATTCATTCATTTATCCCACACACATTTCTTAAGTACCTTTTGTATACCAGATACTATACTTCGCCTTGAAGATAGAGAAATTAGTAAGATAAAACTTTGCTCTCAAGACCTCACATGTGAGTGGGAGAAGGAAACCTATAAATTAAGAGCCAATTATGTTATCATAGTTAAAATTCTGTGAAGGCATAGTTGAGGGAGTGATTACCTCTGCTTAGAGGTATCAGGGAAGACCGCTTAGAGGAGATGCTATTTAATCTGCTGTATGAGTCTTTTCAGACAGAAGAGACGCTTTTAGGGAGCATTAAACCCATGATTAAATATATGAAAAACCATGGTAGCTCAGGGTTATGAAAGAACATGGGATGAGCAGAAATAGGACATTTTTTGCATTTCTGCAAAATAGAGGCTTTGTAACAGGATGTAGCAGTCTGAGTAAGCCAGTTTGTGAACAATGGCTTCAGCCTCAAGGGTGAATGAAATAGTAGGTCTTTGAATGAGGTCCTAGCAGAGGAGAGAGTGAATGATCTCCGTGTATGTCACTTCTTCTCTGTCAGCCCTCTTAGAGTCTTCTAACTGCCTTCTAACTATAGTCCATAAGGCACTCCTCCTCACTCACCCCCATGGTCACTCTTTCTGCACCATATGTGTTCCCAGGGAATTATAAAAGGAATACAGCTACACAGATAGAATTTGCTGAAATAAGTGCAGGAAGATAATGAAAAGAAGCACAGTTTCTTGTCTTTAAATAGTTGTCTTTACATAAATGTGATGGAACACAGTGTCCTGCTGTTTAGCAGTCCCTACTTGGTGTTTCCATTTCTGCCTGAGATGTCTTCTTGATTAATGTCATATATTCTAGGAAAACAGGTTGGGCAAAGTCATGGAGATGTGACTAGTATAATGTATGTTATAGTGTATAGTTTATGCTACTTATAGTAAATTGTGAGAGGAGAGAGATGATGAATTGAAGAAGGAATAATTAAGCAAAAGGAACCAGAATTTAGAGATTTGGACTATTGTCTGCCTATCCACATTGCAAAAAATGAGAAAGTATGTTTTGGTGAGAACACCAAGAGTATGGCTGGACAATCACGTCATGAAGAGATTATCCATGGAGTTCATCAGCTATCTCAGCAGAAATTAGGAACAGAGATGGGATTATATCAGTATAGACACTGACTGCCAATTTGGACTATAGGGGATAGAAACCCTATGAAATAAAGGATTTTGGACTTCGGGGATTCTACAGGACAAGACAATAAGGCTATCCACTATCCAACTGTGAACGTGTCTTATCCTTCAGGAAAAGAGAAGAATGACCCTGAGGGTGATTCAGAGATCAGCCCAAACCACAAGGAAAAGGCCGCTATCCATGGCCAAAGGAGTAGGGCCTCCACCCAGGGCCCAAGGGCAGAAGCGGTAAGGCCTCTGCCCCAGTGGGACTGTCTACCCAGCTGGACCTGGAGGGCAGAGCATAAAGCGAAAGAGGATTATTCTCTAGCCTTAAGAACTAATGAAATTTGCCTTGCTAGATTTTGGACTTGCTTGGAACCCCTCACCCTTTTCTTCTTTCTGATGTATCCCTTTTGGGATGGTAATATCTATCCTATGTATGTTCCCCCACTGTGATTTAGAAGCACATAACTTACCTGGTTTCATAGGTCCACATATGGAGAGGAGTTTTTCCTCAGGATGAATTATATCTAGAGTCTCACCCATACCTCTTTTAGATGATATTTAGATAAGACTTTGGACTTGGAGGTGATGCTGGCAGATGGGTTAAACATTTTGCAGCTGTTGGGATGGGATGAATGTATTTTACATGCCAGAAGAACATGAATTTGGGGGTAGCAGAGGGCTGAATATTACAGACTGACAGCATTCCCTCAAAATCCATAAGTTGTAGCCCTAAGCTTCAACGTGACTATATTTACAAATAGACCCTTTATGGAGTTAATTAAGGTTGAGGTCATAAGGGTAGGGTCCTAATCCAATAGGACTGGTGTTCTTAAAAGAAGAGGAAAAGACACCAGATGGGTCTGGAAAGGCTGAATGAGGACGAAGTGAGAAGGCGCTAGTCTGCAAGGCAGGGAGGAGGCCCTCATCAGAAATGGAGTCTGCCAGAGCCTTGATCTTGGACTTCTAGCCTCCAGAACTGTGAGAAACTACATTTTGTTGTTTAAGCCACCCAATTTGTGGTATTTTGTTATGATAGCCCTAGTTGACTAATGCAGTGTGTTCATATGTGACTGACCAGTTATATCATGATGATAATAATAGTTTATCATATGTCAGATAATATATCAAACCCCATATATACATTTTCTCATTAATGCTTTCTTTAAAAACCTTTGGTGATAGTTTTTATTATCACATTTTTACAGATTAAGAAATTCAGGTCAAACAGGAAAATCACTGTCTTCAAGTAGTGAACTCATTGTTATTCCACTGTAGTTTGGTTCCATGTGACCATCTGCAAAGAGATTAACTTCTCTGAGCTTTAGTTTCATTGTTCATTAAGTGATGATTTATGTTTGCTGCCCTCTTCAGAGGGTTATTTGCAAGGCTTAAATAAAATGACTTAAAGCAAATCCATTATTTGTACTCTGGTCATGAATATCTTTATCAGCATCACTATCAAATTTTGGTGACTTTCTATTGCCACTCAGATCCCTGACTTTTAACAAGACTTTTCTCAAGACATCCTGACACCATTGTCAGTTTCTTCCTTTAGAATTCCTATGTGGGTTTTTGTTCTGACTACTGACTTGTCATTAGAAAAAGGATTTGAAGATAAGGCTGTTTTTAATGACATTCTTCTTTTCAGACAGTGAAAGAAGATTGGTTTCCTAATGATTTCATTGAATTTATACCTGAAGGATATTAATAGAAATATTGTGAAAACTTATTTTTATTGAATAGTTAAAGGGATTGAACCATGAAAGAAATTTATAGATCTTACTATTAATCATATTCGTGTTGACCACCGTGCCTTTTTTTCTCCCTTGCTATCTGTTGTTTTTCTAACAAAATCTAGCTGTCCCTCTTTACCCATGTAACAATAGCTTTTTTTTTTTTTTTTTAATACTTCAGGTTGACGTTTATTTCAGCAGGGTTTCTAACTAGAGTCAAAAATTTCAAGTTTTGGCAAACATCTGAATTGTAAGTTAATCAGAAAGCTTAACAATAAGAAGTAACTTTCAAAGATGTTAAAACAATAATGCAGATTAAAAAAGAACTCACACATTATAATTAACTCCTTTTTGCCTCCAGAACATATAGTCCTTAGCCAACTTGATTTAGATACAGCTGCTGATTGCTTTTTACCAAATAAAAGTGAATAGACCTCTCACTATGCATATTTTGACCCCCATCATCATGCATATGAATATATTAATAATTTAAGTATTTTAGTTATTATACAAATATAAACAAGGAGTTCAAGTGTTTGTATCCATCAAGGTTTATTATATTGTATTATTTAACTTTTATGTTGCTTCTTT
Source organism: Mesoplodon mirus (assembly GCF_964341445.2). Lineage (NCBI taxonomy): Eukaryota > Metazoa > Chordata > Mammalia > Artiodactyla > Ziphiidae > Mesoplodon > Mesoplodon mirus. The sequence continues at coordinate 49,891,870 of NC_138976.1, forward strand.
CCTACTGTCCCAATCAAAATCTTTTTCTATTATCTTAACTATAGGAGAGCCACAAAATAGAATAAAAAAAAAAATAGGTCATGTAACAGAGTACTTCACCAAGAGCCCTTTTTAGCATAGAATGTTTTGACAGTTCCGTTTTTGAGATTACCAGTAAGGATAAAAGGGGGGGTGGGGCATGCTGTTATCATATTTGAATGTCCTAATAATTGTAAAACTATTGGGGCATTTGAAAAATTATCATGTTTAACATGTCAATCCCTTTCTTCATGTCAGTTGCTGAAAATGTCTAGGAATTTGTAGGTCGTAATACATCGTCTTTTGTATTTAATCTTAGAAAAATAGGTATTTTTAAAACAAAAACTAAAAACCAGTGTTAGGGAGGGGGACATTTACCCCTTTACACTTACTAAATTCTTATGGCTGGACTAATGATAATACTTAAAACAAGACACATTAACAGGAGAAAACAAATTTTAATTCATGCACAGAGATAGGTCTCATAAAAATGGGACCTAAGAAGTGGCCAAATCAGGCAGCTTTTATACTTTTTAGACAAAGAAAAAATACATTTGTGAGGAATTGACAGGACAAAGAAATTTAGGATTCAGATGCTTAATTAGTGAAGAATCTAAACAGAGTTTGGGCTTGGGGTAGTACATTAAAGAAGTAACAGGGTTTGTTCATATGAGATTCTAGGCTAGGGGTTTCCCTGGTGGCGCAGTGGTTGAGAGTCTGCCTGCCAATGCAGCGGACGTGGGTTCATGCCCCAGTCCGGGAAGATCCCACATGGCGTGGAGCGGCTGGGCCCGTGAGCCATGGCCGCTGGGCCTGAGCGTCCGGAGCCACTGCTCCGCGGCGGGAGAGGCCACAGCAGTGAGAGGCCTGCGTACCGCAAAAAAAAAAAAAAAAAAAAAAAAAAAAAAAGATTCTAGGCTTGAATTCCTTGTCTCCAGTTATAAGAGTATCCCTCTACCTCCAGATGCAGGGAATGTACCTTTCATATGAGAGATTTATTTCCTGCTTTCAGGGAGACAAAGAGGAGGGTCAGAGTGTCCCTCTTACACTGGCCATTCCTTAAGTAACTTTAATTCAAAATAATCAATAATGCTATTGAGGCACATTTTGGGGTGGCCAGCCCTGCGCCCCAACACCAGTATCGATGAGTATCATTCTCTTGGATTTTTGACCAGTTTCTCTTAAAGAAAGATAATTATAAAGCAATGGTATAATTCTTTAGCAAAATCAAAACCAGTATCAAACCTCAGATCTCAGAAAACAAGAACATTCCAGTTCAAATGGACCTCATTGTTATCATGATGAATTTATTCAGCAGACAATAGCTCCATTACCGAAGCAATCTGAACTAATCTGAAATTGAATCACCTCTTGCACAAACATTGGGGAAATTGAAGCAATTTTAGATTAAAACATATAAATATCATGCTGTAAACTTTAAATTGAATTCAAAATAAATTGAACTCTTTATTGTCTTACTTTTCTTGTTTTACCTTGTTTATCCCTTTGTTGCAAAGAGCAAGTTACAGGAAGGCTTTTTTTTGTTTTTTGTTTTTTTAATGTGTAAAAGTGTATACTGGAATACCATATACAAATATCTAGAATAAAAGCTATATGAATTTTTTAACAATGAAATTATTTCCTTCTCCTTTAATTCAGAAAGTTTCATTTTTATCATACTCAGCATGAAATTGTTTACAGCTTGTGACAGAATGGAAGAGACATAAGCCCTTGACATCAAAGTTATTAGTCAATATGTCAGTCAAAGTCAATTAAAGAAGATGCACAAAAGTAGGCATTTATCTGATGGATGCTCCTAGCTCACATTAGTCATTTAGAGGCTCTTTCTGAGAGACTCATTAGTTTGTCTATTGTAAATGGCTGCCCATATCTGGGCATACTGCCTTTAGGTTCTATTTTGCTGAAGGATAATGTTCTCTTGAAAGACAGCCATGTTGATCAGCATAAAGCAATGTAATAGGAGTTGAAAGTCATGTGTGGGACAAAAATGATTCAAAGAGAAATAAAACATGTTTCAGTAACCGAATTCAGCTACTTATTAAAAGAGTTGGCATCTTCAGAGAGCTAAATGTATTTTTCTCCCCAAATCTTCATGAAAAGGAGCAGGCCCTGTGGTCCTTGCCCCCCATACCTCAGCCTGCCTTTGTGGAAAAACTTTAGCCAAAAACTAAGTTTAATCTTTCTCTCTAAGTGAGAAAATACAGAAGCAAAGAAAAGCAAACAGGACAAAACAACAATAGTTTAGTCAGTAAGCAAAGTCAAGGACCTTTAGTTCCTTCTCGAGGGCTCTAGACAATATTCAGAGCCATACCCTGTGAGCTGTCTTGTAGATGCTGAAACCCCCACCAGGTGGAAGAAGGTAACTACATGATGACCAGACTGTAGCCATGACATAAACTGCCACCATTCCAAGAATTGGCCTCAAGGAAATGGGAACAAACCTATCCAGGAACTGAAGATTAATCGTACATTAAACAATCAAGATGATGCTATCAGACCATCACAGGACCAACTTGACAAGACGACTGTCAGAGCTGACTGTGCTGTTTCTGCATGTAGCCCCTCCCTCTGTCTGTAAGTCTATAAAAGCTCTTGCCCCCTGATTGTCAGTGTAGGGGAGTCAGCCTTTGGACAGGAGTCCAGCCCGCCCCACCCCCTCTCAGTGACAGGCATCCAAAATAAAGCAAACTTTCCTTTCCACCAACCTTGCCTCTTTTTTGGCTTTCTTTTTTTTAACATCTTTATTGGAGTATAATTGCTTTACAATGGTGTGTTAGTTTCTGCTTTATAACAAAGTGAATCAGCTATACATATACATATATCCGCATATTTCCTCCCTCTTGCGTCTCCCTCCCACCCTCCCTATCCCACTCCTCTAGGTGGACACAAAGCACCGAGCTGATCTCCCTGTGCTATGCAGCTGCTTCCCACTAGCTATCTTACATTTGGTAGTGTATATATGTCCATGCCACTCTCTCACTTCGTCCCAGCTTACCCTTCACCCTCCCTGTGTCCTCAAGTCCACTCTCTACGTCTGTGTCTTTATTCCTGTCCTGCCCCTAGGTTCTTCAGAACCATTTTTTTTTTTTTTTTTTTTTTTAGATTCCATATATATATGTGTTAGCATGCGGCATTTGTTTTTCTCTTTCTGACTTCCTTCACTGGCGAGCAGCAGGGATATCAACTTCCGGTTACATTCACATTGGCCAGGAAGAACTGTCACACTCCTGTCAGTCCTCCCCTTCTCTTCCCCCACAAAATATTTCTACATCCTCATAAAATCAGTGGTGCCTGCCTGTAGACCTATTCTATATCCCCATCAGACTTCTGTCCATGTAGCATATTGTCTTCTGCTGTCATCTTGCTGATGTCTGCAAGCAGAGGAATAAATTCGTTGACACCAAGAAATATGTTTAGAGATGGCTAGTGATGGGTTAGTAAAGAGTTCTTGTGCAATTGGTGGATGAGGCTAGAGACTCAGGTTTAAAGAGAGCTTTTTAAACCTTGCAAAGGCATTTGGGCTTAAACTGAGGGCTTTGGGGGAACTCTGTGAAGCAGAGGAGTGGCATTTGAGAATTATTTTTTAGAAAGACCCCTCTGGCAGTAAGATGGGGAATAGTTTGGAAAGAGTTAACTAAAGACAAATAAACTGTGTAAGAGAAAGTTGTAATTATGTATGTGAGAAGTAGTTACGGTCTCAAGTAAAGCAATAGCAATGGAGAGTAATGGAGAGTAAATAATATTGAGAAGTATCTGGGTGGTACATTTATAAAGTTTTGTAACAAGATGTTGGGCAGGCCGGTGAGGTAGGGAAAGAGAAATGGATCCCTGGTCATTGATTTGGTTTAGAACACTCTAGGAGGAAACACTATAGGCTTAGTTAGAGAAAGGTTAAGTTGGGGGAGGAGTGTGTTAAACAACTAGAGGAAATATTCTGGAACTCTGGAAGTTCGGAATAGAGGTAAAGATTTGAAAGTACCTGTGTCATTGGATTTCTCTGAGTATGAATTGTGATAATGTCTCTAACATGCTTAGCACGGTGTCTTAAATACAGTCAATGGGAACTGTTTTCCCGGTGATGAAATGAAGAATGTGAATATTTTGATTGGTCTAGGATGGACGTTTGTCTCCAGTACTGAATCAGATGGATGAGGGCTATAGAGAGAAAGAGTGGAGGCTATAGGAAGGGATGATTAAAATGATGGGTTCTGGGAACTATGCTACATCATAAATTAAAGGAAAAATGGCTTCTAGAATGCCAGAAAAAGGAATGGGTGTTCATAAATACATCTTGAATATGATACATTCTTGCTTCATGAAAATCTCTCACATTGCCAAGTCCTCCTCCAGCCATTTCTTAAGCACCTATTTGGTTTATATTCGCCTCATCTGTCAGCATTGCCTCAACATAAAAACCTTTTGTATTTGACATCATTGACTAATAGTATACTTGGTAATCAGTTATATTCCAGCCCTATGTTTCCTCAACCTAACCTTGGGGCCGAACAATTAGCAAGTGATTTTATACTGTGCCATGCCTCTGACAGGAGTCTTCATTTTTCTTCACTTTAGCCTATGAACTGTGTGACCACTGACAAAACACTAGGCTGTTAAGCACAGTCATGTAAAGTGCAGCCCCAGACCACAGCAGCACACCTTTATTGGAAAGAATTCAGGCCAACTGGTGTCTTCTTGCATTGCAAATTTGTGTGATGGCGATGAGAAACTCAGTAGCAGACAAAATGGATTGTACCTGCCCAGATGGAGTCAGAAATGCTCATGGAGGTGTTGTAAAACAAGCTTCTAAACAGCAGAGACACTGAGCTGTCTGCAGGGAAATGAAAGAGAACTGCAAATTAAGCATGGCACAGTTATTCACTGTTTTATATTAGTGTCTCTGACTCCTATAAATGCTGTTTAGGGTTTTCCCATGCTCAAAACTGTCATTTAATCTGGAATGATGTCCTTACATATTTGAGTCATTTTGAAAGCTTACTGAAAAGGATCTGACATCCATACCATAGTGTATGTGTCTGGGGACATGGTGGCAGTTTATTTGCCGCTGCAAGTTTAATCTAAATCACCACATATCTAATTTATCGTGCAAAATGAAATTCCAGGAGTTTTCTTCCTCCTCAGTGTTACTAAACAATCTGAGTTCTGCCAGAAGAGGGAATGGCTCATGTGGAAAATATTTAATTGCCTGCATTGATATGACTGGAGTGTTCTGAATGTAAAACAACATATAATGAAAACCAGTGGAGCAATATTGCCAAGAAACCTCTTCTCTCAGGTGATTTTCTAATCCCCAAAGACTCTCTGAAAGCACACAGGGCTAGCGGTCAGAGGCAGTGAGGCCCGGTCTTAAATCTGCCGTTATTTAACCACATGAACTTAAACTCTCTCCCTCCATTCCAGTCTTCTCTCGCTTCTGCCCTCTTCCCTTCTTTCCTTCCCCCTCCCTCCCATCTTCACTCCCTCCCTCCTTCCCTTCTTTCCTTCCTCAATCATTTCCAAAGTCTCTGCTATATACTAACCTCATGTTAGCCACTGAGATACAAAGATAAAAGCTACTTCTGCCTTGAAAGAGTATTGGGGAAGATTGGGTGGGCATCTGGTCCTATGACTCATGTCCCTTGCAGTTCTGATATTCCATGATTTTCTCCTGTTCCAAATCTTACCATACAGTCAATGTCATTCTTTTATTTGATTACTTGGAGAAAATCAATCTTGAATCAGGGTCACATAGCTGGCTTGCAAGAGGCATTAGAATAGTCCATAAATATTTACTGAGCACTACTGTGTGCCAGGCATTGTACGGGGGGGATCATCACAGAAATAAGCACTCAATGAAATAAGAGCACAGAGGAGGACCAACCATTCTCTTAGGAATTCAAGGGAGGGTTTCAGGAGAGTTGAGGTCTAAGTCCATTTCTGAAAGATGAGTAGGAGTCAGGCAGACTCAAGAGCTGGCAGGCTGGGGAAGGAGTAGCTCTGGTGCATCAGAGGTGACTGAAGGACCTCCAAAGCAGAGAAGAGCTGTTGGGAGTGCAGACTGTGTTGTCTTGCCAGTCTTCTGGCACGCCCTGCATCACAGAGTGAACAGAGGCAGAGCAGGGATGGATGACCTTGATGTTGATGTAGAGAAGAAGTCACGAGGAGCCATTCAAAGGAGTTTGGGCTTTATCTTGAGGACACGGAAGGATTTTAAGCAGATCTTGCATGATCTGATTTGCATTTAGAATAATAATTAATTTAAAAAACCCATCTTATGAGAATGGCATTAAGGGAATGGGGTGGAGATCAGACATTTATAAATTAGTTCCTTCTCAGCAAGGTAACCTTATGATTTAGGTATGGATCTTAGTCTCAATCTCAGGAATGCTGAATTTTACTTTTTGTAGCTCACATAATTTGTATTCTGAACTTGTATTTCCACAGGCTGGAAAAAGATTAACTTAAGTCATTGGTAGAATGTGAATCCTTCCTCAGTTCTGCAGGTTATACCACGACGCCTAGATTTCCACTGCACCATGCTGTCACAGGGGAAAGAAATGTGGCAGGTGGCCGTTCGTTTATGCAGATATTGAAATATCCATAGTTTCTTCTGCATAGTTCCTGCAGTTTTCAGCAGTCGGACTTGGGGACTGGGGCTGTTTGCTGAGGCCTTGTGTTGAGGGCCTCTGGTGGGTCCTTGGCCATTTTGAGTAGCTGCCCACCTGATGACTCCGTGGGTACCTGTGCTCAGGATCTGGAGTCCTCTTACCATACCCCTCCTCTCTTCAGCCAGCCCAGTTGAAACCCTTAAGCCTGAGGTTAACAACTTTTTCTTCCTTTGTGTTTCTTCCACTCTGCTTTTTACGATACTCTTTTATCCTTTCTACATTTAGCAAACACTTTTAAGTCTCTTAAGTATTCAAGCTTTTGAAAAACAAAAGCCAGAAAGAGCCAAACTCTACTTGGGCTTTCCCATGTGGCAGGTACATCCCCGAGTCAGTGAGGTGCAGAGAAGACAGCCCACCTGAACTGGTCTAAAAGTAAGGGAAACACAGGCCAAAGAACAGAAAACAAACCAAATCTCTCAAAAATCATGTAGCTTCACCTGCTTTGTACACTGTTTTCTCTCTTGCTTTCTAAACTGCTTCCACTGAATGTCTCAGTTTACAAACAGTCTTTGCTTTCAATGATCTTACTTAATGAGTGTTTCCTTCCTGGAGTCCTCAGTGCTGGCCTATTCATATTTGCTGATTCAGTTTTTTGATCTTCTCCACACACCACAAGCTACCTCCTAGAGCCAGTCCCCAGTATTACAGGAGCTCACTTGAGGATAGCACGCATACAGGGCTGGTTGCACTGCCTAGAATTCACTGCACACCAAGGCGATTCTTAGTTTCTTCATCATGAAGTGAGGGGATTTCAGTATGTCATAGCAAAAGTGCTCTCTGGTTTGAAAAATATTAGGATTCTAGGACTCTCTTCTTAATGGAAACCCTTTTCCCCTACCCACTCTGTTTTTCACGTCCTGGCCAGTGCAAAAATCCAGGGAATGTAAGTTTGCACTCTCACACCTTTGTTTAACAGAGAGATAGATGTACTCAGTGTCTGAGTGAGGGCCTGAATGGGAGCCTCTAAGTCTGTGTGGTGGGAAGTTCTATGGCATTTTTTGCTGCTATAGTTCAACTACTTTATGAACCAAATAGGCCTTTGCAACTGACCTAAAACTTAGGTACGACATGTTTTTTCTGTGGAGAAATGAGCCAGTGTTCTGAATAATCACACTACACATTCCTTCCTCAAGTCCAGAACTGCTTATACTTAAGATTCTCTGAACAGCTCTGAAGATTTAATAATAAACCTACCTGTGTTTCCTGCCAGAAATAAGAAGCAGATTATTTTTGCCATTACTGAATATGTTTTCTTCCTTTTCCGTTTTCAGTAGAATGTCCAATAAGTCAATCTGCTTTACAATTTAAAGTGGAGTGTTACTTTTTGAGAGCAAGATAAAAAGATCCTCAAAAAGCTTGCTCACCCTTTGATTTGGTGATCTCATTTCTTAAAAAAAATCTATCCTGGGCTTCCCTGGTGATGCAGTGGTTAAGAATCCGCCTGCCAATGCAGGGGACACGGGTTCAAGCCCTGGTCTGGCAAGATCCCACATGCTGCGGAACAACTAAGCCTGTGCACCACAACTACTGAGCCTGTGCTCTAGAGCCTGTGAGCCACAACTATTGAGCCCGCATGCCACAACTACTGAAGCCCGCACACCTAGAGCCCGTGCTACACAACAAGAGAAGCCACCACAATGAGAAGCCCATGCACCACAACGAAGAGTAGTCCCTGCTCGCCGCCACCAGAGAAAAGCCAGCGCACAGCAACGAAGACCCAATGCGGCCAAAAAATAAATTAATAAAATAATAAAATAAATAAATTTATATATTTAAAAAATCTATCCTAAGAAAATAATCCCAGTGTAGAGAAAGCTATATTTATCAAGATGTTTACCAAAACACCAAAGAAAGGACTATAATTTAGTCAATTATTTCCCAAAATAGGACAATAGGGTGATGGTAAAGTATAGCCCTTTACTTAATGAAATTGTATGAAATTATAAAAATGATACTTTAGAAGACAGTGATGTTATGCAAGGTCTGAAGTTGTATTCATATGATACAGTTAAATTTTAATTTTAAAAAGACTGGAAGGACATACTTCAAAAAAACTAAGTTACTTTACGATAATGAGATTATTAGTGTTTTCCCTCTACTTTCTAAATATTTCAGTATTGCATTTATAATTAAATATAAATAAATAAATGTTAAACATATTATAACCAACTAATATTCACAAGATATAGAAATAACTGAGGTGAATTCACTACCTAGGGAGCACTAGAAGCAGTTTGTGGATTGCCACATATAGAGAAGTATCACAAAAATGTTCAATCCTCTTGTGATGTGAGTGTTTCTGTCATTAATGTAAACTAGTGAATCAATAAACATAAGTTAATAAGTTACTAAAGCTGTGGTTTTATAAGTTTTGTTATTGGTCTAAAAAAGTAGATGATTATAACAAATCATTTGTTGTAATAAGATTTAGTACTAATCATTATTACTATTACTAATAGTAATACTATTATTATTACTATTATTTACAACTGAATAGGTATAAGGATAGGTATATTTTTCCTTTAGACAAATAATATTAGTAACAATTTAAAATCAGCAGAAACAGTTATAACAGAATTTATTCAGTGAGTATATTACCTTTTCTTGTATATATGAGGGTGTTTATGGGTGTGTGTTCCCTTAGAGATGTCTTGTAAGAATTAGTCATATGTAAGGGCTTTGATATCATAAGGCTTCAATGAAGTCTTGTAAGATAGCCAATACTTTTTTTTAAGTCAGAAATTTAACATACATTTACTCAAATTACAGTTCTGTAGCTTATGAGCTGAGAAATCTTGGATAAGTCACTGAATCTGCATGAGCCTCAAGTTCCTGCAAAATTGGAGTGAGGAGCCCTTACTTCATGTTTCAAGGACTGCGTGAGATAATTACTAACCCTTGGCACAAAGTAGATATTTATTAATTATTAACTTATTTCTTGAAAAGACAACAGAGCATGTTGGTGAAGAGCACAGATGCTAGAGCTGGACTGCTTGACTCTGAAACCCAGCTCTGTCACTTATGAGCTATGTGGCCTTAGGCAAATGACTTAACATCAGTGTACCTCGGTTTCCTCATCTGTAAAATGGGGATGATAATAATAAGAGCACTGGCCTGACAGAGTTGCTAAAATGAAATGAATAAACACATATAAATCACCCATGGCAGCTTCTAGCACTAAGCAAGTACTCAACAGGTATTAATTCTTTTTAATATTTCATAGATGAGATGGGGTAAAGGGAACTAATATTCATCAAGTATATCACACATGAACTATTATCTTAAACCTGCTGTTTATATTATTTCTTATAATCCTCACAACAATCTTGAGGGGTAAGGATTCTTTATTTTTCAGACCAGGAAACAGATTCAGAGAACCAAAATCTCTCCAGTACACTAATGCACCAGTCTCAATTGTTTAAATCCTTCTTTGTCCTTTTCTCTTGTTAGATTGGTTCTCCTCCTAGAGAGTAGATATTGTATGGGTTAATTGATTTACTGTGTTTTCTCAGCCTGTTTCGTGAGAAGTTCTAGATTTAGTTGGGAAACTCTTTGGTCGTGTGCCCTTCTCTAATTTGGGTTTGCAATGCCCAAATGCCTGAAAGCCCACAGAGAAGGCATGGAAAGAAAGGGTAATGTGTTCGTGACAAAGCAAATCTCTCTAGAGCATCTCCACCTGCTCAAAATGCTACATTAAATCATTTAAATAACTTGTGCATGTACAGTGCTGTGATGAAGATATAATGCAAGCCAAAAAGACGTAATCTTTAAGGTATTAAAAAAACTAAACAGAATATAAATATAGATACACATGTTGTGATATTTGCTTTAAGAAGGAAAAACAGGGACGAGAGAAAAAAAATCCGTGCAGTTGGAGAGCAGTGCAATCTGGATAGGCAGTGAAGGAAGGCTTCTCAGTGGAAGTGACATTTAAACTGAAACCCGAATGATGAAGAGAGAGCAGCCCTGAGGAAGTGGGCAGGGAGTGTTAAGTGAAAGAGGTATCTCTGTTGCCTGGAAAATTAGAATAACAGAGAAATACAGTTAACTGTAGTTATATTTTGGCTGAGCTTAGAGCAGGTGGAAATAGCATGTGTTCTAAATTACTCTTAGAAATTGGTTAAATAGCCCATGAAGTAAAATACCATGTATATAGTTATGCACAGTAATTCTTATGCATATTAAGAATAGATATAAATGAAGCTGTCTTATTATTTAAACCATTATGCCTTTAAGACAGATAACAAATCCCTATTTCCCTGTGGCACAGGTGAGTAATTCTAAACTTTTCCATTCTGCTCATAGGACATGCTCCACTCTGTTTTAAGATTGTCTTAGCAGAGTGGCTGTTGAATATTAATGTGGTGAAAACTTCACTATAGTCATTCTGAACTATGAATCCGATGGTTTCTTTTAGGGATATCCAGATAGAAGGTTGGGCACTTCAAGGCCTTCCTCACTTCACTGTCCTTTTAGGCTCCCCGTTTCTGCTCAGGGATAAGTATTTTCTCTGGACTCAAAGCTCTCTGTCTGGCATAAGTGTACTGCTTGGAAGTGCAGGAGTTTTGGGTTCTTTAGCTGTACTTGAAGAGACAAGCCACCAAAGCTTCTAAGGGTGACCCTAATCTCCTTGATTTCTAAAACTGACATAAGAAAAAAATTATTCTTACAAAGTTCAGGGATTCCCAAGACCACCTTCAAGTTTAATAATGAAAATCTATAATACTTATAGTTATGGTTTCTTACAGCAAGGGTGCAGATTAAATCAGCCAAGGGCAGAGACACATGAGATGGGGCACGGATGAGGAGGGTTCCAGATGTGAAGCTTCCATTTATCCTTTCCCAGGTGAGTCAGGGACAGCACTAGTTTCTTTTTGGCAGTGATGTGTGACAGTATGCAGGGAGTATTGCCAACCAGGGAAGCTCACTGGAGCCTCGGTATCCGGAGATTTTATTCGTCCTTAGTCACGTAGACACGGTTGACTGCCTTCTGGGTGGACCGTTAGTCTCCAGGCCCTCCAGATGTCAAGCTGGTACTATGTGGCCCAAAGCTTCCCCATAAATCACACCTTTAAACTCTCAGCCTGGCCCAAGCCCCCAGGTAAACCAAGAACACTCTTCTCAGGAAGGACGTTCCAAGGATTCCAAGAGATCACCTCACAGGAGCCAAGAGCAAGACCTCTTTTTGGACAAGGTTAATGCTTTATTGTACAGTCCTGCTCCAATATTTCAGAAACTTAAAAAGGTTTATATACAGCAAAGTTATAACAAACTTTCTTACTGTAATCTTGATTTTAAAAGGGGGAGGCATAACATATGTTGACATTATGTATTAGCATTTCCCTTCCAAACATCTACAGTTAGGACGTTCCTAACTGATAGACTTGCCTGTCATACTGTACTGTAAACCACTTTTTGTTTGTTTCTTTGTTTTCTGAGAGGAAAAATAATTATCTGGGCAGAGCAGTTAGCTTGTGCAAAGAGCAGAGGTGAGAAAGAGTTTGAGGAATTAAAAAAAGCCAGGATAGCAAGAGCATAGTACACAAGATGAGAATGGCCTTAGGTTGGCAGGGGTCAGATTGTAAAGGAAGTGCTAAGGTGCTTAAATTATATTCAAAGTGCAAGTTGACTCCTTTGGAGGGTTTTGAAAAGTGCCGTGGTGATCTGATTTACATTTGAAAACAACAATCTGACTGCTTTGTGCCTCTTTAATTTTGCTAAGCCAGTGTGGTCATTTGAGTCTGTGACAGTACCTACTTCTTTTTCCCCAGTACTTTCACTTTTTATGTCCTGTTCAGAACTGACCTTGCCAGGTTTAACAGCTATTTGTTCCTCTTTACTTTCAAATACTATTTGGGCACTTACTAGTTAATAATTGGCTTATTTTAGAGAATTAGCTTTGAGGCCTTTTTTGGTTCGGGACAGAAGTTGTCTGATTGCTCTTATAACTGGATCAAGTTTTCTCCTCTGATACTTCCTTCATTAGTAATTGTTAGTCGATAGCTCCTGAGTGGGAAGCTTCTTTCTAATGCCGTCTGTATTCATTTGTCCCCTGAGTGGCCTATTCCTGTCCTGTTATATGCCAAGCAATTCATTTGTTTTTTCCTTCCAGGATTCACTCTTGCAATGTGCCAAACCAAGTCCCAAACATATGTCTCTCTTTTTCAGGTGCTAGGCAAAATATTTTTGGCTGATCAGTTTTTAGTGGTCCACAGAGGCTAAAAGATTTTACCTCTTATTTATTTTTAAAGCTTCTAAACATAAATTTGTTCTGTGAGAGAATTCAGATTAGTAATCAAGAAATTAATGCAACTCCAAAAGCAACCCAGCCATCAAAAACTTGGGTTTAAAATCTACTGGTGAGATTTGGAGAAGTCAGATCTTTCTGTGAAAGAGCTGACCTGAGCACTTATTAAGAGCTAGTGTCCCCAGGGAGCTCTGCTGGTAACTTTGCAAAACTAGTTAAGAGAATGTGATTGCCACCATCTAAGAATTTACAAGATAAAGGATACAGTGATAGATACACTTGCAAAGTGCCCAATCTCTATATATGCCATTATTTCCATATGTAAGGATGTGGAATGAATCACTCCTTGGTGACTTTTTATTTTCTTACAGACTGTGATTGTAGATAGAGACATTTAATCCCTTGGGATTTAAATAGCCTATCAGATATGTACCTGTGTATTAGTTTCCTATGGTTGCTTTAGCAAATTGCCACAAACTTTTTGGCTTAAAGCAACACATATTTATACTCTTAAAGTTCTGGAAGTCAGAAATCCAAAATCAGTTTTACTGGGCCGAAGTCAAGGTGCCAGCAGGACCGAGCTTCCTTAAGAGGCACGGGGAAATGTTCCTTTCTCAATCACTAGAGCCTCATCCCATGCATTACTTGGCTCTGGCCCCCTGTTCTCTCTACAAAGCTACCCAGCATCTAAGGTACTTTGGTCTTTACATTGCCTTCTTCCATAGTCAAATCTCCCTCTGCCTTCTTCTTACAAAGACTTTTGTAATTACGTCTAGGGTCCACCTGGATAGTCCCAAATAATCTCCCCATCTCAAAAACCTTAACTTAATCACATCAGCAAAGTCTCTTTTGCCATATGGGGTAACATATTCACAGATTCCAAGGATTAAGACCTGCGTATCTTTGAGAGCCATTATTTAGCCAACCACACCTGTAAACAGCCCAGAGTCCTTGCCTTACCTGTGTCACAGGGTAGTGACAATTAAGAGAAAGTGTGTGGAGCTTCCCTGGTGGCACAGTGGTTGAGAGTCCGCCTGCTGATACAGGGGACACGGGTTCGTGCCCCGGTCAGCCTGTGCTCCGCAACGGGAGAGGCCACGGCAGTGAGAGGCCTGCGTACTGCAAAAAATAAAAAATAAAAAAATAAAATAAAAAAAGAGAAAGTGTGTGAAGGGATTTTATAGACTTTAAATACATATACCAATAAATACTCATTTGTTCATTCATTCATTTATTTATTCATTTTGATCCCATTTGGTATTTTAACCTCTGGAGTTAACTTGGAAATAAATAGCAGAGAGATTATTTTAATTTAGCCATGATTTACAATAAGTTTAATTATTTCCTGTGGCTAACTGCTCTTTTTACCTGCAGCGGACATCCATTGAACCAGAAAATGTTTTCACTTTCTTAAAGAACTTCGCTAAATCTTGCTATCTAAAAGTCTGAATGTCCTGTTGCCTCATTCATAAAATAAATTCAACCCTTGGTGGAGAAGTCAGACTTCTGAATTCATCAGTGAGTGCAGAAACAGTGATGCTTTCATCTATTAAGATTCTTTCTGTCGTTTCAAGTGACAGAAAACAGTTTCCACTACTTTGAACAAAACAAAATAAGGATGTTCCTGCTCAGGTAATTGAAATGTCCAGTGTAGGACTGGTTTGTCTTTGCAAGTCAAAACTGGAAACAGATGGAACACTGGAATTGGGTAATTTGAGAAATGGTTATTAAAGGGAGTATGTAGAATGGTGTGGACAGGATAGGAGGAAACCACAGAGGTAGATAAGACAGTAGTCCGGGGAATATAAACAGAGAGCTGTTACTAAGCCTAGGGCCTGGGGGAGAGAGGGTAGAGAACAAGCTGAGACTTTAGTCAAGGTACACAGCAAACCTGTTTCAACACCTCAGGGTGGTTAAATAGCCTTCTATTCCTCCTTCTCTCCCATCTCCTGCCCCTGTTTGTAGTTGCTGAAACTGACTTGTAGCCAAAGACAAGGAAGCGCCTTGATACAGTCCTTAGAGATGCATTTCCCAGTCCATGCACTGAGCAAGATGGAAGACTCTGGAGAGTGGATACAGAGGGGTGAATAGGTTTTGGTGCACTCGCGTAAGGCATAGCTGGTTTTACCATTTCAGAGTTAAGTTAGCTTCTTTCTGTTACTACTCCCCTCCTCCTCTTTCTTGGCTCTGCTTCCTTCTTTTGCTTGTCTGCCCAGCATCAGACAGAATCTCCCCTTTGTCCTACCAAGATATTGCATCAGGTCCCGTCTCAAAACTTCAAGTGCCTGGAAAAGAATAGCTCTCTCTCTCTAATCAAGTAGCCTCAGCTAAATCCACCATCATGTTTTTGGTGTGATGGGATTACCTGCCTGTCTTTCAGACTGTCACTGTGGCTAAGGGGATGGGAGGCTTTAGCCCTGCCAGACTCCTTATAGCCTCTGTATAGCAGTAGTAGAATTGGCTACATGGGACTGTGTGCCACAGGAGAGGGATAGAAGGACTCACAAATGACAGTTCCACATTTATAGGGGAAATGTAAAATGGATGCTGGATGTGTTTATTTTTCAGTGATTAGATATTTTTATATCTGAAACTGTTTATTAAAGATTAGCATTTTAATCTCATTATGATCAAGATAAGGCACCATTTTTAGTATACCCTCAAATTAAAGTTACCTGTCATTTTTTTTTTTTTCCTCACATGTACCGTTGTTGGGGAGGAAATTTTTCCTTTATTCTTCTAGGTTCTTCTGGTGGGTCTAATAATTAAATTGAAATGAGACATCAACAGGAGAAAAAACAATTTAACTTCATATGTGTGGGCACCCCAAAGATATGAGACCCCTCCAGTTCAGTGACCAAAGCAGGCAGCTTTTATTTTGTTTAGAGAAAGAAACAATAAAGTTGTGAAGAACTGACAAGACAAAGTTTGGGCTAGAAGTAGTAAATTAGTAAAGAAGTAACAAGGTTTGTTCATACAGCATTCTTGGCCCTGAATTCCCTACCTCTGTTGATAAGGATGTCTCTCTACCTCCTGGTACAGGGTGGGTATCTTTCACATGAAAGATTTATCTCCTGCTTTCAGAGGGACAAAGAGGATGGTCAGAGTGTTCTTTTTATACCAGTTGTTTCTTGAGTAACTTTAACTCAAAATAATACATATGCCATCTCTGCATATTTTTTCACAGCCTGACTTGGGCCCCATTGCGATAAAAGTGATTTTGCTGTCGCATTATAATTCCATTTTCTATTATTGCTTATCACTGTACAAAAAATGTGTGTACAGTTTTACATTTTCTCTAACAGTGTTCACATGTAATCTCATGACTATCTTATAATTTGGGTGGTTTACTTACACTTTACAGATTTGGAAATGTTACCTAAAAAGAGATTAAGTGACTTAATAAGAGCTTTTAAGAACTTGACCAGGAATTTAAACTAAGTCTTTTCTGATCCTAGACATATGTGGAAACGTTCAAGATTTGATTATGTAGATTCTAGTATGTGTGTGTGTATGGTTGTGTGTAGATGACATAGCAAAGGCTAGCGGCTTGAACATTTTATGATTTCATAAGGACTAGAATTCTTGTTCACAAAATATCTTCCCTAGTGACCCATTACTACATATAAAATTTCCAAGGCATTCTTTATTAGGAATTTCTTTGAGGATGTTCTGTAGATATGTACATTTGAGTAAAGTGAAAAAACATTAACTAGGAAAGGGTAATGGTATCTTCCACCATCATAGCTTCATTGACCAATTTATTGAACTAACTGAAAATTTTCTAATAAAAAATGAAATCCTGAGGGAATGTGACATAGACACAGACTTTTTATGGAAGAAAGATGTAAAAGGAAGTGAGAACAAAGACATTTCCCTGTTCAAAAGAGTAAATTCAGCTGAATTAATAACAGATCTGAACTTCTGAACTTAAAAACCATAATAGATTATACTAGCCCTCTGTAAATATGCAACTGTATTATGAAATCAAATTATTTATTGATACTAGGCTTTAGGTGCTTTAAGAAAAGATATTCTGACCTGTAAGGGCAGTTACCTGCAACTCAGCCTGTGTAGATCTGCTTTAAAATGCCCATGCCTTTGTGTAATTCAACTTCTGAGACTCTGTTTTAAAAGAATCATCTTAAATGTGAAAACATATATATATACACACACACTTGCAGTGAAATTGTTAGTCATAATGCTTTTTATAATAGGAAAACTTGGAAATAAATGTTCAAAATAGAGGAGGATGGGTTAATATATTACATTGCAACAATTTGTTGTCATAGTATTTTTTCTGATCTCATGTAAAACATGAGAATATACTTCAATTTAAATGAAATGAGGAAAGCATAATAAAGTTACATTACAGTCCCATTATAACTATATAAAATATATGTTTAGCAAAAGAAGTCTAAAAGGACAAAACGTGAAATGTTAGCTAGCTGTGTCTGTGTTGGGGTCCCAAGCTATGAATTTTTTTCCCTTCTTTTTATTTTTAGAATTATCTGTAATATACCACTTTTATAAAGAAAATAGATAATTGTAATATACTGCAAAAAAAGAATACCTTCTTTGTCCTTCTGTATTCATATACTTTTTGCAGAGTACTCCTGAATAAAGAATTCCCGTGTTCCCTCCAACTTTGTGTCCATTGTCTAGAAATGATTTCTTATTGTGCTAGGTTTGTATAAATGATACATAGGCCTGGCTATTTTAAGATTCATTGTAGATCCTTGTGTGCTACTGTCCCAGGACTTTGTCATGAATTGATGTTACTCATTCACAGTAATTCACAGTAGATTGCATGCCATGTTATATATCGTGCTTCTTGGGAAAAAGTGTCAGTGGAAAGGGATTCTGTAATGATGTTTCCTGGGATTGGCATGTAGGCTTACCAACTACTGAGGCAGAAAATGTAGTGAATGATAAGAAATGTGCCCCATGATTGTCATCATCATTGTCACACAAATTCATGGCTGAACCCTCAAGCATGACTGTAGGCTAGGTTAAATGGGAGTAAACTCATTAGGCACGACAGCTTCACTTCATTAGTAATGGGAAGTAGTTCAACCAGTGCAATTGCATGTCTGACCATTTTCTGTGGCTCATGTATTTTGAGCTGTAGGAAGATAAATATCCTGCAGATGCCTGAGGGGAATGTAAGGTAAGCAAGAGAGGAATGTCTGTCTTGAACTATTAGTTAGGTAATTCTTAACTATTTTTCATAGACTGAGGCTGGAGCTTTTATAGTTGAGCATATTAGAATGCAGTATATCCATGGGGTTACTCTACTTAAATCTTTGAGCATATCTTCTCCTTAGCTTAGTCTCTTAGTGGATTCCCTTGAATTCATATAGCCAGCTCATTGGAGTTTCCTTTGTGATAAAAAAAATATTTTGTTGTAGTTTTGTTGTTGTTGCTTATGTTCTCATTTTGTTTTTGTTTTTTTCCTTACTGATAACAAAATATACATGGAGGTAGAGGAAGAGAGAAAGTGTGCAGGTGCAAGGGTAAAAGAGGATTGGAGGGTTACTCTGTGAGTTGAAATACAGTTTTTCAGGTGTATTGACTCTGATGTCTCTATTTTATATGCATTTTAGTCTAACTTTCAAATCAGTATCTGAAAAATAGATGTATTCTTTTTTCATAAGTTGACATACTGATTATCATGTGTTTATATTCATACACATATTATGTATACTTTTTCCCATATGATTTGTTTTTTTATCATATTTACATCCTCAGAAAGTTATTAAATCATTTAAGTTCTTACAAAGACTGCCCATTTGTTATTTCCTTTTTATATATTTTCTTTTAATTATTGAAGAATTTTTAAAGACTCTAAATATTAGGGTGACTCCTAGAGATCATAAGGATAAGTCTTTATATGAATTGTAGGAATATCTCCTGTGATATTCTTGGGAGGTGCTGATTAAGCATTTGCTTCCATATTCCAGGTAGCAAAAACTCACTATGTGAAGGAGCAGGCTAGTCCATTGTGGAATACTCTACTGAAGGGATAATATCATCTCTTACATACATGGGTTATAGTTTTATTCTATAAAGTACCTTTAAATAGTAACTAATTTTTATGACACTTTCAATAACCATGACAGATATTATGCTTGTCCAAATATTATTTCTTCAGTTAAGAATTCTGCTTCTACCCCTCATCCTAACGTGTGACATGGGTTTCTGGTCCTTCAGGACTATTTTATGAATAGATTCACTGTGATCGGCCAGTGCGTTCCTTAAAATATTGCATGTAGACATGAACACAGTTTTCCAGAAATAATCTCTCAGGCACATAGTATAAAGGAATTGTTATTTGATTATTTTTTGTGAGTACAATACCTCTTTACTACAGCCACATTTTATACATTTTTTTGCAGCTAGATCATGCCATTAACTCAGAGAGATTGTGATCATACACTTTAAAAGAACAGAACTTCTTGATAGGGCAAGTGTTTCAATTTGAAATTGCATTCAGCCTCTATGGATGAGGTCTACAAAATAACAGTGACTAAAATACAATAGAAATTTATTTTTCTCCCAAGTCATAGAAGACTGAAATTAGGCAGCCGGGGATCAGTATGTCATGGAGACTCTGTGATGTCAAGGATGTAAGCTCCTTTTAACTTTGTGTTCTGCAGTCTCTAAGACCATTCTTCCATTCTGTCATTACAAAATAGTTTCTTATCTCTAGATATTATCATCATCTGGTCTATGCTTTCTAAATTATCTAATCTACCTCCCTTTGGATAGAATCGTTTTATCTTGTACATATATACTGTTTATTTGTACACACAAATCTATTTAAACCATAAAGTTGGTTTTCAAGAATTAAAAACATTGGATTACTTTTAATGGTTTTCTGCTTTTTTATCCATTCGTGTTTTAATGAGCTATGTTCTTGCTACAAGCAATATCACAGGAAAGTCAGCTTTCTTCTGGGAAGTGAGAGTAGAATAAATTGTGACTTCTAATTTTTTTCTTTCAGAAAAAATTGAACCTATGAAGCTGATGTGACAGTATTTAAAACTACAGTTCAAAGACAGTGACTATCATATGTCTATTTATCATTGTAAATTTTAAAAAATCATGTTTTGTCCTAAGCATTTGCTTTTTTGGGGGGGAATCTTCTTTACAAAGAAAATGTACTCACTATATTATTTTATCTGATTATCAAAGTTAAATGTTCTTATCTTTATTTTGTGAAAGTAATGATACCTGTCCTGCTTGTTTTCTCTTTTGCCAACTATCAAAACTGACACTAACTTAATTCTCTATTTTACTTCATTCTTTTAAGTCTTGCTTCTGACCTTGCCTACTTTCACTAGCTTGAAAATATTTAAGAGTAGATATATGTTCTTGGCATGTTTAACTGAATAGCTATTTCTGGCCTCTGATAATACTGAATCATATTGTTGATTGATAAATTTTCAAGCAATACCAATAGCAAACTAGAGTAGACTTCTATTCCTATCTAGTTAAATTGCTCATCTATATGCTTTTCCAAAGACTCAGCCAGCCTGAGGTCAACAACATGATGACCATCTTTGAGGTCTCAGAAGAAAGAAAGTAATTTCATGTGGTTATGAGAGAAGGCAGAGAGATGGAGGTAGCACTATGTTTTGCCCTACTGCCTTATGCCATATATCCAGGGATGAAATTACCAGAGAGAGAGAGAGAGAGAGAGAGAGAGAGAGAGAGAGAGAGAGAGAATCAGTGTTAGTACATTTTGGAGCCTCTCATAGTTAGTTGCTAAAGGCATCAAAGGAAGCCCTGCTGTTAATAATTGTTTAGTCAGAGGGCAACTCACAATAAGACTTCTCAAACTATATTTCCTGAGACACCTGTATCCCTCAAGATAACAATAGATATTCCATGAAATTAAGAAAAAAATCCATGTTCAAATTCAAGGAAACACTGCATATTATATTTGCCCTTAATTCAGCACATATGTCTAGTACTATGATCCTTTGAATAGCAAAAACAGATCTAGATGGAATATTCTAGATTATATTGCCGTCATGTTGCCAAGTTGTACAATATGAGATGTAAAGTACAAATATCACCAACCTAGCTCTATAAAGTACATACTGAATAATGCACACACTGGAAAGAGAAAGTAATGTTTTCTTATTGTGATATTTAAATGCTTTGCTCGCAGTTTTTATCATTTCCAGCAACATAACATTTTATATTTCATGAAGAATATGGGGGTAGCATTTGTTTAAATTGTTGTTCTTAGAGATCCCCTTCTAGATTTTCCTCGTAAACTCCTGAAATATGATTTTCTATGTGCTTATCGGTGCTGCGTGTCTTGTTTACCTAGACATTGTTGCATGAAGGTTATTATGATTTGGCTCTTCCCTTGAGTCCAGGATCAATAAATCAGGCAAATAGTAAAATTATATGCGTCCTATTTTTTAAATAGTGAATATGTAAGAAGCATTTTAAAACAGTAAGTAACTTCAGATTACACGAGAAATGGATGAATTTAATATTGGAGGAAATATAGTGTGGAAGAGTGTGACACATCTACAACTCATATTGCACCTACTATATGGGGTACCCAGTATACTTTCCCAGTTCTGATTAAAGTTGTCTTTATACTGTCTATCCACTGGAGATTTAAATTGCACATTAGCACATTTAAGGGTCTGACTTCTTCAATAAAGATGCCTATATAATATTGTACAATGTAATATAATCTAAATGTATTTGATCCAAAGTACTTTATCCTAGAAAACATAATGAACATCTTGTGGGGCAATATTCTTGTCATTGAATGTGGCTTGAGTAACATGGACATAGAATATGTAAATTACCCTGTTGATGCTATTATTAGGCTTGCCCACTTAAAGATACTCTATTAGGTTCAAATCCACCTATATTTAAAAAAAAGGCGAAATCATTTATATTATGCTATAAGAATTTAGCTCATCAGATGACAGAGGAAAAGTAACCAATTAACTGAAAATATTTGGTCAGGCAAGAGGAGGGAGGGAAGAGAGTTTGATAAAGGAAGAGTGGAAATTCACTGAATCTTCGTTAGACAACCACTCAGGCCGTGTTATATACCTTAGCAGTCACTCAGAGCTTTCCTTTGGTTTTCTTGTTGGGATCTTTAAATACAAGCTGTATGTGAGAAATCTATCTAAAGGGAGAAGAAAAAGAGGTCATTATGCTCTGGAAAACACAGGAGACAAAGTCTTCAGTGAATGAAATCTGCAAATATGCATTGCTTTCAAAATACTGCAATTTAATCATTTTTTTAGATTCATGATTTCATTCCCAGTCCAAACTGCACGGGTACACATATGCACACACAGAGAGAAGCATTATTCTACTTGAAAGAATTTTAAGTGCTCACCTTGAGATGACCTTCCTGCTGCAGTGCTGCCTAAGACCGTGATCTCCTAGTATAAATGGGGTAAAGACCGCTTACTTCCTGAGGTGGCAACTGGGGATTTTAGTATGCAGTGAACAATTTAATATTAATTTTTTGGTCTTTTCTCTGTACAGTCTATAAAACTTATAAAAGTATTTCGTGCTGCCTCTTTCTCCCTAAAATATTGTCTAATAAACCACCCTAAATAGCCCTGTTTCTCTGTGGAGCACCATGTTGTTTCTTTAATTTCAGTGTAAACAAAGAAACACTTATGTATTTTGTAGTTGTGTGCGTGAGTGTGTGTGTGTGTGTGTGTGTGCGCGTGTATCAGGGAGGGGGCAGTTTCTCCCAACTCCTCTTGAGTTCTTATGACTTGGACTAGTAATAAAATTGAAACAAGACCCATTAACAGGAGAAAATTGTAATTCATGAGCATGGAGGTCTCATAGAAATAAGATCTAAGAAGTGGCCAAAGCAGGCAGCTTTTATACTTCTTAGACAAAGAAACAATAAATTTGTGAGGAATTGACAGGACAAAGAAACTTAGGATTCAGTCACTTAATTAGTGAAGAATCTAAACAGACTTTGGGCTTGGGTAGTAAATTAAAGAAGTAACAAGGTTTTTTATACAGGATTCTAGGCTTCAATTCCCTGTCTCTGGTGATAAGCATGTCCTTCTACTTCCAGATGCAGGGAGTGTAGCTTTCATGTAAGAGATTTATTTCTTGCTTTCAGGGAGACAGAGAGGAGGGTCAAAGTGTCCCTCTTGTCCCTCTTTCTTAAGTAACTTTAATTCAAAATAATCAATATGAAATTTAGGTACATTTTGGGGCAGCCTGCCCTGGGTCCCAACAGGGTGTGTGTGTGTCTCTGTCTATGACAGAAGTAGTATTGAATCAAGCAGAATTTCTACACAAACTCTAAGTGGTTTGGCTTGATTTGTGTTAAAAAGGAATTTCTGGCCTAATGAGATGTTTGTAAGGGAGTTTTCTTGGTTTGTATTTATACCAACCCTGAGTTTTAAGATGTTGGCTTTTTACCTAACTTGTTTACAGGAAAAAAAAAAAAAAAGAGGATGGGGTGGGAATGGGATATGCACCTGCCATGTGTCATAAGCTCAAACCTAATTATAATCATCAAGCTTCTTAAAATTAAAATTTTAAGAAATGGAACTTATTGGGAAATACATTCTCAGCCTTTTGAACAGTTGAGGCCTAGGTTCACAGTCTAAGTCAACTGTTCACACTGAGCATAAATGTGTTACATGTTCTATTTCATGTCATTATGATTAGTGGCCCTATTTTGTATTCACTCAAAGTTTTGTTACAAGGGTGTACATTATGCCTGGTGTTTTAACAAATATTCACCTTCTTAAGCTTAACAGAGAGATAAATTATTTATAAGCTAAAGGTCTATGATGATTACCTGATCTTCCAGTTGACTAAATAATCATCCCATTTTATTTTAATTAAGCTTTTTAGGTTTTGGATATTGTCATCTATACATTTATATCCACTAGATGTTAAAGGCCATGGTTTTCATGTTAACTGCTATATTCCCAGGATCTCATATTTCATTCCCAGCATCTTTGTGCATTGCATATAATTAGTGCTAATTGTTGAATAGATTTAACTGCTAATGTTAACTGGTATATTCCCAGGATCTCATATTTCATTCCCAGCATCTTTGTGCATTGCATATAATTAGTGCTAATTGTTGAATAGATTATTTATTTACATATATATCTATAAATCTATCATTTATCTATCTGTTGTATGTACTCTGCCATCCCTTCTTACTGTAAATCTACAGTTATGTTATATATTTTAGAAGGCACAGGGAATATTTCAAACTGCTATGCTACTCTCCAGTACAATGAAAGTTGCCAAATTTCAAGAACTAAATTAAAATAGGAGTTATGAAGGTTAATATTTTAGTAAACCTACTGGAAACCTTTCTTTTGCCTTATTCTCCCTTCACAGACCAGATAATCCATGGTTTGGCTAGAATAAGAAGTTCTGTTTCCTTGCATTTTCCTTTATACAAATAGACATCTGGATAAATAAAATAATTTATAATGATTATTATGGCATATATGTTTTTAAAATAATTACATTATTATAATGATAATGGAGTGATTTCTACCAAATTGGGAAAATATGTTTGAAATTTTATGCCTTAAAATATGGGTTATATTATGAACACATAATCCTGGGGAGGCACCTCAAAGAGAAAGATACTTGTTTAAGTCACCTGAAATTGAGTGTGAATTTTTACCAAATATAGAAGATATGTGTATCGGTCAGGATAGACTAGGTTATTTTGCAAAATAGCCTTCCTCAAAATTAAAGAGACTGAAACAACAAAAGTTCATCTCTTGTTCGTATACATGCTCACTGTGGATTGCCTGCGGGGCTCTGCTCAGTGCAGTTACCCAGCAACCCAGGCTGAAGAAGCAGCCACCATGCACAATGTTGCTGGGCACAGTGCCAGAAGGAAACTAGAGATGTGGAGGGTGTAGAATCAACAATTAAGTGGCAAACAACACTTCTCGCAATTTACTAGATTCTACCCGACCTCAGAAAATCAGAAGATGATGTCTCATCATGGACCCAGAGGGTGAGGAGTGGGAAATAGTTATATGATTATCACAGTATATTTGTTCTGATCTGACATAAAACAAATACAACATGGTCTACACATGGTATATATATTTAAGAAGCACCTGACTTTTTTCTTTCTTATTTTTCTTCCAGTTTTATTGAGATATAATTGATGTAGAGCACTGTATAAGTTTAAGATATACAGCATAATGATTTGAATTACATACATCATGAAATGATGATCACAAAAGGTTTAGTGACTATCCATCATCTCATATAGATGCAAAATGAAAGAAATAGGAAAAAAAATTTTTCCTTGTTGTGAGAACTCAGGATTTAGTCTCTTAGCTTTCACATATAACAAGCAACAGTGTTAATTGTATTTATCATGTTGTACATTACATCCTCGGTACTTATTTATCTTATAACTGGAAATTTGTACCTTTTGACTGCCCTCCTCCCATTCCCCCTCGCCCCAAACCCCACCTCTGATCACCACAAATCTGATCTCTTTTTCTATGAGTTTTTTGTTTGTTTGTTTGTTTTTGAAGTATGTTTGATCTATAACACTGTGTTAATCCCTGTTACACAACATAGTGATTCTATATTTCTATACATTTCAGAATGGTCACCATGAAAAGTCTAGTTACTGTCTGTCACCATACAAAGATATTATATATTTATTGACTATATTCTCCACACTGTACATTTCATAACTAACTCATTTATTTTGCAACTGGAAGTTTGTATCTTTTAATGTCCCTCACCTATTTCTTCCTCCCCCAGTCACCTCTCATCTGGCAACCACCTGTCTGTTTTGTGTATCTATGACTCTTTTTCTGCTTTGTTAAGTTTGTTCATTTGTTTTGTTTTTCAGATTCCACATATAGGTGAAATCATACAGTATTAGTCTTTCTCTGTCTGACTGTTTCACTTAGCATAATACCCTCTAGGTCCATCCATATTGGAGCAACTCGCAAGATTTCATTCTTTTTATAGCTGAATAATATTCCATTGTATGTGTATATATATATATATATATGTATACAATAATCAAGATATAGAAACAATCTAAGTGGCCATCAATAGATACATGAATAAAGAATATGTGATACGTGCATATATATGTATGTGAATAATATGTGAATTATGTGAATATGTGAATAATACTGCAATGAACATAGGGGTGGATATATCTTTTCTAGTTAGTAATTTTGTTTTCTTTAGATAAATATCCAGGAGTACAGTTGCTGGATCATGTGGTAGTTGTATTTTTAATTTTTTTGAGGAATCTTCATACAGTTTTCCATAGTGGCTGCACCCATTTACATTCCCACCAACAAAAGGTAACCTTTTCTCCACATCCTTACCAATAGTTGTTATTTTTTTTTATAATAGCCATTCTAATGGGTGTGAGGTGATATCTTTGACTTGCATTTCCCTTATAATTAGTGACGTTGAGCATCTTTTCATATATCTTTGACCATGTCTGTCTTTCTTAGAAAAATGTCTATTCAGATCTTCTGCCCATATTTTACTGGGTTGTTTGTTTTTGGATGTTCAGTTGTATGAATTCTTTGTATATTTTGGATATTATCACATTATCAGATATATCATTTGCAAATATCTTCTTCCATTAAGTAGGTGGCCTTTTCATTTTGTTGATAGTTTCCTTTGCTGTGGAAAAAAACTTTTTGGTTTGATGTAGTCCTATTTTTAAAATTTTTCACTTTTGTTTCCCTTGCCTGAGGAGAAATATCCAGAAAAATATGAGAAATACCGATGTAAAAGAGTGTACTGCCTATGTTTTCTTCTAGAAGATTTATGGTTTCAGGTTTTACATTTAAGTCTTTAATGCATTTTGAATTTATTTTTGTTCATGGTATAAGGGAGTGGTCTAGTTTGATTCTTTTACCTGTACTGTCCAGTTTGCCAACATCATATATTGAAGAGGCTATCTTTTCCCCATTATATATTCTTGCTTCCTTTGTCACAGATTAATTGCCCATATAAGTGTGAGATCACTTGGAGTCTCTGTTCTGTTCCATTGATCTCTGGGTATGTTTTTGTGCCAGTGCCATACTGTTTTGATTGCTTTGTAATATAGTTTGAAATCAAGGGGCATAATACCTCAAGCTTTGTTCTTTCTCCAGATTGTTTTGGCTATTTGGGGTCTTTTGTGTTTCCATACAAATTTTAAAATTATTTGTTTTAGTTCTGTGAAAACTGGCATTGGTATTTTAATAAAGATGGCACTGAATCTGTAGATTGCCTTGGAGAGTATGGTCATTTAAGCAATACTAATTCTTCCATTCCGTAAACACAGTATATCTTTCCATCTGTTTGTGTGATCATCAATTTCTTTCATTAGTGTCCTATAATTTTTTAAATAGAGGTCTTTTACTTGCTTAGTTATATTTATTCCTAGGTATTTCATTCTTTTTAATGTAATGTTAAATGAGTTTGTTTTCATAATTTGTCTTTCGAATAGTTTGTCATTAGTGTATAGAAATGACAGAGATTTCTGTATATTAATTTTGCATCCTGCAACTTTAAAGAATTCATTGATGAGCTCCAGTAGTTTTTGATGGTGTCTTTAGGATTTGCTATGTATAGTATTATGCCATTTGCAAACAGTGACAATGTTACTTTTTCTTTTCCAATTTGGATTCCTTTTATTTCTTTTTCTTGTCTAATTGCTGTGTCTAGGACTTCCAGTACTATGTTGAATAACAGTGGGAATATTGGGTATCCTTGTCTTGTTCCTGATCTTAGAAGAAATGTTTTCAGCTTTTCACTGTTGAGTATGATGTTAGCTGTGGGCTTATTATATATGGCCTTTATTATGGTGAGTTATGGCCCCTCTGTACCCACTTTCTTGAGAGTTTTTATCAGAAATGGCTGTTGAATTTTGTCAAAAGATTTTTCTGCATCTATTAAGATTATCATATGGTTTTTATTCTTTGATTTGTTAATGGGGTTTATCACATTGATTGATTTGTGGATATTGTACCATCCTTGCATCCCTGGGAGAAATCCCACTTGGTCATGGTTTATGATCCTTGTAATGTATTGTTGAATTCTGTTTGCTAATATTTTGTTGAAAATCTTTGCATCTGTGTTCATCAGTGATATGGACCTATAATTTTCTTTTCTTGTGATATCTTTGTCTGGTTTTGGTATAAGGGTGATGCTGGCCATGCAGAATGAGTTTGGAAGCATTCCTTCCTCTGCAGTTTTTTGGAATAGGATGAGAAGAGTAGGTGTTAACTCTTCCTAAATGTTTGGTAGAATCCACCTATGAAGCCACCTGGTCCTGGACTTTGTTTGTTGGGAGTTTTTTTCTTTTTTTAAATTAATGATTCAGTTTCATTACTGGTACTTGGTGTGTTCATACTTTCAATTTTTCCAGGTTCAGTCTTGGGAGATTGTACAGTTCTAGGAATTGTCCATTTCTTCTAAGTTGTCCATTTTATTGGCATATAATTGTTTGTAGTAAACTCTCATGATTCTTTGTGTTTTTGTGGTATCAGTTGTAATTGTTCCTTTTTCATTGCTGATTTTATTGATTTGGGCCCTTTCTCTATTTTCCTTGATGAATCTGGCTAAAGGTTTATCAATTTTGTTTATATTTTCAATGAGCCTGCTCTAGTTTCACTGATCTTTTAAATTATATTTTAGTCTTTATTTCATTTATTTCTGCTCTGATTTTTATGATTTTTTTCCTTCTGTTAACACTGGATTTTGTTTGTTCTTCTTTTTCTAGTTTCTTTATGTGTAAGATTAGGTTGTTTATTTAAGATTTTTCTTGTTTCCTGAGGTAGGCTTGTATTGCTATAAATTTCCCTCTTAGAACTGCTTCTATGGTGTCCAGTAGATTTTAGATTGTTGTGATTTCATTTTCATTTGTCTCCAGGTATTTTTTAATCTCTTTTTTGATTTCTTTTGTGATCCATTGGTTGTTACTAGCATATTGTTTAGCCTCCATGTGTTTGTGTTTTCTGCAGTTTTTTTCCCTTATAATTGACTTGTAGTCTCATAGTGTTGTGGTGAGAAAAGATACTTGATATGATTTCAGTTTTTGTAAATTTACTGAGACTTGTTTTGTGGCCTAGCATGTGATCTGTTTTGGAGAACATTCCATGTGCACTTGAAAAGAATGTGTATTCTGCTGCTTTTGGATGGATGTTCTATATACATCTATTAATCCACCTGGTATAATATGTCATTTAAGGTCAATGTTTTCTTATCGATATTCTGTCCCATGTTTACTGTTTTTGACATCATGTTTTACATCTCTTTGTTTCAAGTATCCCTTAACTACTTTTTTTGGACATAGATGATTTTAATACTTCTGTCTTATAACCTAATTTTCTAAAGCTAAATCTACTAGCTTTATACATAGTTGATTTACTACCTTTACTGTTTGCCTTTACCAATGAGGTTTTTCTTTTTGCAATTTTTATGTTTCTAGTTTTGGCTTTTTCTTTTCCTCTTAAAGGAGTCCCTCTACATTTCTTATAAACCTGGTTTGTGATGCTGAACTCTTAACTTTTGCTTCTCTCTAAAAATTTTTATCTCACCATCAAATCCGAGTGAAAGCCTTGGCGAATAGTGTATTGTTTGTTGTACGTTTTTTTCCTTTCATCACTTTAAATGTATCAGGGCACTCATTTCCAGCCTGCCGTGTGCCTGCTCAAAAGTCTCCTGGTGGGCTTCCCTGATGGCGCAGTGGTTGAGAGTACGCCTGCCAATGCAGGGGACACGGGTTCTTGCCCCGGTCTGGGAAGATCCCACATGCTGTGGAGCGGCTAGGCCCGTGAGCCATGGCCGCTGAGCCTGTGCCTCCAGAGCCTGTGCTCTTCAATGGGAGAGGCCACAACAGTGAGAGGCCCGCGTACAGCAAAAAAAAAAAAAAAAAAAAGTCTCCTGGTAACCTTATGGGAGTTCCCTTGTATGTAACTTGTTGCTTTTCTCATGCTGCTTTTAATTTTCTCTGTTTGTCTTTAATTTTTGCTATTTTAATTACAGTGTGTCTTGGTGTGGTCCTTTTGGGGTTGATCCTGTTTGGGTCTCTCTGTGCTTCCTGGACCTGGATGTCTGTTTCCTTTCCCAGGTTAGGGAAGTTTTCAGCTATTATGTCTTCAAATATGTTCTCTGCCCCTTTCTCTCTCTCTTCTCCTTCTGGGACCCCTATAATGTGAATGTTAGTACACTTGATGTTGTTCTAGAGATATCGAAACTGTCCTCATTTCTTTTTATTCTTTTATTCATTTTTATATTCAGATTCAGTGATTTCCACTACTCTGTCCTCCAGCTGTCTGATGTATTCTTCTGTATCATCTAATCTGTATATTCCTTCTAGTGTATTTTAAATTTTAGTTAGTGTATTCTTTATCTCTATTTGGTTCTTCTTTATATTTTCTAACTCTTTGTTATAAACTTCTTACTTTTCTGTTCATCCAATTTTCTCTCGAGTTCTTCCAACTTCTTTATAATCATTACATTGAACTCTTTATTGGGTAGATTGCTTAACTCTACTTCACTTACTTCTTCTGGGGTTTTATCTTGTTCCTTCATTTGGAACATATTCCTTATCACCTCATTTTGCCTAATTTGCTGTTTTTCTTTCTATATATTTGTTAGGTTGGTTTCATTTCCTGACCTTGGAGGTGTGCCCTCCTTAGGAGACATCCTATGCATCCCAGCAGCACAATCCCTTCTGGTCACAGGAGCTACGTGCTCTAGGGGTGCCCCCCTGTGGGTCCTTCTGTTTTGGCAGGGTGACTATTATGGGTGGTGTGGTAGGCATGGTTGGCCCTTGGTCCAGTTGGTTGCCCCTTGGTCCAGTTGGTTGCCAGGTCCTGCCCTGTGCGGAGGCTGGTGGTCTCTGGTAGGTGGGGCTGAGTCATGAGGCAGCTGGCTGCAGAGCTTCAGGAGGTCCCAGGTCTAGTGCTGGCCCACTGATGGGTGGGGCTGGTTCCTGACATGGCTGGCTATGAGGTCTGAGGTGACCTAAATCGGGTGTTGGCAGGCTGGTTAGTGGGGCTGTATTCGGGGGCAGCTGGCTGAGGGTTCCAAGGTATCTTGGAGCTGGTGTTAGCCTGCTTGTGGATGGGGCCAGGCCCAAAGGTCCTGGATCTTGTCCCTGCATGCATGCCTGTGGGTAGGGAGTAGGGTGGGTCCTGACTCAGCAGGCTGCAGGGCCGTGGTGACCCTGGGGCTGGTGTCTGTCTGCTGATGAGTAGTGCTGAGGCCCAGGATATACTGGGGCTTGTGCCCACCCACTGGTGGATAAGGTTGAGTCCTAGGTCTAGTGCTGACCCACTGGTTGATGTAGCTGTGTCCTGGCATGTCTGGCTGCAGGGCTCTGGTTTCCCAGAGCTCGTGTTGGCCTGCTGGTGGGGAGAGGTGTCAGAGCTCAGGTGGTCCTGGAGCTGGTGCCTCTCCACTGGTCAGTGAGTCTGATCCTATGGCTAATGGCAGCTCACTGGAGTGCAGGGCTGAGTCAGGAATTCTTGACTCTTAAGTCTGGAGCTAAATTGAAACCATACATGTCTGGTATATATAATATGGTATTTGAGATCATTAGCATGAGGGAATCACTTGGTTATTGTCAGGAAAATACTGTTGGACCATATGGTTGAATAGATCATACATCTCTCCCTATGTGGTATTATTTTTGTTTAGTGAGTCTGTGTTTTTATACTGTACCTTTCAATATTATGAATGGCTCTAACTTATTAATAAATTTGAGAAGAATATTATACTGTGAAGTTGAATATTCTTTAAGACTTTGGAATACCATCTGAAATCACTTGTCACATATTTGCTGTATATTAAATTTGAAAAGGTTGAGGCAATTTTATATTATTGCTGTTTGATGTAAGAAATGATGAATAATGCATCAAGGAGATTTTCATAGTTATATTTCTGTGTTATTTTCAGTCCCGGGCAACCATACTTGTTGTATTCATAATCCCTTTCTTTCTATTTGTTAGTATAACAAATGAATATTGATCAAAAATATTAATATGATTCAGATCATGGAAAAATTTCCATAAGTACCTGTAATGAAAATATCTAAACATATATCAATGAACGTTGAATGTATTTCTTTAAAGAAAGAAAAGGAAGTATTCTCACCAAACTGGGCCAGATAAGGTTGAGGCACCTGGGTTTCATTTATTGTATTCATTTATGGAAAATGCAATTACACAATAGATTTGTATACATATATGAAGAATATACAGAGTTTAAAATTTGTATAAGTAATTAGATATAATGTTAAATGTGTGGTCATTTGAATTCTTACCACATATGCTTTAACCCTTTATATTCTACCCCTTAACTGTTTTTACATCCTTTATTTACATGATCTACACGAACTCTGTTTTCCCTCTCTTGCTGTGTTAAATCTCTTCTCCCACTACAATTTTCAGTTCCCTCTGGCTAAGTGGCTAAGAGCAGGAAAAATTAAAGCAGGTATTTTATTTCATGTGATTGGATGCTAGAGACACCAGTTTTTCTTTTTGCTTTATATTTTATTCCTATTCTTCTCCATTTCTGTCATTTTTTTTCTACATTTACTTTCCCATGTACCTGACTGATATCTTTAGTGTGTGAAAGGTATTCCTTTTCTACAATGTTGTGTTTCTTGTTACTGATTTCCTTCAGCTTATCTAAAGCAATATATCCATAAGTCACATGATCTATATGTATTTATTCATTAATGTAGTTGTTTAAATATAGTTATGGTAAATATAGTTTAACATAGTTAAATACTGTTTTAAAATATAGGTATGTTTATTGGTAAATTCAGAAAATATTTGCTGAGCATTTATACATGAGAACTATTGATACTATGCTAAGCATGGTGGGTAACATGAAGATAATCAAAATCTATTCTGGTCCCCAAAAGATCACCATTTGATAAAGAGATAAAAATATATTATTTACTTTGTTTTACAGATATTATAATTTACAGGGTTTATATAATACCATATAAACATTGGTTGCAGCTACTCACAATAAAGGTACAGAATACCATTGTAGTTCGAGGGAGAAAAGGAATATAATTTTTCCTTTTAATTAACTTAACATACAGTGGAGATAGTTCAGTTAATGTTATGGCTTTGTTTAAGTTAACATTTAATTTTGGTCAAGAGTATTGTACCATATAGAACTGACTTGCTTTTTTGGTTTTTGTTATTTTTGTTTCCATATTATTTCATTGGCTTTCTCTTCCTTACTGCTTTCAATGAGTAATTTGGCACACATGATGCTTTCTGAGTTTTAAAACAAAATAAAGCATCTACATACATTTTTAACTCTTGAATAGTATATGTTTTATCTTTCTGACTCAGAGTTTCAAATTCAGTTGAAGTTGTAATTCTTTTTTTTTTTTTTGCGATATGTGGGCCTCTCACTGTTGTGGCCTCTCCCGTTGCGGAGCACAGGCTCCGGACGTGCAGGCTCAGCGGCCATGGCTCACGGGCCCAGGCGCTCCGCGGCATGTGGGATCTTCCTGGACCGGGGCACGAATCCATGTCCCCTGCATCGGCAGGCAGACTCTCAACCACTGAACCACCAGGGAAGCCCCGAGAGTAAATTAACTTTATGAGACTGAATTCAGCAGATGTCAGTACATTCATGAACCTTGTTACTAAGGCCAATACATTGACATACATTTATAGTTATCCTTAATTTTGTTCTGAAATCAAGAGTCAGTGGAGCACAAGAGTTGAAGTACTCCATTTGTTCTTTGCAAATGTAGGCAATAGGCAATCACACACCTAACACTCAGTAATCACTGTATCTTACATTAAAAAAAAATTACCAATATGCTAAGTAGAAATCAGAGAAAACTGATTATCTGCATTATAGAATTACTTTACATTCATTTCATCATTGTAATGATAGAATAGTAACTTCAGAGACAACTATGTTGATTTACTTAAGCTAGAATAAGCATTACTACATAAAATGCTAGACAAACTCTGGGTGTGCTATGATCTAAATGATATATGCAAGAAACATTTGTCTTCATTAAAATAAGTGACATATTTGCACATCTTGCTGTGAAAGATTACTACATACCACACATCTATAAGACAGAACAGAGTAGTATAATCAGGTATATTGTTTTTGCAAAGACAAAATAAAATCGTACATAGATACATGATTTGAGAAGCAGAATTACCTGGGAAGATGCATGTAAATCTAGTAGTTACTCATTTGCTTCTTTGTAATTCTTGCCCAATTGCTTTTCCAAAGGACATTAGTTAGATTATCACCTAAAATACCTATGTACCAAAAGACAGTTAAAGAAGAAAATATACAAAATGAGAAGAGAAGAATAAATATTCAAAAACATAGACCTATAATGTCTGTGATTCAGCAAGAAATTTAGTTTTGAATTCTTTGTTGCCACGGCTAAAAAGGAACCTTGACAAATGAAATTATTCTTTCTATGACTATAAATTTAAAAAAAATAAACACACACATATATAGTTGACATACCAGTTTTTACAGAACAAAGTTCATTGCAAAATAAGTTCGCTTGTGGATCCTGATTATATAGAATCTGAATATTAACTGGCCATTTTAAATAATTGTTTTCCTTTTAGTTTTCTCCATGTTTCAAACATACATATATCCTTATATGAATTTGTATTCATAGTATTTTTTTCTAACTTTTCTAAGCAGTTTTCTTTAGATGAATTCTTGAATTTTGACTCTTTTGACCATAAGTGTCTTCCTGCATTTTTATTATGGGAATTGAAAGAGGGTAGACAGGCAACCAACATGGTATTTGTGTTTGTTTTCTCCCACACCACTTTTTACTTGAGAGAGCAAAATTGAGGAAATAATCAGTCTTTTAAAATTTGATGTTCTTTTCACAACAGCTCATTTCCACTGCAATAAAATGAAAACTGACTTTCAGGAGAATGTGAAAGAGGTCGCCAGATATCTGCTCCACATTATCTACAGACCTTCCTTAGCACACTTACTTGTAGGCCATTCTATACCACACAGGATGCTATACCTTTGATAATATAGCAGTCCCACCAGTTGAGAAGTGTTCTGTGTGTGTGCATGTGCGTGCATGTATGAGCATGTGTGTATGTGTGTAGTCTCCCATGATTGGAAATGTAATGGTTTCTGTAAAATGCTAATACTGAATAGATTAATAAATTGGAAAGCAACATTTAAGCCAGAACTATACCTAAATGTATTTTGGTGTGAGGTAATGCTAAAGGACACCTATTTCCTTCAGCCCCCTTGCAGCTTATTCCTCTTGTCCCTTGAATAAAACCATCCTATTTTTGTGTTCATTTATCTCCTACATGTAGGTGCCTCCCAAATTACTAAAATTTATTCCCAGTTATCTAAGTCCACTTTAATTTAGAAGTTCTACAGTCATCTCAAATGCAATTTCTTCCAGAAGTAGTCCTTTTCCATTAGTCCCTATCAACCATATCTTCATTTTCCTGGTCACCCTCATAGGAAAATTCTCATGCATCTTTGCTTCTTCATTCTCTGTGCATTCATATACAGTTTGTCCCTAAATCTGGCCACTTCTGATTTCACAATGCCTGTCAGGTTATCATTGCTACCATACTCAGTTGGGCTAATATTGCCTTATGCCAGCACAGTGACCATCATTTCCGATCTGACCTCTTCTCCTGAGTCCCTGCTCTCATATATCCTGTTGTTTTGTTTTGGCGGTACAGCAGATTATGCTTGGAGACTTAAGTTGTCTTTGCCAATAATTTATTTAACACAGGTTCACTGCGGGAATTTCACAAGCCAACAGCATGCAGAGTAATGACTCTTTAATAAGCCAGTAAAGAAATAACAGACTCCAAACAAATGATAGATTAATTACATTATTGTTCCAGGAAAGGGGAGATGACAGAAATAAAGTCCAAATTCCGTTGAAGTGTACCTTTTCTAAGAGATTGGCTCTCCAGAGAGATAGTTTTGCCAACCAAGAGCTGATGTTCAGGTGCCAGCGACAAAATAAAAGCTCCTTGTTGCTAGAGCATGTTGCTAGGGAACAAGATGTGGTGTTGACCGTCAAGATGATCTCCTTTGTGGCCGCTTCACTGTTGGTCACCCCACTGCAGACAAAGGAGTCCCTTTACCAGTGCAGGAGCTAGTGTCCCAAGGTCTTCTGAGAGCTAGATCAGCAAAGAGCTTTTTCCCAGACCAAGCTCTCAGATATTCCTCACAAACCCTCAGTATATATAGTCTAAATGTCCCCTTGACATAGTTGCTTCTCCACCTGTTCTAATCCATAAGCCCCCAGTGGGGGCCCCTCAGCAGCTGAGCTTATCAGTGACAACAGATGACATGATGACACCCAGATTCCACTTACTTCATTCTCATATCAAAACAACTTTAATTCTAAAAACGCCTCTTTTGTGTCTTTGTCATAAACATGTGGATTAAAACAACTTTACTTGTCATACATAAATCAGTAGATTTGAAATATCAAACTGATACACAACACCTGTATCTGTCTTCCAGAATCATCTTATTAAATGCTATTTTTATCATCTCACACCAATATTCAGGTTTTCAATTTCTCCCCATTGCCTACCAGGCCATTCGTGATAACAGCAGTTTACCAGACTTACCTTACCTTCCTCTATAGCTCAGTAACAACCTGCTACTCTTTTTGATAAGTTTCCTTACCACCTGTGCAAGAAAGGAAAAAAAAAGACTTTTCTCCTCCCCTTTCTACTCTACCCTACTTTCTACTATCTGAATAGCTTTGCCTACTCACACATAATATCTTTATACATCTGGTTACCATAATCCAGAGATAACAGAAAATCAAGAGGTCCATAGGACTAGAAATTCCATCAGAAATGGAAATCATGAAAAACGCCATCTGCCGGTGATTGCAATAAAATAGTCACTCATCAAGCTTTCTTAGCCTGTGCACATGCTGTGTCCTCGCTCACAAGATTTGCTTTAGATGAGTGTTGGTCAGGCATGTATTAGTTCCCAATGGCTGGTGAAGTAAAAATAAACAAAAATAAACAAACAAAACATCAGTTTTTCTACTGATGAGGCCCAGACACCTGGCATGAATATGAAAATCAAAGAATTTTTATTCAAAGAGTGTGTTAATACTGTTTTGTCTTTCATGTATATCTTATTTCCCAGTGGGAAAACTCCTTTAGGACTGAGGCTCTATTTTATACCTCTTTTGCATCCTTCACATTTATGATGCTCACTTTTTAGTGGAATAAAATTAATAGAATCACCATAACTAGAAGTTATAGGATTTCATTTTGAATGGTTTCTAAATTCTCAGCTAGATAACCATATGATGTTGGTGACTTTTGTACGTGGATTGTACTGATTAAGCACTCTCTCTGTGTTTGCCATTATTTGACCATTTAGAATGCAACACATATTTGTTGCAAACTTACTTTGTGCCTAAGCCTGTTTCACTTAATATTCCTTGCCAGTTTAACTAGTTCTGAGAAGAGTTTGGAAATGAGAATTTCTGCTCTATCTACATTAAGAAAAGATTTCAGTGATGGAATTTAAAAGTCAGAATTTGCATATTAATTTTGGAATATGTTAGTGTTTCAGGAAATCGGAAAATAAAAACAAACATTTGGAAGAAATAACCCATATGCCTATAAAGGTTGTCCATATCAAATTTAGCCTTCTTTTCTGACATATATTTATTAATTAATTATGTCTATTAATTGTGATTTAGTAAATATTCACATCTAGTAAATATTCACATTTTCAACCAGTAGATAGAGAAAATAAAGTCTGGCTGAAGGATAGCCTCAATATTAACCATGAACCTCTACCATGAGTAGATAGTGCTGTGATATTTTATAGGTTTCCTCATTCTTTAACATTTTCATGAACTGTCAAATTTAAACTCCTAGTGTAAGTGCGTTAGTCAGTAAAACACCTTGTGCTATTCTTCATTGTTTTGATTTTTTCACTGTGCTTGTCCATGTTATTGCATATCTTATCTGGAAACCACATTTTGTTTCCAATTTATTTTAGATGATAACTGCTACAGAAAGTTTTACAGACTATCCTTTTCATACATAGTGATTTGGTCTATTGTTTAATCGATGAAGTTCGATGAATTATTTAAGAATTATTCAAAGCAATTTCTCAATCATTACAAGATAATTCTGTTCCTGTGAAAGGTAATTTTAAAAGTCATACAACTTTAGGGCAGTGCAAAGATACATAAACTCTTAGAAATGTGGATTTCAAAGGGTTCTTAGAGGCTTTTTTTTTTTACACTTCCACATATGGAAACATAATTTCTTTACTATTACTGACAGTCATTTTCCCTCTTCCAAATATTTCTAATGATGATGAACTAATTTCTTAGAAAGAGAGTACCTTCTAACATTGGACTTAATTATTAGAAAAATTTGTTTTTTAGTGAAACAAAGCCTAAATCTAATTCCAAAAAAGTTCCATCCTTTATGCGAACAGCAACAACACAAAAAATATATATATAAGAATCATAGGAGAAAGTATAGGAAAATGCACGAGTGGGAAATACTAATGAAAATATTATAGTTAGCATTTTGAGTGTTTATTATTTTCTGGCATTATTCTGAAAACTTTATACATATCATCTAAATTAGTCCTCATAACCCCTGTGGTGTAGAGAGAAATATTATTCCTATTTTACAGAAGAGGAAGTTAGGTGTAGAAGGTTATTATATCCAGTAGAAAGTGCCAGAGCCAGAATTCAGAGCCAAGTACCCTGACTCCGAACACACACTCTTATCCAGCTCTTTAAAGGGTAAAAAATATACAGCTGAGCAAGTAAAGAGTGAGCGCTGAGAATTAGGAAGGAGCTTTTCATTGCCTCAATCTAGAAATGGGGCATATCACTTCCACCCAAATTTCACTGGCCAGAATACATCACATGGTCCCAGCAAAGGGACTAGAAAGTATAGATTTCTTTGTGAATTGGAAGGAAAAATATCAAACACAAAATATGGTGTATGCCTAGCATTTTCTCTGTCATGTCTTTGTGGAACATTCCTCAAATACTCAAACTCATCTTTATATCTGCTCTCTCCAATCTCCTTTAGCCTCTATGTTCTAATCTTGATTATGTCCAGTTATTAATGGAGACGAGTTTCACTGCATGTTGATAGATCAATGTGCATAAGTATATATGATGGCTTAGTACTAATTATAGACCAAACTATGCATTAATACATTAAAAAAGATGGAACACCCTTCTCTCCCTATGTCTTCCTCTTGTCCATGGAAACTTTTTATTTTGGGATCTCCTCACTATCCACTAATACTTTCAAAAGTTAATGGAATTGTAAGCTGCTAATGAATTCAAAAGACTTGGCAGGGACATCTACATGAGTGATTTGATGTTTTCAGGCACTTCTCATTTATAAAGCCATCTTTGCTTTCTGAAGTCCTTTTATATGCTGTCTTAGGTAAGTCACAGAAAAGAGAAGATTATTTGTTTATGTACATTTTATGTACTTGTATTTGTAAAGAATACGAGATAGGGCAAAGTAATGGCATTACTTAAATCCCTAAATTATTTTATATAATAATCATATGAATAATATATGGGTATCATGTTAAATATGAGCAAACTTGAGTTTCAGAAAAATTTAGCTGGGATTCAGAACTAAGTCGTTCTGACTACCAAGCCAGTGTATTTTTTTTTTTTACTAAACCACATGCCTTTTTAGCGAAAGGTTCTATAGTGCATTTTCTTTTTTTGCCTCATTTTTATTTTTTATAACACTTGAGTACAAGGAGCTAAATTTTCACTATTACACAAAAATAACAGTGCAGGTTTATAAGCAACTTGTTATTTGATTTTATACCAACATTCTCATTATGATATTTCTTGCTCATATTCTAGCTGTCACCTTATGCATAAATAGTCACATCTGTCTTGGCTCTGAAATAGTGATACATATGATAAAATTCATAACAGATCTTGGAAAATATTCTCATTTAATACAGTGACAACAAAACATGAACTAAAATAAAGCCACGTTTAGCATAAGGGTACAAATTACCAAGTAATTCAAATTTAATTTCTTTGGAACTGAGTGTAAGAAAAATA
Source organism: Mesoplodon mirus (assembly GCF_964341445.2). Classification (NCBI taxonomy): domain Eukaryota; kingdom Metazoa; phylum Chordata; class Mammalia; order Artiodactyla; family Ziphiidae; genus Mesoplodon; species Mesoplodon mirus. Next base: position 49,931,948 of record NC_138976.1, read on the forward strand.
CCCTAAATTGTGCTGATTTTATAAACAGCTAGCCTGAATATCAACAGAGTTACCTGAAATGCTTGCTTCCTTTGGCTTTCAGATCACACTCTTCTGCATTTCCTCTACCTCTCTGCTCTGTGTCCACTTTTCTTTTGTTTTTTAAATGTTGGTGTCCATTAATATTCATTCCTGGGCTATCTTCTTTTTGCTACTCTGAATACTTAATGTCATTAACTACTAAGCATTTCATTAATACTTTATTCTGATAATTTCCAAATCTTTATCTCTAGTTTAGATCTTTCCTAAAATGGGTATATGTATACTTGGGCACCACTGTATTTAAATGTAGATGACCAGCAGTCATCCTCCATGCCAAGAACTGAAATCAATATTTTTATTCTTAGATCTGTTCAACATTCTTTGTCTCTGATATAAGTAAGTAGTATCAAAATTCACCCCATTATAAAGTAATGTCACCCTTGGCTCTCCCTCCTATGACATCCAAATAATGCTCAGATTTTGTCAGTTCTGACTGCCTTATAATATCTATCAAATATCCACCTCTCTTTTAAACCATTTTGAACCATCAGGATTTTTCTCAAATTACTGCAATTACCTCCTGACTGATACTTGCCCTACCAAACTAAATAATTGTATATAGTTATGATAAGGAAAGAATTTGGTAACAGATGCAGCAATATCAAAGAAGATGAATTCAACAATATAGAAGATCAAGGAAGAGATACATATATATATACAGACATATAGAAATTACATTGTAAACTCTGTCACATCAGTAAGCAAATTATGTACTTCTAAAAAAATGCTGTAAAAGGCTGACACAACTAGTTGTTGATTGACAAAAAAAATACCATCACTTCTCACTATAAAAATGTAATTTAAATTAAATATCTAAATGTAAAAAATAAAGTAAAAGAATAGAGAAAAGTATAGCAGTCTATTTTGATATTAGAGTGAGAAAGTTCCTACTAAGCAAAGAAATGAAACTCAAAGTCACAAAAGAACTGACAGATTTAATTATATAAACATTAAAAACGTCTATAGTGAAAGACACCACAAATAAAGATAAATTTAAGCATGAAGCTACAAACGAATAATTGTAACATGTAAGACATATTCTTATTAACCATAATAAAGATATAAATAGCTCATAAAAATCAATATAAGAGCAACCAAATAGAATAACAGCAGAATTGTCAAAAGGTATGAATAGCTTATTTATAGAAAAAACACACTAAAGGAAACATGAAATGTGCTAATATATGTCATTTTATTCTTTATCAGAAAAGTAACTAAAAATAATAAGATACAATTTTCTCCCCCCAAATTTATAAAAATTAAAAGAATAATAATATCTAGTGTTGTTAAGGTCATGAGGAAATTGTCAATGGTATTCCATGTTGATGGTAGTAGAAATTGCTTTTCTGGTGAACAATTTGTTGCCTTCTAGCAATTTAGGAAAAAATTGCATATAGTTTTTCCAAAAAATAATCAGACAATATACAAAAGTAAACTTACTTAGATGTTAATAGTAAGATTGTAATAGGGGAAAAAAACAACAACAAAACAAACTAGCCATTGGTAGGGGAATGATTAACATTCACAAGTGTCCATGTCAGGGAATATCACCCAGCTATTAAAAACAGACATATGTTCTGACATTAAAAGAAGGTCATAATATGCTAGTAATTTGGAGGACTGAATGGATAGTAGGAACCTGGTTTGTGTGGGAAAAACAAACTAACAAAAACTCATACTAGTAGGAAACACTCTGGAAGATTAAAGTGTTAACAATATTTACTTCCAAGAAGACTGTTGGATTGGGTAGACAAGGGAATATGTAAGGAGAGACTTTCACATTTAACTGTATATTCCTCACATTTAATGGCGTATACTTCTAAATGATTTGAATTTTATATAACAAGCATGTATAAGTTTTTTAAATTTAAAAGACAGGTATTAGGTACTTAAAATATTTTGAAAACACTCCTTATAATCATTATCAATGCAGTCACTGCTTGAATATAATCAAAGCCGACAACATTTAAATTCTGTGAAAAAATAACCAGGATTTTTTCATGGGATACTTGAATACGAATGAATTTTTTTTTCTGGAAGTGTAATAATAATAATTTAATTTTTAACTATACCTGTCATTGTAGCACTAGCATAACATTCTTTCTGTAAACCAAAACTAGTTAAAACCTGTTGAAGGGACACTACTAGACAATAATATTTAATGTGTTTAAGTATTACTCAGCATAGAAACTTAAGTATCTGACAAAATAAAACTTAAAAAAGTTACTGTTCCTTTTTCTTATGCTCTTGAGTTTGTCTAATAATTTTAAATAAGTATATATGAAGAGAAAATGTCTTTTCAATATTTTTTCTTTAAATTTTAAGTTGCTTTTGTTTTTAAGATGTTTATATAGTGTTTGTTCAATTATAGGAAACAAGTTATTAATAAAAATATGAGTGGTTTGTCAAAAATATTCTTTTTATAGGTTTGTTTTCAGGAGTAGGCTAGAAAAATAAGTACAGTTGCATTGGGGACCATTTTTACCAGTTCTGAACTTAGTGTCAAACTAGGTATCTTTGAAAGCATGAATGAATGGATAAATAAATGAATATTTCATTATGACCCTCACAGATTTTATCTAAAGTCTATGAACGCAATCCCAATCACTATGGAAATAAGGGGGAAAAAAACCAAAGCCCTAGAACTTGACCTCTTAGAGCTCAGTAAACTCTCTATAAATGTTTTCCTATTTTCCAATCAAAAGCCTTAATAGTGTGCTATTAGATTTTGGCATGAAAGATGAATTTTGAAATTCAGATGTATCTCAACCTGTCTCAACCACTCAGTACATTTTTCTTGAACATGGTAATTTGCTGAGGTAAAAAATTCTATCAACAAAGAACTAGGTTGTTATTTCTTAAACTTTGTTCAAAGATTGGACACTGGGATAAGGATAAAAAATACTTTTCAACAAAAGGGTGGTGAAATGAATAAGGTAGTAGTAATAGTAAAAAAGAAAAATTCCCTTACCATTGAAAAAATTTTTAAATGACAATTCAGAATTTCGAAGTATTCTACAGCTTTTATTTACTCTAAATTCCCATTCTAGAATATGTTGCTCTGTGCTTAAGAAATATTTATATTTCTTGCTCTTTATTTGACCATTTTCCTTACTGTGACCTCATTAAGTGCATGAGCATTCCCTAGATAATTTCTTTCAGTATTGATGATAAGTAGCAGAAAGGTTAATTGTCAAAGAGCTGTAATAATGTCAATGAAAGATTTCTTTTAAATCATATGGAATGTGTATGATTTTGGAATGTGTATAATTTTCCATCATCTTAAATAACTTTTCAAGTAATTGGGAAACAACTCTCTGGGAATAGAAACCATATTCAACCCAAAGGTACAAGAGTTCATCATAATAATAATGGTTTTTAATAGAGTTGCATGGCTGTAATGAGTCAGGTGTTAATTTGACTGATACTCTTGAGATTTTTCTTCTCTATCAATTCCTTTCTAGCTTCAAGATTATAGCATTAATGTCTAAAGTCAGTAGAAGAGCTGTAGAGTGCAATTTGTTCTCCCTTCCATTTCTTACCTTCAATAATGATAATAAAAATAAGAAGGACAAAAACACTATCAGATAGGTAATATTAGTATCCCCATTTGAGATGAACAAATTGAGGCTCAGAGATATTAAATATCATCCCGACACAAACATATAGTATGTGATGGTCCAAAGACTCGGGTATAGCTCTTTGACTGTAGAACCCTAAACCTTTACATAGTAAGACATATTGCTACACTATTACTCTAACATTTCGTCCTATTTCTTGGCTTATGCTATTTACCCCTATTTAATGTTTCTCCTTGTTCATCTCTGCATATATGAGTCTGGGATGTGCATTTGACACAATTAACCTATATCTTGCTATTAATTAAACCTTTATTGCCAACAGTGTAAGGGAAGGAATTGGACCATATTTATTTGGCCATCTAGTCTAAATTTTGAAACAATTCAGTAAATGTTCTCTGACTTAGTGATTTATTATTTACTTAAAATAAAGATGTCAAATACTAGTCAGCATTACAATTGACTTTGTTAGCTGCTGAAGAGTTTGCCGTTGTGGAAACTAAAGGAAAACTTGAGATGGTGCTTTTGCCCGGTGGATGCTCATTCCTTAGATAAGGAATGTGATCTACTCTTATTTGCATAAGCTATTTCAAGTATTCTTGAATTTTAACTTGGAATTTTAATTGGAGAATTTAATTAAACCTCCCCATAAAGCATTTAACAGACTGGCTCCTTTAAGTGCATACAAGTAGTAAAATAAAGGAAACCTGTTTACTGTGCTGTTTTTCTTTCTTTTTTTTCTTTTTTTTTTTTTGCAGTATGATTTTTAATGGCTGTATCACATCCCAACACATAGATGTGCCACACTTCCTTTACCTTATAAGTTATCTTCTTTTAGACATGTAGGTTGTTTCCATATATGGATATGAATAGTGCTGCAGTGAATGCCCTGATACTCTGCATCTTAGAGCACACTTCTGGTTCTTTGTGATAAATTCTTAGAGTTGGAATAAAGGTATATGCATAATATTTAGACTTTTTAATTTTAACATCTTTATTGGAGTATAATTGCTTTACAATGGTGTGTTAGTTTCTGCTTTATAACAAAGTGAATCAGCTATACATATACATATATCCCCATATTTCCTCCCTCTTGCTTCTCCCTCCCACCCTCCCTATCCCACCCCTCTAGGTGGTCACAAAGCACCGAGCTGATCTCCCTGTACTATATGGCTGCTTCCCACTAGCTATCTATTTTACATTTGTTAGTATACATAAGTCCATGCCACTCTCACACGTCCCAGCTTACCCTTCCCCATGTCCTGAAGTCCATTCTCTACATCTGCATCTTTATTCCTGTACTGCCCCTACGTTCTTCAGAATTTTTCTATTTTTTCTTAGATTCCATATATGTGTGTTAGCATATGGTATTTATTTTTCTCTTTCTGACTCACTTCACTCTGTATCACAGTCTCTAGGTCCATCCACCTCACTAAAAATAACTCAATTTCCTTTTTTTTTTTTTGGCTGCACAATATTCCATTTTATATATGTGCCACATCTTCTTTATCCATTCATGTGTCGATGGACAGTTAAGTTGCTTCCATGTCCTGGCTATTGTAAATAGAGCTGCAATGAACATTATGGTACATGGCTATTTTTGAATTATGGGTTTCTCAGGATATATGCCCAGTAGTGGGATTGCTGGGTCCTATGGTAGTTCTATTTTTAGGTTTTTAAGGAACCTCCATACTGTTCTCCACAGTGGCGGTATCAACTTACATTCCCACCAACAGTGCAAGAGGATTCCCTTTTCTCCACACCCTCTCCAGCATTTATTGCTTGTAGGTTTTTTGATGATGGCCATTCTGACTGGTGTGAGGTGATACCTCATTGTAGTATTTTTGTTCATTTTTTTTTATTCTACATATGCCTTTTTGTTTTATTTTATTTACTTTTAAAAAAACTTTATTGGAGTATGATTGCTTTACAATAGTGTGTTAGTTTCTGCTTTATAACAAAGTGAACCAGCTATGCATATACACATATCCCCACATCACTTCCCTCTTGGGTCTCCCTCCCTTCCACCCTCCCTATCCCACCCCTCTAGGTGGTCGCAAAGCACTGAGCTGATCTCCCTGTGCTGTGCAGCTGCTTCCCACTAGCTATCAGTTTTGCATTTGGTAGTGTACATATGTCCATGCCACTCCCTTACTTTGTCCCAGCTTACCCTTCCCCGTCCCCATGTCCTAAAGTCCATTCTCTACTAGGTCTGTGTCCTTATTCCTGTCCTGCCCCTGGGTTCTCCATGACCATTTTTTTTCTTTTTTCTTTTTATTAAGATTCCATATATATGCATTAGCATACGGTATTTGTTTTTCTCTTCTGACTTCACTGTGTAGGACAGACTCTAGGTCCATCCACCTCACCACAAACAACTCAATTTCATTTCTTTTTATGGCTCAGTAATATTCCATTGTATATATGTGCCACATCTTCTTTATCCATTCATCTGTTGATGGACAGTTAGGTTGCTTCCATGTCCTGGCTATTGTAAATAGAGCTGCAGTGAACATTGTGGTAGATGATTCTTTTTGAATTATGGTTTTCTCAGGGTATTTGCCCAGTAGTGGGATTGCTGGGTCGTATGGTAGTTCTATTGTTAGGTTTTTAAGGAACCTCCATACTGTTCTCCATAGTGGCTGTATCAATTTACATTCCCACCAACAATGCAAGAGGGTTCCCTTTTCTCCACACTCTCTCTCCAGTGTTTATTGTTTGTAAATTTTCTGGTGATGGCCATTCTGACTGGTGTCAGATGATATCTCATTGTAGTTTTGATTTGCCTTTCTCTAAAGATTAATGATGTTGATCATTCTTTCATGTGTTTGTTGGCAATCTGTATATCTTCTTTGGAGAAATGTCTATATCAGTCTTGTGCCCATCTTTGGATTGGGTTGTCTGTTTTTTGATATTGAGCTGCGTGAGCTGCTTGTAAATTTTGGAGATTAATCCTTTGTCAGTTGCTTCATTTGCAAACATTTTCTCCCATTCTGAGGGTTGTCATTTCGTCTTCTTTATGGTTTCCTTTGCTGTGCAAAAGCTTTTAAGTTTCATGAGATCCCATTTGTTTATTTTTGTTTTTATTTCCATTTCTCCAGGAGTTGGGTCAAAAAGGATCTTGCTGTGATTTATGTCATAGAGTGTTCTGCCTATGTTTTCCTCTAAGAGTTTTATAGTGTCTGGCCTTACATTTAGGTCTTTAATCCATTTTGAATTTATTTTTGTGTATGGTGTTAGGGAGTGTTCTTATTTCATTCTTTTACATGTAGCTGTCCAGTTTTCCCAGCACCACTTATTGAAGAGGCTGTCTTTTCTCCATTGTATATTCTTGCCTCATTTATCAAAAACAAGGTGACCATATGTGCCTGGGTTTATCTCCGGGCTTCCTATCCTGTATCATTGATCTATATTTCTGTTTTTGTGCCAGTACCATACTGTCTTGTTTACTGTAGCTTTGTAGTATAGGCTGAAGTCAGGGAGCCTGATTCCTCCAGCTCCGTTTTTCTTTCTCAAGATTGATTTTGCTATTCTGGGTATTTTGTGTTTCCATACAAATTGTGAAAATTTTTGTTCTAGTTCTGTGAAAAATGCCATTGGTAGTTTGATAGAGATTGCATTGAATCTGTAGATTGCTTTGGGTAGTAGAGTCATTTTCACAGTGTTGATTCTTCCAATCCAAGAACATGGTATATTCCTCCATCTATTTGTATCATATTTAATTCCTTTCATCAGTGTCTTATAGTTTTCTGCATACAGATCTTTTGTCTCCTTACGTAGGTTTATTCCTAGATATTTTATTCTTTTTGTTTCAGTGGTAAATGGGAATGTTTCCTTAATTTCACTTTCAGATTTTTCATCATTTGTGTATTGGAATGCAAGAGATTTCTGTGTATTAATTTTGTATCCTGCTACTTTACCAGATTCATTGATTAGCTGTAGTAGTTTTCTGGTAGCATCTTTAGGATTCTCTATGTATAGTATATCATGTCACCTGCAAACAGTGACAGCTTTACTTCTTTCTTTTCAATTTGGATTCCTTTTATTTCTTTTTCTTCTCGTATTGCTGTGGCTAAAACTTCCAAAACTATGTTGAATAATAGTGGTGAGAGTGGGCAACCTTGTCTGGTTCCTTATCTTAGTGGAAATGTTTTCAGGTTTTCACCATTGAGGACAATGTTGGCTGTGGGTTGGTCATATATGGCCTTTATTATGTTGAGGTAAGTTCCCTGTATGCCTACTTTCTGGAGGGTTTTTATTATATATAGGTGTTGAATTATGACGAAAGCTTTTTTCTGTATCTATTGAGATGATCATATTGTTTTTATTCTCCTATTTGTTAAAATGGTGTATCACATTGATTGATTTGTGTATATTGAAGAATCCTTGCATTTGTAGGATAAACCCCACTTGATCATGGTGTATGATCCTTTTAATGTGCTGTTGGATTCTGTTTGCTAGTATTTTGTTGAGGATTTTTGCGTCTGTGTTCATCAGTGATACTGGCCAGTAGTTCTCTTTCTTTGTGATATCTTTATCTGGTTTTGGTATCAGGGTGATGGTGGCCTCGTAGAATGAGTTTGGGAGTGTTCCTCCCTCTGCTATATTTTGGAAGAGTTTGAGAAGGATATGTATTAGCTGGTCTCTAAATGTTTGATAGAATTTGCCTGTGAAGCCATCTGGTCTTGGGCTTTTGTTCTTTGGAAGAATTTTAATCACAGTTTCAATTTCAGTGCTTTGATTGGTCTGTTTATATTTTCTATTTCTTTCTGGTTCTGTCTTGGAAGGTTGTGCTTTTCTAAGAATTTGTCCATTTCTTCCAGGTTGTCCATTTTATTGGCATATAGTTGCTTCTAGTAATCTCTCATGATCCTTTGTATTTCTGCAGTGTCAGTTGTTACTTCTCCTTTTTCATTTCTAATTCTATTGATTTGAGTCTTCTCCCTTTTTTTCTTGATGAATCTAGCTAATGGTTTATCCATTTTGTTTATCTTCTCAAAGAACAAGCTTTTAGTTTATTGATTTTGCTATTGTTTCCTTCATTTCTTTTTCATTTATTTCTGATCTGATATTTATGATTTCTTTCCTTTTGCTAACGTTTGGGGTTTTTTGTTCCTCATTCTGTAATTGCTTTAGGTGTAAGGTTAGGTTGTTTATTTGACATATTTCTTGTTTCTTAAGGTAGGATTGTATTGCTGTAAACTTCCCTCTTGGAACTGCTTTTGCTGCATCCCATAGGTTTTGGGTCATCATGTTTTCATTGTCATTTGTTTCTAGGTATTTTTTATTTCCTCTGATTTATTCAGTGATCTATTGGTTATTAATTAGTGTATTGTTTAGCCTCCATGTGTTTGTATTTTTTACAGATTTTTTCCTGTAATTGATATCTAATCTCATACCATTGTGGTCAGAAAAGATACTTGATACAATTTCAATTTTCTTAAATTTACCAAGTTTTGATTTATGACCCAAGATATGATCTATCCTGGAGAATGTTCCATGAGAACTTGAAAAGAAAGTGTATTTTGTTGTCTTTGGATGGAATGTCCTATAAATATCACTTAACTTCATCTTGTTTAATTTATCATTTAAAGCTTGTGTTTCCTTATTTATTTTCATTTTGGATTATCTGTGCATTGGTGAAAGTGGGGTGTTAATGTCCCCAACTATGATTGTGTTACTGTCGATTTCCTCTTTTATGGTTGTTAGCATTCACCTTATGTATTGACGTGCTCCTATGTTGGGTGCATAAATATTTACAATTGATATATCTTCTTCTTGGATTGATCCATTGATCATTATGTAGTGTACTTCTTTGTCTCTTGTAATAGTCTTTGTTTTAATGTCTATTTTGTCTGATATGAGATTGCTACTCCAGCTTTCTTTTGATTTCCATTTGCATGGAATATCTTTTTCCATCCCCTCACTTTCAATCTGTAGGTATCCCTCAGTCTGAAGTGGGTCTCTTGTAGACAGCATATATACGGGTCTTGTTTTTGTATCCATTCAGCCAGTATAAGTCTTTTGGTTAGAGCATTTAATCCATTTACATTTAAGGTAGTTATCGATATGTATGTTCCTATTACCATTTTCTTAAATGCTTTGGGTTTGTTATTGTAGGTCTTTTCCTTCTCTTGTGTTTCCTACCTTGAGAAGTTCCTTTAGCATTTTTTGTAGAGCTGGTTTGGTGGTGCTGAATTCTCTTAGCTTTTGCTTGTCTGTAAAGATTTTAATTTCTCCATGAAATCTCAATGAGATCCTTGCTGAGTAGAGTAATCTTGGTTGTAGGTTTTTCTCCTTCATCACTTTAAATATGTCCTGCCACTCCCTTCTGGCTTGCAGAGTTTCTGCTGAAAAATCAGCTGTTAACCTTATGGGAATTCCCTTCTCTGTTATTTGTTGTTTTTCCCTTGCTGCTTTTAATATTTTTTATTTGTATTTAATTTTTGATAGTTTGATTAATATGGGTCTTGGCGTGTTTCTCCTTGGATATATCCTGTATGGGACTCTCTGTTTCCTGGACTTGCTTAACTATTTCCTTTCCCATATTAAGGAAGTTTTCAACTATAAACTCTTCAAATATTTTCTCTCACCCTTTCCTTCTCTCTTCTTCTTCTGGGACCCCTATAATTCAAATGTTGGTGCATTTAATATTGTCCCAGAGGTCTCTGAGACTGTCCTCAATTCTCTTCATTCTTTTTTCTTCTCTGTGTCAGTTATTTCCACTGTTTTATCTTCCAGGTCACTTATCTGTTCTTCTGCCTCAGTTATTCTGCTATTGATTCCTTCTGGGGAATTTTTTGTTTCATTTATTGTGCTGTTAATCATGGTTTATTTGCTCTTTAATTCTTCTAGGTCCCTGTTAAACGTTTCTTGTATTTTCTCCATTCTATTTCCACAATTTTGGATCAACTTTACTATCATTACTCTGAATTCTTTTTCAGGTAGACTGCCTATTCCCTCTTTATTTGTTTGCTCTGGTAGGTTTTTATCTGCTCCATCATCTGCTGTGTTCTTCTTTGTCTTCTCATTTTGTTTAACTTACTGTGTTTGGGGTCTCCTTTTTGCAGGCTGCAGGTTCATAGTTCCTCTTCTTTTTGATGTCTTCCCCCAATGGCTAAGGTTGGTTCCGTATGTTGTGTAGGCTTCCTGGTGGAGGGGCCTAGTGCCTGTGTTCTGGTGGATGAGGCTTGATCTTGTCTTTGTGGTGGGCAGGACCGCACTGGTGGTGTGTTTTGGAGTGTCTGGGACCTCATTATGATTTTAGATAGCCTCTCTGCTAATGGGTGCAGTTGTGTTCCTGTCTTGCTAGTTTTTTGGCATAGGTTGTCCAGCACTGTAGCTTGCTGGTTGTTGAATGGAGATAGGTCTTAGCGTTGAGATGGAGATCTCTGGGAGAGCTTTTGCCATTTGATATTACATGGAGCTGGGAGGTCTCTGGTGGGCTAATGTCCTGAACTCGGGTTTCCCACCTCATAACCACAGGCCTGACACCCCACTGGAGCACCAAGACTCTGTCAGACACATGGCTCAGAAGAAAATGGAGAAAGAAAGAAAGAGTATAAAAAGAAAGTTATTAAAATAAAAAAAGTTATTAATAGTAAAATAAAGTAAAAGTATTTAAAAAAAGAAAAAAAAAAGAAAGAAGAGAGCAACCAAACTAAAAAAGCAAATCCAGCAAAACAAGCACTAAAACTATACTAAAAAAGAAAAAAAAAAAAAAGGACAGACAGAACCCTAGGCCAAATGGTAAAAGCAAAGCTATACATACAAAATGATGACACAAAGAAGCATACCTATACACACTCACAAAAAGAGAAAAAGGAAAAAATATATTTTTTATATAAAAATATATTTATATATATATATATTAAAAAAGGAAGAGAGCAACCAAATTAATAAACAAATCTACCAGTGATAATAAACTCTAAATACTAAACTAAGATAAACGTAAAACCAGAAACCAGTCAGTCTTATACAGAAAACCCCAAGTCTACAGTTGCTCCCAAAGTCGACCGCCTCAATTTTGCGATGATTCATTGTCTATTCAGGTATTCCACAGATACAGGGTACATCAAGTTGATTGTGGAGATTTAATCCACTGCTCCTGAGACTGCTGGGAGAGATTTCCCTTTCTCTTCTTTGTCCGCACAGCTCCCGGGGTTCCACTTTGCATTTGGCCCCGCCTCTGCATGTAGGACGCCTGAGGGCTTCTGTTCCCTGCTCAGACAGGACGGGGTTAAAGGAGCAGCTGATTAGGGGGCTCTGGCTCACTCAAGCCTGGGGGAGGGAGGGGTTTGGAGTGTGGGGCGAGCCTGTGGCGGCAGAGGCTTGTTACATTGCAACACGCAATGTGTTCCAATGTGAGGCATGCCGTGTGTTCTCCAGGGGAAGTTGTCCCTGGATCACGGGACTCTGGCAGTGGTGGGCTGCACAGGCTCCCAGGAGGGGAGGTGTGGATAGTGACCTGTGCTTGCACACAGGCTTCTTGGTGGCTGCAGCAGCAGCCTTAGCGTCTCATGCCCGTCTCTGTGGTCTGTGCTGATAGCCACGGCTGGTGCCCATCTCTGGAGCTTGTTTAGGTGGTTCTCTGAATCCCCTCTCCTCGCGCACCCCGAAACAATGGTCTCTTGCCTCTTAGGCAGGTCCAGACTTTTTTCCCAGATTCCCTCTCAGCCAGCTGTGGTGCACTAGCCCCCTTCAGGCTGTGTTCATGCAGCCAACCCCAGTCGTCTCCCTGGGATCTGACCTCCAAAGCCCGAGCCTCAGCTCCCAGCCCTCACCTGCCCCGGCGAGTTAGCAGACAAGACTCCCAGGCTGGTGAGTGCTGGTCGGCACCATTCTCTGTGCAGGAATCTTTGTGCTTTGCCCTCTGCACCCCTGTTGTTGTGCTCTCCTCTGTGGCTCCAAAGCTTCCCCTCCACCCCACGTGTCTCCGCCAGTGAAGGATCTTCCTAGTGTGTGGAAACTTTCCTACTTCAAAACTCCCTCCCCAAGGTGCAGGTCCTGTCCGTATTCTTTTGTCTTTGTTTTTTCTTTTTTCTTTTGCCCTACCCAGGTATGTGGGGTGTTTCTTGCCTTTTGGGAAGTCTGAGGTTCTGCCAGTGTTCAGTAGGTGTTCTGTGTTCTGTAGGAGTTGTTCCACATGTATATGTAGTTCTGATACATTTGTGGGGAGAAAGGTGATCTCCACATCTTACTCCTCCACTATCTTGAAGGTCTCTCCCTACTGTGCTGTTTTTACCAGCAATACACTTTTAGTTTGAAAGGTTACTGGAGACTCTGTGTGTGTGTGTGTGGGGGGGGTGGGTACATTTGCTTATACAGATGCTTTTTTATGGGGAGAGGGGTGCTAGAATATTTATCCATTCTAAACCAACCAGCTGGACTGAATTTTCTTCAACTTGAAGTTCAGAAAAACTACAAAGATTACAACCTAGTTTTGAGCAAATGTTCACCTTGATGATCTGCCTCACCTTTCTGGTCAAGAATTGATCCTGTCTTGTAATATATGAGCTAGAATCTAAGATCTAGTCGGGGGACTTCCCTGGTGGCGAAGTTGTTGGGTATCCGCCTGCCAGTGCAGGGAACACGGGTTTCAGCCCTGGTTCAGGAGGATCCCACATGCCGTGGAGCAGCTGGGCCCATGTACCACAACTACTGAAGCCCTTGCGCCTAGAGCCTGTGCTCTGCAATGGGAGAGGCCACCGCAATGAGAAGCATGCACACTGCAATGAGGAATAGCCCCCGCTTGCCACAACTAGAGAGAGCCCACGAGCAGCAATGAAGACTGGACAAAAAGCAAAAAATAAATAAATAATTAGATCTAATGGGGAAATTAAAGCCTAGGGGGAAAAACGTTTCAATGTTAGAAGCCAGTGAAAATGCAAATCAATGATTTATTTCCATATGAGAAAAATAATTTATGTGGTAGGTGGTAGAAAAACATACCAGTAATCAATTATATATTTAAACTTTATAGTGATTGCTGAAGCCCAGGTTTTTTTTTTTTCTCTTTCCTGAAAAAACACAACTTCAACAACATTGCATTTTATGTATAAAAGCTTTCATTCTGTTTCCTATTATCTTATAATTAGACATTTATGAGTATATCCAGATTGGAAGTAATAATGAAATAGTCCAAATGGTCATTTGACAAATAAGAAAACTGAAGCCAAAAAGGGTTAAGTGGTTTGACCATGGAAATATTGCTAGGTTTTAGCTGCATTTGGACTAGAATTTAGATCTTAGTCCCCATTCATATTTTTTTCCCATTGTACCATGAACTCTAAATTCCACATTTATTACAAAGGAAATTTTAAACACCACTTCTTGTCATATGGCATTGGAGACCTAAATTTTGACTCAAGCATGATTGAAAATGAACTAGACTTTGTTCAGTAGGATTGCCATAGTGGCGAGGAATTATTCACTACTATGTGCCCAGAGACAAAAGCAGTACTTAGCATAGGAGATGCTCAATATTTGTTGAATAGTTGAATAAAAGTGACCAGTGGACGGTGATGCCCACCACACTGCTTGGACAGAATCACAAGCACCAGCCAAGCTGCTGAGGACACTCCAGGGAGGAAAAATACTGTATTCACTTGAAGTGGAGGAAATATCAGCATCTGCTTATCTGCCAAGGGTACCTGCTTAAAATAAGTTTGTGTGCATTTGCAGGAACTTGTGAGTCTCCTATTGAAATTGAACAGGAGACTGATGAGTTCCCGGGAACACCCACAAATCTTCCTACTCATTTCTCCTGCTTTAAATGGACAGTATGCTCTCACTGGTGCTTACTGCTGTTCTCAGCGCCTCCAAGCTTTGAGTATAAGTTTAAGTTCTAAACAAAAAATGTAATGTAAAATAGTTCATTTATTCAAGGCTCAATTCATCATGGACACAGGTAGGTTTCCTTGATCAGCTCCTCAAGTGAGGTGTCTGGCCGAGGGAATGTCTCTTCTAGAGTAAGTCTAGACAATATCTTTGTAAATTGAGCAGATAGTTTATAAGAGCTCTTTTAAATGTTGTCCTTTTGGTTTTATAAGACTTAAATTATTCAAAGAAATGAATGCCAGTGTTTATATGAATGAGAATTTTAGACCTTTTAGGAAAAGAAAAAATTGAAAAATTATATGCTTATATATTATATTAGTATTTCCCTAAACTTTTTTCCTGTTTATATTTGATCAGGACTTTGTTTAATGTTTAATCTATAAATGTCTAGACTGTTTCCAAGTTTTTTCTGAGAAACTATTTCCTCTGTTCATATCCATTTGTAGTATCAAATTATGTAATTACTTGTTTATATTTCAGTGTTGTTTAATGGACTATATTTGGCATCAACATTTACAGCATAAATCTGTTCTTAAATTTGTTGAAGCAGTCTTTCATGAAACTACACAAAGGTGGTCCTTTCTTTATAGTTACTTATGGTACTTTTTAAAGAAGGTTGACAAACTCAAACATTTTGGAAGACAGTGTGAAGTAAACAAATAAAGTTGACCGTATGTATGCAACATTAGGGTGTAGTAGAGACTATAATTAATATGGCTATATCTAAAGACTTTCAAATTCACCTAGAAAAAATATATATCTAAGGTTGTATTTCAATTAAATACTCTATAATAATGAGTGTTAAGTTCATCCCTGTGACTTTCTTTATTCCTCAAACTTTTATTTTCAAAAGATTCAACACAATTCCTTACATTTAAGCTTAGACTGCAAACTCTTTCATTCCCTGTTTTCTTTCTAAAACAGCATGCTTCTTTTATTTAGTTAGCTAGTTAAAGTCCAGATTTTGGAGCTTCTTTCTGTAGGATTTTTTCAGTTGATTTTAGTTATCCTGGCATAAATATGGACAAATATTTAATAAATTGAGAACATATTTTTCAGACAGAAGCACTGTCAATCACTGGTCAGTAGGCCTTCTTTTTCCACCATCATGATCTGGTATTACAGTTCTCAGCATTTTTTCCCCATATATCTATACCCATAAGGTGATGGTCCCTGTGAGATAATATTGCTGACTGTGGCTTAGATAAAATAATTTGTGGGCCATGCTCTCTTGCTCGTAGCTTGGCTGTGAGATGCACTCTGAAAAGCTTATCATATCAGAAAGTAGCAAGGTGGCATAAGTATTACTTTGAACATGCACTTTTTTAAAAAAAGCAAATCGTCTACTAACACTGTTCTTTAATATTAGTAATAAATTACCGGTCTCTCCAACGTAATATCAGGTACAGTCAGGACATAGTGGTTGAGAACCACTTTTCTGGGACATAGAGTTTGTCCTAATGCCAACAGCTTTCTTAGACCAGTGACAAATTATGACAGATTATTGCCTTAATCCACGGAGTGCATCTGACCCTTGCCCTTAATAACTAGAGAGAACAAATTTTCACCCTCTTTTCCAAGGCACAGATCAATACCATGAAACTTATATGTCAGTTGACTTCAAGTCAGCAAACATCAATTGAGCAGCTACTTTCAGGTGTTCTGCCAGATTTTGGAATAGAAATTGACAAGGAGAATGTCTGTAAAACTGTGTACATTATTATGATAATATTACATGGTGTATAGATCTCACTCATGGTAGATCATACATTAGGCTTTCTTCTTGTCCATACCCTGCCCTGTATTACCTTAATGCAGTGTGGCTCACCCATTGGTGAACAAATTTTGTGTCTGAAATCCTGTAGATCCTCTTCAGTTTAAACGTCTGCATATCCTCTCATCTCTGTCCAAAATATGAAGGAGCTCTGACTTCTATTTCTATATTATTTTTCCCCTCCCCTCTTTCTCTCTCTTTTAATGTTCCATTTAAAAGTATTATATTCAGTTTATTTCATGTTCCCCAAGTGGTAACTCCTGAATGTTTCTAACATGTTATCTCATAAAAACATAGCAAGTTGTTCTTTTATCTTTTTTTGCTTGATACTGTTTAAATGTGTGCTCATTGTCTGTCCTTCACTATCCCCTCCTTGAGCCTCACCCCCCGCCCCCAGAACCTTTAGCTTCAGGAGAGCTCTTCCTAAACTCTGATGTTGTTTTTATTGTCACTTCTGTTTAAGTAAGACTTTTAAAATAATCTGTTTTAAAGGCCCCAGTGAGTATAGGCATTACAGCCACCCCAGCAAGTAGGTCACGATGTGCAAGTTATATGGCATGCCCTGATTCTTCTTCAGTTTTCCATCAAGACCGACTCTACCTACCTTTAAGCAAAACTGTCATATCAAAAATAATTCTAATGATGAAAAGCTTTAGAAGGGCAATAATCATAATGAAAATAATTTTCATTTAGGTAAGAAAATTATCTGAGTGTGAGGATATTGGGAGTGTCAGCAACAAGGACTCTGTTCTTACAAGATTTCAGGTACTGAAGTAGATTAATTAGAGTTGAGAGAAGAAACATCTCCCTGGAAGTACAAGCTATTTGTGAAAAGTTTTACTATGGCCAAACATATCAGAGAAAACCAAGGCATTTATAATAAAAGAGGGGACAACATAAAACTTTAGGAACCCAGATTTTCTAATATCAACCACTTCTGATCTTTAAAGATGATCTTAGCCTCATTAGGATAAATTTGGGACATTATGTAGAGAGAAGATCAAACAAAGACCTACTCCTGTAAAAGCAGCAAATCAAAAACAAAATCAAGCAGTACATGTCTTCCTTAAAATTGGAAGAAAGGAAATAGCAATAAAAGGAATTGCCTGAGTAAATATGATGATATACCCTGTACAAAAACCCGGTGGCACATACTTGTTCCTGGAAGCTTAGACTGTAATTAAGGCTTCATTTGTCATTGTCTTCAAATCTGAAGAAGCCCTGTCTTTTTAATTAAACTCCATTAACTCAGGCACTCCTGCTTACTATGAATTAATTCTCTCTTCCAATTGTTATTTCTAGGGGGACCATACCATTTTAGAACTGCCACAAGAATGTATGTTTTTCTCATAGTGCAATTCTAACTTGGATTCAATTCTTTCAGTCTCTAATTTTCATCTTAATCATAAATATTAGCCAATAAAGTCTTTCAAATAATCCTAGAAATGCCATTGTTTATATTAATACTTGATCTTCTCTGCAATAAATTGGTTCTCTTTTCCCACTGTATATTTTACTTCTGAGTTTGGCTAAAGGCTGTGTTAGTAAATTGAAAGCATGATGATCTAGCAGAATAATCCACTTTTAGGTTTATTTGTAATTGAAACATAACTCATTGATTTGGTAAATCTATGAGAATTTTAGCAAATTTAAAGGAACTCTAGGATATTCTTTTGATTTGGATAAATACAAAAAATAAACTTTTAATGTTTTATTTACCCACCATAGACCAAAAAAAAAAAAAAAAAAAAAGTCCAAATCTAATCACTATTTATCGGTAAGGTCACTCTCACTTATTGCTCCAACATGAATTACCAAGATGCTAAGCAGGTTGAATAGTGCTTCTAGGAACCTCAGTGGAATAGGATCCAGTGTATGCAGAACTGGAACTTCTTTGGGGAATTCAGTTGTTTGTACTGACCAAAAATAGTGATGATTCCAGTGCTGGCATGGCACCCCAGATGCCTAACCTGCATGCATCCTATTCAGAAATTCCACTTCCTAGGTAGGTAGGGTGCCAGTCTATTCCTCAGAAGGAGCACAATCTTATACAACCAGAAAGTCCCATTTTAATATTTGTTGTGATCAGTTTCATAACACTCCAGTCCTTATAACAGTCTCCCCTAACGCAACTACAATTTGATTGCTAGCAATCAAATTCAGCTATATAATTAAATAGTGCCATGTGGGCCTAAATAGTAATTTATATATTGTTTTGTATATTTTTCCTAGGAAAACATATTCTGAGTTCTGAACCATTGACTTATGTATGTCTGAACTTCTAAACACAGTTAACTTATAATTTGGGAATTGTCCACAGATAGAGAAATGTAGATAACTGAACATCTCTTCTCGTCCTTTGAAGTACTCTAAATATTTGTTCTATTTAGATCGCTATTTTTAACATTTCAAAAAACCTAGCAGAAATCATGTACTTTTCTATAATAAAGCTCTATATATTAACAAAACCCAAAATTATATCCACTCACTCTGATAGTGATTTTTTTCATGCTGATCAGAAAAACTGTCTGTTGCTCAAACTGCAGAAACAGCTGTGATGCAGTTGGTTAATCAGACACAATTATCAAGGATCCATAATAAGTGGGCACAGTGCTTGAATTGTATATATAGGGCATAATCCATCTTTGGAAGAAGAAAAGAGCATACTGAGAGTTTGTAGAAAGAAAAAAATGTTCAAAACAAAAGCCATAGGGAAAAATAACAATGACAACATAATCCTTGATTTCTTTTTGTATTTTGTTCGACTAATTTTTCATTGTGTCAACTTTGGGTAGGTACTGACTGTGCTTGCTATTCACTAAGAATATAGAGTTGAGAAAAATTGGCATGATGCTTGTCTTCATGGGATTTACATTTTATGACTAATAAATTATAAATTTGTTAATGTAATTAACAAGACACTGAAACATATATGAGTTACCCTGATATATTACCAATATTTATGCTGAAGGAAAAAAGCAGGCACCGTGAGAGCACAGAATAGAAAGGCCTAACCTATTCTGAGTTGGGGGTGTTGTGAGGGCTTCCTTTAGGAAGGTATGTTTTATCTGGATCTGATAAGTAAGTAAGGATTAACAGAGTGAGTGAGGTTAGAAGGATGAGATGAATATTCTAGACAGAAGGAATGGTATATGCAAATGCCCTGAGATTAAAGACAATAAGGACATTTACAGCAATTAAAGAAGACTAATATGAATTAAAGCATAGGGAGTAAAGGAGAAAGTAGCTAAGGTTGAGTTTAACAGGTAGATAATGGTTCCAGATGATGTAGTGTCTTGTGGGCTGTGTTATTATTCTAAGAGTTGGGATGCTTTTGATGTATTTGAAGACAAGTGGAAAACATTAAACATATTAGTATTTTTAAAAAAGATCACTACTGTATATATAACAAGTCAGGGACATGTGTGGACATAAGGGACCAATTTTAGGAATACTACAGGAGTTTAGAAGAGGGCCATGGCAGCAAAGATATTTTATTTTTATTTATTTTTTTTTTTTGCTGTACGCGGGCCTCTCACTGCTGTGGCCTCTCCCGTTGCGGAGCACAGGCTCCGGACACACAGGCTCCGCGGCCATGGCTCGCGGGCCCAGCCGCTCCGCGGCATGTGGGATCTTCCGGGATCGGGGCACGAACCCGTGTCCCCTGCATCGGCAGGCGGACTCTCAACCACTGCGCCACCAGGGAAGCCCGCAAAGATATTTTAAAAAATGGATTCATTGGAGAGATATTTTGCAAATAAAAATGAATTTTCTTCATGATGATGACTATCAGAGGTAAAGGACAGGGTGGGATGTCAATGAAACTACTAGTTTTCTAGCATGAGCTACTGAATATGTCTTGGGTGTGTTTTGTGAGAGGAAGGACAATGAAAGAAGATGGAAAGATTGAAAACTGCTCTTTTAGAGGAGCAGAACTATTTTCTAAAGCTCTCTAGAGTATTGACGTTGATAATCTACTAACCTGGTTCTGTAGAAGGTTTATTACCCGCTAAGCTGATAGAATTTTAATGCTGAAGTATTACTGAGGTTTAAAAATAATTACCATTTGTTCAGTGCCTACAGTGCTCTAACTGCACCAGACACTTCACATTATTATCTCCAAACTTGTCATAATCCTTATATAAGTATTATCCCTGCTTCGCAGATAAGCAAATGGCAGAGCTGGGTTCAAGCCCAGCACCGTGTGACCCCTGTTGTGTACTTAGGACATGTTATTCTATGTTTCTTCATCCACTGTGAATACGCTGAT
Source organism: Mesoplodon mirus (assembly GCF_964341445.2). Lineage (NCBI taxonomy): Eukaryota > Metazoa > Chordata > Mammalia > Artiodactyla > Ziphiidae > Mesoplodon > Mesoplodon mirus. Next base: position 49,952,490 of record NC_138976.1, read on the forward strand.
AGACAAATATGCCTTTCTAGTGGCTAAGTGAATTTAAGTTATCTCTACTGCCCTTTGGAAGCTTTTTCCAAGAATATAAAAATTTTAATTTCATCTGTGAGGGAGGAAAATTAGAAGTAACAGGCAGTTTGGGGAATTGAATGTATGGTGCATAAAGTGGTTACAGGTTTTTAATATTGTTATTATCATGATCACCCATGTGAAAGTTATTAATATAGTGGTGCACTGCTTCAGATGTTAAGTGCTATACAGATAGATTAATCCAAAATACAATTGGTAATATTAAAGTCTCAAAACCCACTGAAAATGGATGATAGTTAACAAGAAAAAAAGGTTTTCAGTACTTTTAGCTCTTTATACTTAAAATGCTGTCCAGGGCTTCCCTGGTGGCGCAGTGGTTGAGGGTCTACCTGCCGATGTGGGGGCGCAGGTTCGTGCCCCGGTCCGGGAAGATCCCACATGCTGCGGAGCAGCTGGGCCCGTGAGCCATGGCCACTGGGCCTGCGCGTCCGGAGCCTGTGCTCCGCAGCGGGAGAGGCCGCAGCAGTGAGAGGCCCGCGTACTGCCAAAAAAAAAAAAAAAAACGCTGTCCAATTAGTAAACATAAAAGTCTCATTAAAATGACTGTCAAATGTGTATTGTTATGTATTTCTGAAAAGTAAAATGCTTTCTTAGGAAAGTATTGGTGCCCTTTTGTGGACCACTGATGATTTTAAAATAGAATATTCCTCCAAGAGGGGAGTCTAATTTCTTTGAAGTTATTTACATTATCCCTGGTGTTTACCCAATGAAATTATTGGAGTTTGTAGCTGGTAGAAATAGTAGAGCTAATTAAGTTCAATGGGCTTATTTTATTTGGATAAATAAGTGTTAGGAAGATTAAGAAACTGCAGCACAAAGAAGTTAAAGAACATATCAGTTTCACACAGTTATGTTTTCTGATTCTCAGTCCAGTTCTTTCTGCTATCCTTCTCTTTTTGAGTCCCTAGTCAATTGCCACAGCAGCAATTCCAGAATTGGTTTTTCTTCAGGAATTTCTGAGTTTTGCCCAGATCTGCTCACAGTGGTGATACTGAAGTCAACCATCCCTACACATGCTTAGCATGTTAGCACCGGGGGATCTCCACCGAGAGGGCTATGGGTCAGGGTGGTCATTTTCAAAAGTGTCCATGTTAGCCAATTAAAAACTAATGAGGTAGAAATGCCTTCAATCAATTGGAACTCAAAGCTGAGGTGAAAATGATGGGACAAAAAGGCACAAATTGCTGTGATAATTGGAAGAAACCTTGTGTGGAAGCTAGTTGTGTTTGAAATTCCCCAGAAAAGATTTTTTAATACACCTGACTTTCTAATGATGTGTTTGTGGTGTCGTTTGGGAAAAGTTCTAACTGATGTTATTCAAGGATAATGTAGTGTGGTAGAAGAATAACAACAAAGCTAGCATTAGCATGATAAATCCTAATACTTTTGGTTAAGTTCGGTGTTGCTACTTATTATCCATATGACTTTGGGCAGATCATTTTATTCTGTTTATTTTTATATAATCTTTATTTGGAGTGGATTCGCAGGATAGTAAGGATGAGGGAAGAAGGACAGTAAAGCAGAAAAAGAGGGTAAGCAAATATAAAGTGGTGTATTATCAAGCTGGCCACTGCTTCGCAAAGAGACACGGCTACATGCTCATCTCATGGGATGTCTGACAAGTAGTATAGATCCGCTATGCCTCAGAACAGACTGTTAAGTTTGGGAAGGAAAAAGAGAAAAAGATGCATTCATCAGTGGTTTTTTTTAATTAATTTATTCATTTTTATGTATTTATTTTTGGCTGTGTTGGGTCTTCGTTGCTGCATGTGGGCTTTCTCTAGTTGCAGCAGTGGGGGCTGCTCTTCGTTGCTATGCCTGGGCTTCTCATTGCAGTGGCTTCTCTTGTTGTGGAGCACCGGCTATAGGCAGGAGGGCTCAGTAGTTGTAGCACACAGGCTTAGTTGTTCTGCAGCATGTGGGATCTTCCCGGACCAGGGATCGAACCCATATCCCCTGCATTGACAGGAGGATTCTTAACCATTGCACCACCAGGGAAGTCCCCATCAGTGGTTTCTTATGTCTTGCTTCTTACTGGCCAAAATTCATCCCATTATTTTAAATTTCCCTGAATTCCAGGTTGTGTTACCTGGCCCCTTAGCACAGCGTTGGGAAAGCTTGAGCCATGGTGAATCTGGTCAGGTAGAACTTGGGTGATGAGCTGCTGTGGTTCCTGCTAGGGCAGACTTGATGGAGGCTATGTGGAAACCCAGCCCTCTGTCCCTCTGGAAGGCTGAGACAGCTGGTAGTGTGAGGAGAGGTATCAATGGCAGTGGCTGGCTGGGTCTCACTTGAGTAAGCAACATAGGAGTGGTGGATGGGACCAGGTTGGGTCAAGCAGGTAAATTTCATCTGTGGTGTTAGCAAAACCCCATTATCCTCATCTTACTGATGAGGAAACTGAAATTAGAGAAACAAAGTAAATTGGACAAGCAATTTTAGAACACAGACATGGTTCAATGTCCTTTATAAGAAGAATACTATATTTTAGTCTTACCTATCATGGCTGTCTTAAAGAACAAATGGCATAATTTATATGAAAACATTTTGAAAACCTTGAATCACTTTGAAGATATTGTTGAGTGAGAAAAGTGGCAATGGTATGGACCAGTGCTGTATTAGTCCATAGATTCATCAGACATATGTTAATGACACATAAAATAGTAAGGGTAAAAGGCTTGGATATACTTGGCAGAATTTCTTTTTAGTTGACTTTTTTTTGGGGGGGGTGATATGAATCATGAAAGTTAGTTAGGGAGTTACTAAGTGATTAAGTTAGTGGGTTGATTGATTAATACCCCTTCTGTTACATGAAATTTGGACACTTCTTCCAAGAACACATGAAATAAAATGAAGAACATAAATACATAGAGCATCAAGGCCAGAGAACATGAAGACTGATTAGATAAGGGTGGCATTGAATCTGTAGATTGCTTTGGGTAGTATAGTCATTTTCACAATATTTATTCTTCCAATCCAGGGACATGGCATAATTCTCCATCTTGGAGAATTTTATGTTTATGTTTATGTCATAAAAGTTTATGTCATCTTTGATTTCTTTCATCAGTGTTTTATAGTTTCTTTCACCTCCTTAAGCAGGTTTATTCCTAGGTATTTTATTCTTTTTGTTGCAGTGGTAAACGTGTGTGTTTCCTTAATTTCTCTTTCTGATTTTTCATTGTTGGTGTATAGGAATGCCAGAGATTTCTGTGCATTAATTTTGTATCCTGCAATCTTACCAAATTCATTGATTAATTCTAGTAGTTTTCTAGTGGCATCTTTAGGATTTTCTATGTATAGTATCATGTCATCTGCAAACAGTGACAGTTTTACTTCTTCTTTTCCAATTTGTATTCCTTTTATTTCTTTTTCTTCTCTGATTGCCATGGCTAGGACTTCCAAAACTATGTTGAATAAGAGTGGAGAGAGTGGACATCCTTGTTTTGTTCCTGATCTGGTGGAAATGCTTTCAGTTTTTCACCATTGAGAATGATGTTTGCTGTGGGTTTGTCATATATGACCTTTATTATGTTGAGATAGGTCAGAAATAAAAACAAAAATAAACAAATGGGACTTAATTAAACTTAAAAGCTTTTGCACAGCAAAGGAAACCATAAAAAAGACAAAAGACATTCTCCCTCAGAATGGGAGAAAATATTTGCAAATGAAACAGACAAAGGATTAATCTCCAAAATATACAAACAGCTCATGGAGCTCAATAACAAAAAACCAAACAATCCAATTAAAAAATGGGCGGAAGATCTAAAAAGACATTTCACTGAGGAGGACATACAGATGGCCAAGAGGTACATGAAAAGATGCTCAACATCACTAATTATTAGAGAAATGCAAATCAAAACTACAATGAGGTATTACCTCACGCCAGTCAGAATGGCCATTATCCAAAAATCTAGAAACAATAAATCGTGGAAAGAGTGTGGTGAAAAGGGAACCCTCCTGCTCTGTTGGTGGGAATGTAAATTGATACAACCACTATGGAAAACAGTATGGAAGTTCCTAAAAAAACTAAAAATAGAACTACCATATGACCCAGCAATCCCACTACTGGGCATATATCCTGAGAAAACCATAATTCAAAAAGAGACATGTACCACAACGTTCATTGCAGCACTATTTACAATAGCCAGGACATGGAAGCAACCTAAATGTCCATGGACAGATGAATGGATAAAGAAGATGTGGCACATATATACAATGGCATATTATTCAGCCATGACAGGAAATGAAATTGAGTTATTTATAGTGAGGTGCATGGACCTAGAGTCTATCCTACAGAGTGAAGTGAATCAGAAAGAGAAAAAGAAATACCGTATGCTAACACATATATATGAAATCTAAAAAAAAAAAAAAAGTGGTATGGATGAACCAAGTTGCAGGGCAGGAATAAAGATGTAGAGATAGAGAATGGACTTGAGGACACGGGGTGGGAGGGAGAAGCTGGGGCGAAGTGAGAGTAGCATCGACATGTATACACTACCGAATGTAAAATAGTGAGCTAGTGGGAAGCAGCTGCATAGAACAGGGAGATCAGCTTGGTGCTTTGCGATGACCTAGAGGGGTGGGATAGGGAGGATGGGAGGGAGGCTCAAGAGGGAGGGGATATGGGGACATGTGTATGCATATGGCTGATTCGCTTTGGTGTACAACAGAAACTAACACAGTATTGTGAAGCAATTATACTCCAATAAGATCTATTTTAAAAAAAAAGAATGCGTTTAACTCTAAAAAAAAAAAAAAAAGATTGACTACAAAGGCCAAGGGTAATTTAAAACGTACATATTCAGGCAAGAGAATCTTAGTAGATAAGTCAGTAACACCTTCCTAGGATTTTTTTTTTGTATGTCAAAATATTTAACCTGAATCTAATAATGAGGAATCAATCAGACAAATCCAAATCGATGGACACTTTCAGAAACAATTGGCATCAACTCTTTAAAAGTCTCAGTGTCATTTAAGTCAAAAGTAGGAAAAGGGGGGTGGGGAACCATTCTAGAATACAAGTACTAAAGGGTATGCTGAGTGAATGCAATGCATGACTCTTCTATGAATCTTGGATAAAAAAACAAAGACAAGGAAGAGAAAAGTAGCTATAATGAACACCAATGAGACAACTGGTAACTTTGGATATGTACTATATATTAGGTAGTATTATTATAGCAGTGTTTTTTCTTGAGATACTGGTATTTTTATTTTTCTTGAGATACTGGTATTTTAAACATCTAACTGAATGCCCTTTTCTCTTAAGAGATCCATGTCAAAGTATTTGGGAAGATATACCATGCTCTCTGCATCTTGCTTTCAAATGGTTCTAGCACAAATATATGCATATGTTTTATGCACACAGACTTACATCAAATATTTAGAAAGAGAAAAAGAGATCAAGTAGATGTGTTAAAACGTTAATGTTGAAAATAGGTAAACATAGAGGGATGTCTGTTGTATAATTGTTTCACCTTCTCTGCAGATTTGAAGTTTTTCAAAATACAAATATAGGAGAAAATTTAATTGAGACAAACCAGAATCTATTTTTGAGATTCTGGCTGTCAAAGGAAAATAATATCATCATCTCTGTTTACATTTTGGGGCTTAAGCTGTGTTAAATCTGTAGTTCAACCCAGAATTCTCTGAGAGGTGAGAACATAGTGGGTATTTCTTCGGTAATATCATCTAGGCTTACCATCATGGTTTAAATTAAGCCTTAGAGTGATATATTCAACCAGAGCAAACTTTTTGAGCATCAGAGGCCTATAACAGGGCATACCATAAATATTTGTTACATAATGGTTAAATAAATAAATAAATAAATAAATAAATAAATAAATAAATAAATGATGAATGAACAAATATCACATAAAGCTGTATGTCATTTAACTTCCAAAATCTAGATTTGGGAGTTGGTAATAAAGTCTTCATGGTAATAAAGCACTGAAAGTCAGGGAAGGATGATGAGATTATCTAAAATGCCAAGTCCACAGAGTAGGAGGCAGTTTTATATATTTAAAAGCATGGACTCTAGAGCCAAATTCTAGATCCAAAGCCTGATTTCCACCATTGAAGATTTTAATGACTTTTGGCTAATGTATTTAATCTCACTGTGTCTCAGTTTTGTAGTATATGAAATAAAATATATAAGATTTTGTTATACAAATATAAATCACTCCCTAATAACATGTACCTTTTGCTATCACTATGTAAATTAATAAAATGGTCCATGTAAAACACTTAGAACAATGCCTTATAATTAACAAATGTTCAGTACATTTTAGTTTTTATTTTACATATGAAAAAAATACTTTTCTCTTATTGATATTTTAAAATTTTAATTATTTTTTTAACTGATAATGTTACCCAGTAAGAAGTAAGACAGATCAATTAAGTAGAATTTATGACTACAGAGGCCAGAGTTTCTCAACCTGTCTTGCCTGCCAGCATTAGTTTTCCATAAGCTGGTCCAAATGTTGGCTTTTAAAATTAAATAGTGACAGTTGCTTGATTCGCAGACAAAAGTAAAAATCCAATAATAGCTAGAATATTCTTAATATTCTTAATTTTAAGCACTTTTCCCAAAATCTCTCCTACATCTTCATGATACAGGCTCATCAGATGACAAAATTAATGTTTTTAATTGTCTAAATCAAGCATTTTTGCTTCAAATGTCATCCTCAGCCATCACATTAGATTTAGTTAGTTGGTTCATGTTATGTATTTATAGATTTCTAAAATGTTATTATTTTCAATTAGTATTGGGTGTGATTTGTTGTGCATTTTACTCTACTTTTTTTTTATTTTAGATTTTATAGTGGAATTTTAATAAAGCATTTATATCATTGTGTTTCAGAAAGAGTACCTGTCTTCTAGGTATTCAGGTGCATAAACAAATTTGATAATTAGTGAACGAAAGCAGTTACTCTTTGTAGAACATTAGATGAGAAGGAAGACAATTCTTTCCTCAGTAAATTCAAATCAAAGTAACTCCAAGGTAGAATTTACTGAAAAGTTTGACCAACTGCAATTCCTATCTCATTTTTGGATTGTAGCACTTAGTCACCTATAGCATAGGTAGGCTTGGTGTTTAGTCAGAACTTTCTTAGACATTAGCTTTGTAACTGAAATGAATTTGGAGAAAGTTTGCTTACTAGTAGAAAATACTTATCTACTATTGTTACAATTCAAAAAACAAAAGATTATCTAATTTGACCATGGAATTTGGGGAGATGTTAAATATGGATTATGCTTAATTAATTTCTTTTGTTGTTGCTAATGTAATCCTAAGCCTCGGGTAGAAGGATATCACTTGATTTTCAATTAAAATGTTGTTATTACTCAGCATTTTTTTTCCAGTTAATCTAATTGCCCTATTTCTACCTCTTGGTAAATATCTGCCTGGTTTTGCAAAGGTTTTATCAAGTGGAAAACTAAGTGTACACTGCCCTAGCAGTAAGATTGTAGACGTCTATCTTTATGCTACATAGTGTCAATCATTAAACTCTCTTCATTTATCTAAGAATTTTTATAGTATCTAGAACAAAGTATCTATTTACTCAAAACAATGTCGTCATGGCCACCTGCCAGAATATATTTGTTGTATAATCACTATGGGACAGTTTTTATACATAACCCCTTGTAACTATATATCAAACAGTGCTGGAATCTTTTTGCCATTAACACTTAGTCAAATAACTGATTCAGGAATTGTAACAGGGTGAACGCTGTCATGAATTTGCCATCATATCTAGAATCATAGCCTATTTTCACTTGTTTCTCGAAAGATAGCATCATTTAATTTTACCCTCCTATCACAGTTTCATTGTTTCCTGCTTCTATACCTTATCTTTCCTGTTAAGTGCCATCTCTTCTACTATTTTTTGATATAATAAGCAAGGGCAAATAGTTTAATTCCAAAGAAAAGGAATTTGTTTTTCCTCTTTATGTCTATTTCTCTTAACATGTTACTTAAAGAAAAGACTTATTAAGCATTTGATGGGTCGGTCATTCAAGCAAATGCTAGAATCTCTTTTTTGTGAGAAATTATTAAAACACAATAGATATTTTATATACCCATCTTGCCTGCAGGTGTGAAACCTGAGCTAAATGACTTTTTAACATTTCTTTTCCAGCTCTATGTTTCTATGAGTTTATGAGTAAAAGCATAAAATTATGGTGATTTTGCAGTTAGAGGCTAAAGGCAATATTGCATTATAAATTGAGAGGAAATCACCACATTGTTGACTACAGTGTGGCACTCCCTTTCAGTAAAAGACATCTTGGTGCAAACCTAATCATTCACCTCCAGATAGGACAAGGTTTCTTATAGTAGAAGACAAAGAAACTAGAAATTATTAAGCACCTACTACAAACCAAGCATTTTCAAAATCTTTGGAAATTTATCTGCAAGAAAGTAACGCTTATAGAAATAACATCCACCCAGTTTAATGGTCAGAACTGAAATCTGAACCTAGATTCTCTAGTCTCTCATGCTCATTTCACTCCCCATGCAGGGTTTTTAAGAATTTGTCCTACTTTATCATCTTATGTGCTACAAAGATAAAAGCCTCAGGAGTTTGAAGATGTAAATATGGGCATCGTTTGATTACAATCTAGTATATAGTTGACAGTGTTCTTGAGCTTAATATTTTTATATTATTATTATTATATAATATAACAAAATTATTATTATTACAAAAGATTTGCTTTCCTTTTTTTTGGTGGGGGGGAGTTATGCTGAATAGAGTACTATATGCCTAAAGTAATAACAAAAGTATATGAAGTAAACTGTTAAAGTCTCCTTCTACCTTGCTTTCCCTTCCCACTTCCTGTTTTTATTTCCCAGATACAAATATTGATATTTTAAACAAGTTGTTATATGTCTTCTAGAGTGGTTTCTATATGTATATATATTTTCAATGAGTTTATATTATACATTTTTTCTGTACCTTAATTTTGTTTTAAATCTTTAAACCATTATGGTCATATTTTTATATGCTTTATTTTAAAGTATGTACATATTAATTGAGTAGCATGGAGATTTCTCTCATTATTATCTAGCTTATTTTAGTATCTATATAATATTAAAATTGTCACTAATTTAGTCATTTTCTTACTGATGAATATCTAAGTTTCCAGCTTATCCAAAATCACCAATCACCAGTCTGTGGCTCCTTGAGGACAGAGACTGGCCAAGTCTTGAGTCACCTTCATTAAGTTCTGCCTAGCACACAGTTCAAACCATTGGACTTTTACCTAATTTTAAGAGTTCTTTCTTGCTGCTTGCTATTTCTGTCTTACAGAATTAATGTGTATTTTCTTAAATACCCCATAGACACTTTGCTTCCTGAATTTTGCAAATCTGATGTCCTTCACCTGGAATACTCTTCTTCTTGCCCACCCCCCTTCATTAAGTCACCCTGTGTCAATGACTTTTTCACCCATTATGACAGAACTTGGGCTTCATCTCTTCTAAAAAAGTCCTTCCTGATTGATTAGTTCTGATTAGGTGCTTCTTCTCCTGTAGGATCCTGTGCTTGCCCATTGTGACAATTATCACTATAATAGAAATGTTTGCAGATTTGTCAGTCTGCCCATTGGCTCTGAGCTCTTTGAAAGCTGGGACTTCAAGTAATTCCTTTTTGATTCTGCAGTGTCTAGCATACTTTCTCCCACACAGTAGAGGCTCAAAATATCGTTAATGAACAGATAATTAGATGTTTGTCAAATGTAAACTAAATTTGAATCCACTCTTTTAACTTTGCATAATCCTTGATAGTTATAAACATGTATTTAAGAAGGATATCATTTGTACTCATCTCATATTCAACAAATAGCCCTGATTTAAATACAGGTGTGGTTTGTTATATCATCAAATCAGCTTTACTTTACTTTAGGGCCAAATTCCATTTAAAAAAGTATAAAAATATTATTGTGTAATATAGTCATTCAAACATTGCAAAAATTGTGAGTTGGGGGCTTAAATAATACATTCCACTTCTTTCTAACCTCATCTGCAAAATCAGAGTGCCAAACTTAATTTTCAATTGCAAAAACATAATCTTCGAGGTTTGGAAAAAAGTCAACCCACAGGAACCAAATTATGTTTGTAGTTATTCACTTGAACTGCTCTTCCAAATATGAGATTTTTTATGAGGGAGTAATAAGCACTGAAAATTTACATGTTTTTTATTTTATTTTATTTTATTTTACTTTTTTAACATCTTTATTGGAGTATAATTGCTTTACAGCAGTGTGTTAGTTTCTGCTTCATAACAAAGTGAATCAGCTATACATATACATATATTCCCATATCTCCTCCCTCTTGCCTCTCCCTCCCACCCTCCATATCCCACCCCTCCAGGTGGTCACAAAGCACCAAGCTGATCTCCCTGTGCTATGCGGCTGCTTCCCACTAGCTATCAATTTTACATTTGGTAGTGAATATATGTTCATACCACTCTCTCACTTCTTCCCAGCTTACCCTTCCCCCTCCCCGTGTCCTCAAGTCCATTCTCTATGTCTGCATCTTTATACCTCTCCTGCCCCTAGGTTCTTCAGAACCTATTTTTTTCTTATATCCCATATATATGTGTTAGCATACGGTATTTGTTTTTCTCTTTCTGCCTTATTTCATTCTGTATGACAGACTCTAGGTCCATCCACCTCATTACAAATAACTCAATTTCATTTCTTTTTATGGCTGAGTAATATTCCATTGTATACATGTGCCACATCTTCTTCATCCATTCATCTGTCGATGGATACCTAGGTTGCTTCCATGTCCTGGCTATTGTAAATAGAGCTGCAATGAACATTGTGGTACATGACTCTTTTTGAATTATGGTTTTCTCAGGGTATATGCCCAGTAGTGGGATTGCTGGGTCCTATGGTAGTTCTATTTTTAGGTTTTTAAGGAACGTCCATACTGTTCTCCATAGCGGCTGTATCAATTTACATTCCCACCAACAGTGCAAGAGGGTTCCCTTTTCTCCACACCCTCTCCAGCATTTGCTGTTTGTAGATTTTTTGATGATGGCCATTCTGACTGGTGTGAGGTGATACGTCATTGTAGTTTTGATTTGCATTTCTCTAATGATTAGTGATGGTGAGCATCCTTTCATATGTTTACTGGCAATCTGTATATCTTCTTTGGAGAAATGTCTATTTAGGTCTTTTGCCCATTTTTGGATTGGGTTGTTTGTTTTTTTGATATTGAGCTGCATGAGCTGCTTGGAGATTAATCCTTTGTCAGTTGCTTCATTTGCAAATATTGTCTCCCATTCTGAGGGTTGTCTTTTTGTCTTGTTTATGTTTTCCTTTGCTGTGCAAAAGCTTTTAAGTTTCATTAGGTCCCACATGTTTTTTAAATGCTTATTTGTTTTCAATCCTCCCATACCGTTTCCAAAGCGGCACTTATTATTGCTCTTCAAATAAATGGACAATTGAATTGATCTTCAATAACGTTGGGTAAGGTGGGGGGGGGGAGAATTTTAATAGAATGAGTTATCTCCAAGCTGACAGGTTAACTTAATAACCCACAATGCCACTTTCTAAGGGCATAAGTCTAGAAGTAGAGGGAAAGAAAAGGAAGCACACATATACGCACATACACATATGTGTACACACAGACAGATTTTATTCTAAGGAGTTCATGAGTAAATGTTGATGCCCACTTCATAAACTGGATCTCTAGATATCGTTCCTTAAGCTAATGATCTTTGACAGTGAGCTAAACCCATTGAATGCTGAAAAATATTTCCTGGAGTATAATGTAAGATGTCATTAATATGGGCTCATTCACATACAAAAAATTCCTCAACTCAAGGCATATAAGTCATAGTATGTTTTAAAGAAAAGTGACTTTATTAAGTATAAGGAAATTTAATAACACAAACTAATTTTTTAAAAATATTCTGTTAATCTTCTAGGGACCATCTCTAATGATTCAAAGAAGAAACTTGATAACTGGGGTATTACTTATTCATACGTAAAGGAAGGGATATTTTATATAAAGTAATGAAAGCTTTGTCTTAAACTAGATATTCTCCCTGCAAACATTTTAATTTGGATATTAAAAATGAACTTATATTATTTTTGGTCAAAGGAATCATTTCATTGTAGGTTTTATGCATATATTTCTTTATTTGATTCTGCATAGAATTTAGTATGATTTTTAACTCATACTTTATATTTTCACCTTATTTTCTTTTCCTAATAGATTTTCCAAATGCTACAGGTAGAATTGCATACTGCAGAACTATGGGGCAAGGATAAAACATAAACTTTTAGACAGATCTACCATTTAAATACCTTTTAACCTTGGACAAATGAGTCTTTCTGAGCTTCAGTTTCCACATCTTTTTTTTTTTTTTTTTTTTGTGCGGTACGCGGGCCTCTCACTGTTGTGGCCTCTCCCGTTGTGGAGCACAGGCTCCGGACGCGCAGGCTCAGCGGCCATGGTTCACAGGCCCAGCCGCTCCGCGGCATGTGGGATCTCCCCAGACCGGGGCACGAACCCGTGTCCCCTGCATCAGCAGGCGGACTCTCAACCACTGCACCACCAGGGAAGCCCTCCACATCTTTAAGATGGGGATTCTGTCTTCTCTGTTATTATCAGAAATGAATGAATTAATATTAAGTGCTTTGTGAGACCTTGTTAAGTAAAAGTTCTTATTATTGTTCTTTTTTTTTTTTTGCCCATTGAATATTTTTTTTATTAGTTTCTGCTTTATAACAAAGTGAATCAGTCATACATATACATCTGTTCCCACATCCCTTCCCCCATGCATCTCCCTCCCTCCCACCCTCCCCATCCCACCCCTCCAGGCGATCACAAAGCACCGAGCTGATCTCCCTGTGCTCTGCGGCTGCTTCCCACTATCTATCTACCTTACGTTTGGTAGTGTATATATGTCCATGCCTCTCTTTCGCTTTGTCACAGCTTACCCTTCCCCCTCCCCATATCCTCAAGTCCATTCTCAAGTAGGTCTGTGTCTTTATTCCCGTTTTACCCCTAGGTTCTTCATGACATTTTTTTTTTTAATTCCGTATATATGTGTTAGCATACGGTATATGTCTTTCTCTTTCTGACTTACTTCACTCTGTATGACAGACTCTAGGTCTATCCACCTCATTACAAATAGCTCAGTTTCGTTTCTTTTTATGGCTGAGTAATATTCCATTGTATATATGTGCCACATCTTCTTTATCCATTCATCCGATGATGGACACTTAGGTTGTTTCCAGCTCCGGGCTATTGTGAATAGAGCTGCAATGAACATTTTGGTACATGTCTCTTTTTGAATTATGGTGTTCTCAGGGTATATGCCCAGTAGTGGGATTGCTGGGTCATATGGTAGTTCTATTTGTAGTTTTTTAAGGAACCTCCATACTGTTCTCCATAGTGGCTGTACCAACTCACATTCCCACCAGCAGTGCAAGAGTGTTCCCTTTTCTCCACACCCTCTCCAGCATTTATTGTTTCTAGATTTCTTGATGATGGCCATTCTGACTGGTGTGAGATGATATCTCATTGTAGTTTTGATTTGCATTTCTCTAATGATTAATGATGTTGAGCATTTTTTCATGTGTTTGTTGGCAGTCTGTATATCTTCTTTGGAGAAATGCCTATTTAAGTCTTCTGCCCATTTTTGGATTGGGTTGTTTTTTTGCTATTGAGCTGCATGAGCTGTTTATAAATTTTGGAGATTAATCCTTTGTCAGTTGCTTCATTTGCAAATATTTTCTCCCATTCTGAGGGTTCTCTTTTGGTCTTGTTTATGGTTTTCTTTGCTGTGCAAAAGCTTTGAAGTTTCATTAGGTCCCATTTGTTTATCTTTGTTTTTATTTCCATTTCTCTAGAAGGTGGGTCCAAAAGGATCTTGCTGTGATTTATGTCATAGAGTGTTCTACCTATGTTTTCCTCTAAGAGTTTGATAGTTTCTGGCCTTACATTTAAGTCTTTAATCCATTTTGAGCTTATTTTTGTGTATGGTGTTAGGGAATGATCTAATCTCAAACTTTTACATGTCCCTGTCCAGTTTTCCCAGCACCACTTATTGAAGAGGCTGTCCTTTCTCCACTGTACATTCCTGCCTCCTTTATCAAAGATAAGTTGGCCATATGTGCGTGGGTTTATCTCTGGGCTTTCTATCCTGATCCACTGATCTATCTTTCTGTTTTTATGCCAGTACCAGACTGTCTTAATTACTGTAGCTTTGTACTATAGTCTGAAGTCAGGGAGCCTGATTCCTCCAGCTCCGTTTTTCGTTCTCAAGATTACTTTGGCTATTTGGGGTCTTTTGTTTTTCCAAACAAATTTTGAAATTTTTTGTTCTAGTTCTGTGAAAAATGCCAGTGGTAGTTTGATAGGGATTGCATTGAATCTGTAGATTGCTTTGGGTAGTAGAGTCATTTTCACAATGTTGATTCTTCCAATCCAGGAGCATGGTATATCTCTCCATCTATTTGTATCATCTTTAATTTCTTTCATCAGTGTCTTATAATTTTCTGCATACAGGTCTTTTGTCTCCTTAGGTAGGTTTATTCCTAGATATTTTATTGTTTTTGTTGCAATGGTAAATGGGAGTGTTTCCTTGATTTCATTTTCAGATTTTTCATCATTAGTGTACAGGAATGCCAGAGATTTCTGTACATTAATTTTGTATCCTGCTACTTTACCAAATTCATTGATTAGCTCTAGTAGTTTTTCGGTAGCATCTTTAGGATTCTCTATGTATAGTATCATGTCATCTGCAAACAGTGACAGCTTTACTTCTTCTTTTCCAATTTGGATTCCTTTTATTTCCTTTTCTTCTCTGATTGCTGTGGCTAAAACTTCCAAAACTAGGTTGAATAAGAGTGGTGAGAGTGGGCAGCCTTGTCTTGTTCCTGATCTTAGTGGAAATGGTTTCAGTTTTTCACCATTGAGGACAATGTTGGCTGTGGGTTTGTCATATATGGCCTTTATTATGTTGAGGAAAGTTCCCTCTATGCCTACTTTCTGCAGGGTTTTTATCATAAATGGGTGTTGAATTTTGTCGAAAGCTTTCTCTGCATCTATTGAGATGATCATATGGTTTTTCTCCTTCAACTTGTTAATATGGTGTATCACATTGATTGATTTGCGTATATTGAAGAATCCTTGCATTCCTGGAATAAACCCCACTTGATCATGGTGTATGATCCTTTTAATGTGCTGTTGGATTCTGTTTGCTAGTATTTTGTTGAGGAGTTTTGCATCTATGTTCATCAGTGATATTGGCCTGTAGTTTTCTTTCTTTGTGACATCCTTGCCTGGTTTTGGTATCAAGGTGATGGTGGCCTCGTAGAATGAGTTTGGGAGTGTTCCTTCCTCTGAAATTGTTTGGAAGAGTTTGAGAAGGATGGGTGTTATCTCTTCTCTAAATGTTTGATAGAATTCGCCTGTGAAGCCATCTGGTCCTGGGCTTTTGTTTGTTGGAAGATTTTTAATCACAGTTTCAATTTCAGTGCTTGTGATTGGTCTATTCATATTTTCTATTTCTTCCTGAGTCAGTCTTGGCAGGTTGTGCATTTCTAAGAATTTGTCCATTTCTTCCAGGTTGTCCATTTTATTGGCATAGAGTTGCTTATAGTAATCTCTCATGATCTTTTGTATTTCTGCAGTGTCAGTTGTTACTTCTCCTTTTTCATTTCTAATTCTATTGAGTCTTCTCCCTTCTTTTCTTGATGAGTCTGGCTAATGGTTTGTCAATTTTGTTTATCTTCTCAAAGAACTAGCTTTTAGTTTGTTTGATTTTTGCTATCGTTTCCTTCATTTCTTTTGCATTTATTTCTGATCTGATCTTTATGATTTCTTTCCTTCTGCTAACTTTGGGGTTTTTTTTGTTCTTCTTTCTCTAATTGCTTTAGGTGCAGGGTCAGGTTGTTTACTCGAAATGTTTCCTGTTTCTTAAGGTGGAATTGTATTGCTATAAACTTCCCCCTTAGAACTGCTTTTGCTGCGTCCCATAGGTCGTCGTGTCTCCATTGTCATTTGTTTCTAGGTATTTTTTTAATTTCCTCTTTGATTTCTTCAGTGATTACTTCGTTATTGAGTAGTGTATTGTTTAGCCTCCATGTGTTTGTATTTTTTACAGCTCTTTTCCTGTAATTGATATCTAGTCTCATAGCATTGTGGTCGGAAAAGATACTTGATACAATTTCAATTTTCTTAAATTTACCAAGGCTTGATTTGTGACCCAAGATGTGATCTATCCTGGAGAATGTTCCATGAGCACTTGAGAAAAATGTGTATTCTGTTGTTTTTGGATGGAATGTCCTATAAATATCAACTAAGTCCATCTTGTTTAATGTATCATTTAAAGCTTGTGTTTCCTTATTTATTTTCATTTTGGATGATCTGTCCATTGGTGAAAGTGGGGTGTTAAAGTCCCCTACTATGATTGTGTTACTGTCGATTTCTCCTTTTATGGCTGTTAGTATTTGCCTTATGTATTGAGGTGCTCCTATGTTGGGTGCATAAATATTTACAATTGTTATATCTTCTTCTTGGATCGATCCCTTTATCGTTATGTAGTGTCCTTCTTTGTCTCTTCTAATAGTCTTTATTTTAAAGTCTATTTTGTCTGATATAAGAATTGCTACTCCAGCTTTCTTTTGATTTCCATTTGCATGGAATATCTTTTTCCATCCCCTTACTTTCAATCTGTATGTGTCTCTAGGTCTGAAGTGGGTCTCTTGTAGACAGCATATATATGGGTCTTGTTTTTGTATCCATTCAGCCACTCTGTGTCTTGGTGGGAGCATTTAGTCCCTTTACATTTAAGGTAATTATTGATATGTATGTTCCTATTCCCATTTCCTTAATTGCTTTGGGTTCGTTATTGTAGGTATATTCCTTCTGTTGTGTTTCTTGCCTAGAGAAGTTCCTTTAGCATTTGTTGTAAAGCTGGTTTGGTGGTGCTGAACTCTCTAAGCTTTTGCTTGTCTGTAAAGGTTTTAATTTCTCCATCAAATCTGAATGAGATCCTTGCTGGGTAGAGTAATCTTGGTTGCAGCTTTCTCTCCTTCATCACTTTAATTATGTCCTGCCACTCCCTTCTGGCTTGTAGAGTTTCTGCTGAGAGATCAGCTGTTAACCTGATGGGGATTCCCTTGTGTGTTTTTTGTTGTTTTTCCCTTGCTGCTTTTAATATGATTTCTTTGTGTTTAATTTTTGACAGTTTGATTAATATGTGTCTTGGCGTATTTCTCCTTGGATTTATTCTGTATGGGACTCTCTGTGCCTCCTGGACTTAACTATTTCCTTTCCCATATTAGGGAAGTTTTCTGCTATAATCTCTTCAAATATTTTCTCAGTCCCTTTCGTTTTCTCTTCTTCTTCTGGAACCCCTATAATTTGAATGTTGGTGCGTTTAATGTTGTCCCAGAGGTCTCTGAGACTGTCCTCTGTTCTTTTCATGCTTTTTTCTTTATTTTGGTCTGCATCAGTTATTTCCACTATTTTATCTTCCACCTCACTTATCCGTTCTTCTGCCTCAGTTATTCTGCTATTGATCCCATCTAGAGTATTTTTCATTTCATTTATTGTGTTTTTAATCAATGCTTGATTCATCTTTAGTTCTTCTAGGTCCTTGTTAACTGTTTCTTGTATTTTGTCTATTCTATTTCCAAGATTTTGGATCTTGGAAATAGAATCTTGGATCATCTTTACTATCATTATTCTGAATTCTTTTTCAGATAGACTGCCTATTACCTCTTCATTTGTTAGGTCTGGTGGGTTTTTATCTTGCTCCTTCTCCTGCTGTGTGTTTTTCTGTCTTCTCATTTTGCTTATGTTACTGTGTTTGGGGTTTCCTTTTTGCAGGCTGCAGGTGCGTAGTTCCCGTTGTTTTTGGTGTCTGTCCCCAGTGGCTAAGGTTGGTTTAGTGGGTTGTGTAGGCTTCCTGGTGGAGGGGACTAACGCCTGTGTTCTGGTGGTTGAGGCTCGATCTTGTCTTTCTGGTGGACAGGTTCACGTCTGGTGGTGTGTTTTGGGGTGCCTATGGCCTTATTATGTTTTTAGGTAGCCTCTCTGCTAATGGGTGGTGTTGTGTTCCTGCCTTGCTAGTTGCTTGGCATAGGGTGACCAGCACTGTAGCTTGCTGGTCGTTGACTGAAGCTGGGTGCTGGTGTTGGGATGGAGATCTCTGGGAGATTTTCGCTGCTTGATATTATGTGGAGCTGAGAGGTCTCTTGTGGACCCGTGTCCTGAAGTTGGCTCTCCCACTTCAGAGGCACAGCACTGACTCCTGGCTGCAGCACCAAGAGCCTTTCATCTACCTGGCTCAGAATAACAGGGAGAAAAAGTAGAAAGAAAGAATTAGTAGAAGAAAGAAAGAGAGAGGGAAAGAAAGGAAGAAGGGAAGAAAGGAAGGAAGGACGGAAGAAAGAAAGAAAGGCGGGAGGGAGGGAGGAAGGATGGAAAGAAAGAAGGAAAGAAAGGAGGGAGGAATGAAAGCAAAAGGAAGAGTGAATGGAAGAAGGGAGGGAGGGAGGGAGGAAGGAAAGAAAGAAAGACAGGAGGGAGGGAGGAAGGAAAGAAAAAGAAAGTGGAAAGAAGAAGGGTGGGAAGGAGGGAGGGAGGAAAGAAAAAGAAAGAAGGAAAGGAGGAGCGGAGGGAGGGAGGGAGGAAGGGAAGGTAGGAAAAAAAGAAAGAGCAGGTAAAGTAAAATAGAATAAAGTATGAAATATAGTAGCGTTATTAAAATTAGAAAGTAATTATTGAAAAAAAAAACGGACCGATAGAACCCTGGGACATATGGTGGAAGCAAAGCTATACAGAGAGAATCTTACACAGAAGATTACACATACACATTCACAAAAAGAGATCAGGGGGAAAAATCAAAAATCTTGCTCTCCAAGTCCACCTCCTCAATTTGGGATAATTCGTTGTAAAAAGAGGAAAAGGGCGAGAAGTCTGAAATCTTGCTCTCTAAGTCCACCTCCTTAATTTGGGATAATTCGTTGTAAAAAGAGGAAAAGGGGGGAAAGTCTTAAATCTTGTCCTCAAAGTCCACTTCCTCAATTTGGGATGATTCGCTGTCCATTCATTCACTCCACAGACGCAGGGCACATCAAATGGACCGTGGAGCTTTAATCCGCTGCCTCCGAGGCTGCACAGAGAGATTTCCCTGTCTCTGCTCTCACAGCTCCCGGGTCTCAGCCTTGGACCTGGCCCCGCCTCTGCGCGTAGGTCGCCGGAGGGCATCCATTCTTCGCTCAGACAGGACGGGTTTAAAGGAGCCGCTGATGCGGGGGCTCTGGCTCACTCAGGCAGAGGGGAGGGAGGGGCGCGCAGTGTGGGGCGGGCCTGCGGCGGCAGAGGCCGGCGTGACGTTGCAGCAGCCCGTGGCGCTCCGTGCGCTTTCCCGGGAAAGCCGACCCCGGGTCTCGGGACCCCGGCAGTGGCGGGGTGCACAGGCCCCCCGGAAGGCGGGGCGGACAGTGACCCGCGCTCGCACACAGGCCCCGCGGCGGCGGCGGTGGCGGCGGGCGGCGGCGGCGGCGGCGGAGGCGGCGCCGGCCCACGCCCGTCTCCGAGGTCCGCGCCTTACCCGCGGCTCGCGCCTGTCTCCGGCGCTTCCCCAAGCAGCCCTCTTAATGCCCTCTCCTCGCGCACCAGGAAACAAAAGGGAAAAAAGTCTCTTGCCTCTTCGGCAGCTCCAGACCCTTTCCCCGGACTCCCTCCGGGCTAGCCGTGGTGCACTAACCCCTTCAGGCTCTCTTCCTGCCGCCAGCCCCAGTCCTCTCCCTGCGCTCGGACTGAAAGCCGATACCCGAGCCTCAGCTCCCAGCCCCGCCCGCCCCGGCGGCCGAGCAGACAAGCCTCTCGGGCTGGTGTGTGCCTGAGGGCACCGGTCCTCTGTGCCAGAATCTCTCCGCTTTGCCCTCCGCACCCCTGTTGCTGTGCTCTCCTCCGCTACTCTGAAGCTTTCCCCCTCCGCCACCTCAGTCTCCGCCCGCGAAGGGGCTTGTAGTGTGTAGAAACCTTCCCTCCTTCACGGCTCCCTCCCACTGGTGCAGGTCCCGTCCCTATCCTATTGTCTCTGTTTATTCTTTTTTTCTTTTGCCCTACCCAGGTATGTGGGGAGTTTCTTGCCTTTTGGAGGGTCTGAGGTCTTCTGTCAGCGTTCAGTAGGTGTTCTGTAGGAGTTGTTCCACGTGTAGATGAATTTCTGATGTATCTGTGGGGAGGAAGGTGATCTCCGCATCTTACTCTTCCGCCATCTTCCTCCGGGCCTATTGTTCTTTTTAATAATGAAAATTCCAATCACTTTATAAGTCCCTGCAATTTATTTTAAACTTTACATTGATACGTAAGGATAAGTTTTTGATAAGGTTTGCTTTTTTTTTTAGTTGAAAGACATAGATTATGCCAAATATTTAACTTAGGTACTATTAACAATTACATCAATTGATCATACAAATTAATAAATTATAACTTTAATGTTTTGAGATGTCACTTTTATTGCCATCACCCATGTGCAATATTATTCCTTAGTGACTTTTCTGTGAATACGTTATTATTCTTTAGTCAGCAGTTACTTTTTTTTTTAATCCCTGATTTGCACTGTTATTTTAAATATTTAGGAACAAAAGAAAGAGTTTTTGAGAGAAGGGGAAAACCCAACCAGCAGGAGGATTATATTTACAGTGCATGCATTTTTCATTTCCTGTTCTATTTTTGTTTTGTATTATTTCACTTGCTATATTATTTCCATTCTTTTTAACTTTCATCACCAGGAAAGGAAGCAGGCTTCCTTTGGAGCTATGCTTCCCACTCAGTTTACCAGCGGGGAGTGTCATATTAGCGGTATGATATAGCCCTTAACTGCAGATTCCTCTGTCAGTTCTGCAGCTGTTTTATTTCCTTTCAGCAGCAGTAGTTATTTTAAATAGAGTTGATATTATGGCCTGTGTTGTGATATTAGCCCTACCTTTCCTTTGGTTTCTTTTATTTCAGTTTTCTTGTTTGCATGGGTGGAAAAATGTATAATATAAGACTAAAAATCAGGGTGAATCTAGCAGGTAAACTATAGTACAGACTAACTTTCTGTTTAGACTTCTGAACTGGAACCAAAAGACTTGCTTTAAGACACCTAGTTGGCATTTGTCCTCTGATAAATCTGTCAACTGGTTGGAGCCCAATTAAAAAGAATGCTCAGTTACCTGAAATTTTCCTCCAGGTGTTAGAGTGGAGAGAATGAAGTTAATCATGTGAATTCATGCTAACATTAGTGACTTGTCTCACAGACAACTGTCAGGATTTGTTTATTGTCAGAACACAGAAATATCAGTCTACTTCATTGCATACAATGTGCCATATTGTGTGACGTATCAGCCTAATCCACACCACTCTTCCCCCTCTGCCCTGGAGGACTTGAATGTTTGTTTCACTCCTCTCTGCAAACTTAGGACCTTAGATATGTTCCTTTCATAACATTTTTCAAATGTTTTATGATATAGTTCCTAACTGCAGATGCAGAGTCCTTTTGTATACTCCATGGTACCCTGAATTCCTTGGCTTAGGGTCTTTATTTCTCCTCAACATTTAAGCACTGGATGAATAACTGAGGCATTGTGAGTACTGAAGAAAATGTTGAGTGTGAACAGAATGTGTCACAGGGGTTCTGAAGAACATTAGAAAATGACAATAAAGCAAGTGCAATAAAGCACTTGATTATTCATCAAGGAACAATAAACTTTACCTATTTTTGAAGTCAAATAGTGCAAGAGTTGGAAAAAATGGTGTTTTCTAATTAATCAGTGTGCCAGAAAATTAGTTCAACCAGAACATTTCATTCTCAGAGCATGTCAGTTATCCTCTTATATAAAACCAAGAGCATATTTGACAGAAAAACGTGGGAGGATTTTTTTTTTTTAAGTAGCTGAATGCAGTCTAGGGAGGGGCATGCTTAAAGTTTTCTTGCATTCAAATTCAAAAGTAAAGCAGTGTCCAACTAGTATATACTACCAGGTAAGGTGAACTTACTTGTCTTACTTAGAGAAAGAAGGGCAACAAGAAGCATGGCATATTGTAAAATCCACCCTGAATTATTTCTCTAACGTTACTTGATCAGCTTGATTCCACATTGGGAGTGGGATGGTTATTCACAGTCATTTAGACCTCTTCTTCAATCAGGTGATCTGTTTTTAAACCCATATTGATCTCTAAGTATATCTCCTCAACCCCACCGGTAAGCTTGAACATCAAAAAAAAAACTAGCCTAATTTTTCAAGAGGCTTTGCTGGGCCAGTTTGGGACTGAGTGTGACATTCTTCATTAAAATCTGGAGAGGTCTTCTGCAACTGCTCCTTTACCCTGTCCATATTTTATTGAGGCTGTCTCATTCCACTGTGGTTCTCTTGCTTCAAATTTGTCTGTCCATGCTGCTCCCCATCTAGTGATGCTCACTCGTTTTCATGCAACTTTTACATATAGCATAGACTTTCCATTTCATCTAGTGCATAAACTTGAAGATCACATTCCATCTCTCAGCAGGCAATGGGTGTTTTCTCTTCTACCCGGGAATATATTACCCCACCCTTCTCATTGCTAACCCCTGCTACTCCAGTTCCCTTTTACATGGTATTGATGCTTTCTCAGTGAAGCTGTCTGTAACCCTCTTCCAGCTGGATTAAGTGGCCAATCCATGTGGTCTCTGTGGGCCCTATGTGGAACTTTCTCATGGCACAAGTCACCCCTTCTTTCAGTTGTTTGTTTTCTCCTCTGTCTTCCTGGAAGGCTGGGTCTATATTCAGTTTGCTTTTATAGCCTCAGACTCTCACCAGAAGTGTGTCTGGCATGTGATAGGCATATAATAAATATCTTTGAATATATAATTATTTTTACAATTTTTCTTTGCATTTAATTATTTTTCATTGTTCATTACTTCGCAAGTTTAGCCTAGTTGTTGGATGTGTGGTCTGGAGGAGATGAGTAGGGGAGTGCTAAGCGATGACCAGTGGTGCCAGTGGTAAACTGCTTGGGACTGTGTATTCATACATTTCTGCATAACATAAACTTTTAATTAATATTACCATTTGATGGTGTTCTTTGAAAAATGTTGACGTTTTCATAGCCATGTGTTACCTCACTGATACTGTGTTTCCTGGGCCAGTGAGATTTATAGATCCTTTTATTTTCATTAATTATGAGTGAAATCTTTAGGTTTCTTCCAGTTCTTTAGATACACGTTATCATTGGGACAAACACAGATAAAGGGTGGTTGATTTTAGTGATTTTACTAAAGATAATAACTTTATTGAATATTTTCTCCATTTTTTATTGGTATAATTTTATTTCAGATTTGGATCTAATGTGTATAACATAGGATTTGTTTTTATAAACATTCTTGATTTTCAGGAAGTCACTTGAAAAGATGTTCATTTAAATAAATATAATAGAAGAACGCTTAGCTTAAATTCACTTAATGACTTTTATAAAATATGATTATGTGATTATAAAATGTGAAGCCCAGTAACTAAGGATATTTATAGAGCAAGTTATCCCAGCAACAACACTTATATACTGTATATATAAGTGAGAATCACATATACTTTTATTATTTATTTTACTCTCTACTTCTGCAAATATATTAGGAACCATGCCTTTTAATTCTATGAATAGGAATTTGTTTTATCATCCTGCATAGTGTAAGGCTAGTTGTTGCATTATAAATTATTTTAAATGAAAATTAGTTGTTATATGATACAGAAGGCATACATTTTGTTTTCAAGTTGTTTACTTTAAATAAATCATCAGTGTTTCTTGTATTTTTCAAATAATAAGGATGGTGCAAAGTTGGACATAACTCTTCAACCAATTGTGAATATTACTCTATATATTTCATCTGCTATAATTCTATTTTAATGTCTTATAAAAGGGTGTAAAAATAGTTGAAAATGCTCAGTCAATTATTGGTGGTATAAGGGTACTATTTTTATTGGTTCATAGGTTACAAGCTTTACTCAAACTGTGAAGTGCTGTGGATTTCTTTGTGAATCACCATATCTAAGCTAATGTGGTGGTGGTTTACAAAGTAATTCATAGTGCTTCACAGGTGCTTCTGCAGTTGATCTACACCTCGAAGCCTAGGATCCCTTTACTGAGCCATTGAGAACAAGCTACTTTGTATTACAAGACTTACAATGTCAAGAGATCCCTGGTAAATATACTCTAGAATCCTTCCACTTGGTACTTATGGAAGCTGTGTCAAATGCACCAAAATTATGGTTTCTTTACCTAAATATATGTGTTTTTCATAGTTGGTATCTCTTGTCTCTCCTGTTATTTTTCTGAAAAGTAATTTGTCATACTTCTTGGTTAAGAAACATGATACATCAGAAACAGATCAGTTGAATGAGTACTCTCACCCAAAATCATAAATATGCCATTTTGAAATTTAAAGATTTTAATTTAATTGATTATACACAAATTCATGTAAAAATTACATAAAGTCTATACCAAATGAATGAATTCATTAAATATTTTTAACTGCTAAATGATCAAGGGCTTATAAACATCCTTGTTATGCAGTACTTCTGTAAGTAACCAAGATTTCATTTTATTCAAACCAGAAAAACATTGTTGGTGTAGGCAAACAAATAACCTCTGTGTGTGAAATTATACATTATGATGGAGTATGTTAAATTAGGTACACTTTGGACACTCATTTCCATTTACTTTCTTGTGGGACCAGTTCTCTTTGTTCCCATTTTATGATTCAAAAGATTGAGTTACCTTCCTAAGGTCACAAAAACCTAATTACCTGCTGACATGTTATTATTAAAACCAAGAACTTTATGGTCATTTCAGCCATTAGAATTAGTCTGATTGATTCATGAACCATTAATCAAACATTTGATGATTAACTATTTTACTAACTGATTTAGACTCCAAATAGTTATGCTGACCTTACCACATCCTTTTTATTTACAGGGCTAGAACTTAGGTCTTACCTAAGTTCAGTGGTATGACCATAAGACTGTCATAACTATGAATACTTTTGGGCTTCTATTTCTTAAGTGGCACTTCTGCCTGCCAAAATGACAATGGTACAGGTTTCTGAAATTACTTCTGAATCATCATTAAATATATCTATTTTATTAATTATGACAATTTTTGTCTTATGTTTGATTCTTTAGAAATCAGTTGTGAATATGCTCTGTAAAGTTGGGTGACTTGAAATAAATTATTGCAGTAAACCATTAAGCCCTTTTTTCTAATAGATAAGAAAAAATAAATATATTATTTTAGGGGCTTCCCTGGTGGTGCAGTGGTTGAGAGTCCGCCTGCCGATGCAGGGGACACGGGTTTGTGCCCCGGTCCGGGAGGATCCCACATTGCCGCGGAGTGGCTGGGCCCGTGAGCCATGGCCACTGAGCCTGCACATCCGGAGCCTGTGCTCAGCAATGGGAGAGGCCACAACTGTGAGAGGCCTGCGTACCGGAAAAAAAAAAAAATTCTCAAAAAAATATATTATTTTAAACGTATATATAACAAAAATAACGAATGTCATGTATGCATCTATGATGATTTTAACATTGAAATATATCTTATACAAATATAATTAGAAATGCTTTATACAAGAAACACCTTGCTATTCTAATTTTAACGTATGATACAAATATATTCTAATTGCCTAGCCTTTAATTTATCAATATTTTTAATTATCATACCTTCTCTGAAAAATATGTATTCTTGTTTCTCTTAGGCCTCTGTGTTCATAAGCAAGCTCCCCAGAGCTCTAAGATTCCATTTGCTTTCATTGGGAGCTCCATTGCTAGTGGGTGTGGACGGGTTTGGAAAGAGACTGAGACGACAGGTTTCTGAGATTCTGTTGACAAAGAACCCACTGATTTTTCTATTTTATATCTCTATTCTTTGAGGTAAAGATGCCATTTTTAGTGAGAATACTTACAACTGTTGGTTCATAAATTTAGAAGAAATTAACAAACTTTGTTTCCTTGAGAGAACTTTTAGTTTACCAGAGATAAAATGGGGTTCATTCTCACATCTTACAATTATGCACCTATACCTTGTATCATCATTCTAGTCCCAAGTTGTCTATATTTATTTAAGCCTAGCAATGCTAACTTTTTTTTTCATTTTTAAGATAAATGCACACAGTTTTACAAACAATATATTAATTTTGGGTGCAATTTTGGGTAGAACACATGTTCAAAATGGATTTACACTTTCTTGCTAGGGACAAAGGCAGCATTAAGCCCTTCAAACTTCTGTGAAACCTATATGAGAATAATACTAGAAAGTAGTATGTTTGTCAGGGTTCTTCAGAGAAACAGAGCTAACAAGATATGTGCATGCATGTATATATATGGATAGAGAGAGAGAGAGGAATTGGCTCACATGATTGTGGAGGTGTGGCAAGTTCAAAAATATGATGGGTAGACCAGCAGGCTGGAGACTCAGGAAAGAGTTGCAGTTTGAATCCAGGGCAGTCTGCTGCTGGAATTCCTTCTTGCTCTGGGGAGATCAGTCTTTGTTCTATTAAGACCTTCAACTGATTGGATGAGACCCGTCTGCATTATGGATGGTAATCTGCTCTACTCATAGTCCACTGATTTAAGTGTTATTCTGATCCAAAATCACCTTCACAGAAACATCCAGAATAATGTTTGGCCAAATAGCAAGTCACCAATATACAGCCAACTTGACACATAAAATGAATCATCACAGTGAGAACATACTTTTTTTTTTCAATGAATTACATTTTTAGTTTTAAAATAATGAATTGATTTTTAATTTCTAATTTCTTAATTATTTAGTACATATAGCTCTGCATATGTGAACTTTAATATATTTATATTTCATTTAATTTATATGAAGTTTAGTTGTGGACATTCCTTTGGGTCAAATTTCCAGTAAAAACATTCTTCATCTGCAAGAATAGCAGAGATAATTGCAACCGAGGCATGTCTCATTAAATGTTCAGTTTCGTTTTATAGAAGTTAATTTTTTAAATAAATTCATATGTTTTAAAAACCTAAGTTTAAACATAAGTTTAAAAACCTTTTTCTTTTTTATCTTTCTCTTTCATTTTTATAGAATTCTTACTTTATGTATTCTTTCATGAACTTAACAGTACCTGATGTACTATGGATACCAAATAAATATATGCAGAATGAATGAGTGAAGTTTGAACATTATAATCTTTAAAAATGAATTTGAGCAATGGTAAACATTTTTTATGATGACCAGCTTCATCTCTGACCCAAGCTTTGATCTCTTAATACATCTTCCAAACTCATGGCAAAATTCTAACAGAAGTAAACAATCATTTCATCTAAAAATTAATGAAGTGGAGAAAACAATAGGAAATCACAATAGAATAAATGGATGTAACATTAAATGTGAGTGAAATTTTTAGAGTAAAAGAAAGATTTAGCCTATTAGGAATATATGAGTTTTTAAAAGTTCCAGTTCATTTGAGAGCTTACTTTGGAAAGTACTTCAGCTGAATTACTCAAATTCTGAAGATATTAGCTGTGTACTAATTAGCAGTTAGTAGAATATCAACCTTTTATTTTTATGTGGGTATACTTAAGTGGTGTAAGATGAGCACTACTGTAATCAGTGTCCTAATTTTGTCTCCTTGAGAGACTGTACTTTTACATCCTGTTCCCCCAATAATAATTAGAGAAGTAAATTAAATCCCTGAAATTCTGCTTCAGAAAATAATGTGGTGAACTATAGAAAGAAGAATTGGAAAAAGTAGACAACCTTAAACTCTTAAAAATAGCTCTGCTTAGAGACGCAACTAAGATTTGTAGACATCTCATTTAATCACTAAATTGACTATTGTTGCTCCATTTTATGGATGAAGGAATGAAAGTACCCTAACTTGTAAAACTCTGCTCTTTCTATCATATGACACACTACCTATGTACAAAATACTCACAAGTTACATCCATGAGGCCTTACAACATATGAGAAGAAATTTCAAATAAGAAAAAAGTTATAAAAGCTACATTTGGAAAATATTTGCCTCTATTATTTTCCCTAGTACCTAAATCATAATAATTCCATCAAATTCCTTTTTTATGCAGTTTTTGCCTGTGAGGAAACTCGCTTCTTTGTTTTACCTTGAATGGTGTGTTACAAAATATTTATATGCTGATTTTAGAAAAGTTTTCTCTAAGTAGATACCTGTGTCTACCAGAGGTCTCTTAGATAGGCAGGTGGATATTTTCATGTGAACTGGATGTGTGAACCTGAGGTAACCATTATCCTGATCGGATCCAGTGTCGGCTTTCCATAGCCAGATGACCCAAAATCAGCACTTCAGAGTTTGTGATGTAGGACCTAAAGGGGACCCTTTGGTTACTAGCAGGTGAACAAAGCAGCTATGATATTGGAGAGCTGAAGAGCTGACTGAGTAGAAAGAAGAGGACAGGGAACAACTGAGAATATAGTAGTTATAGTGTAGCATGTTCATTTATCAGACAACGGAGAGATTAGAACTCTAGCCCTTCACTGGAAGTAGGGAGCACAATAAAATTTTCCAGGGTGATAGCCTTGTATAATTTGAGAAAACTTCTCAAGTGATTCTTAAATGTTCATCTGCCTGAGAACCACTGAACTAAAATTCCATGAGGTCAGAAATCATACAGACTCTTGGAGAAGAATAGAGAAGATAATCATAAAATCAGGATGAAGTGACATAAAGTCAGAGTAAGGAAATCTTTACAGCTCAGATTCAAAAGCATCCTAGAGGGGTGGGATAGGGAGGGTGGGAGGGAGACACAAGAGGGAGGAGATATGGGGATGTATGTATATGTATAGCTGATTCACTTTGTTATAAAGCAGAAACTAACACACCATTTAAAGCAATTATACTCTAATAAAGATGTTAAAAAAAAAAAAAAGCATCTTCTCTTCCTAAGGCAAGGTTACCATGGAAACACCACAAAGGGCAGGGCCTGAGAGCCTGGGGCATAAGCGTGGAGCTCAGGTCTGAATGGAAACAGTGCGTTAAAGAGTGCATATTTGATAGTGCCTATCTAGAGCTAAGAATTCAGAGGGCAAAAAGGAGAAATATCTAGAACACTGATTTCCAATAGAAATATAATGTAAGCTGCATAGGCAAGTTAAGGTTTTCTAGTTTTAAATTAAATTAATTTGAAACATGAACAAATAGAATCACATGAAATTAAATTCCATAATATGTTTCATTTAACCCACTATTTCCAAAATACTATAATTTCAACAAGTAATCATGTAAGAATTATTAATGAGATATTTTACATTCTTTATTTTTGGTAATAAGTCTTCAGAATTTGATATATATTTTATACTTACAGTACATCTCAGTTTGGACTAGCCATATTTCAAGTGCTCAGAAAGTCACCGTGTAGCAACTAACTATGGCACTGGATAGTGCAGATCTAGAGGACAAATACAAATACGAGTTGAAATTCTTACATGCCTAGCTAAGGCTCTTTTGTCAGTTTCCCTAAAGAAACTGGCAAATTGTAGTGGTTAGAAAGATGGGTTCTCAAATGAAACTGCCTAGATTTGAGGCCTATTTCTACCACTTAATAGCTGTGTGTGTGAGAGACCTTTGCCTGGTCATATATCCTCCACGTACCCCAATTTTCTCACCTGTAAAATAGAAAAGTATCATTTTACTCATAAGGTTATTATGATCAATACATGGGTTAATATAATCAAGGACTTAAATAGCACATAATAAGAGCTCAAAAATTACTGGTCATGATTCTTTTGGTTGTTGTAACCTGGCTTTTGAATGTTGGAATTCCTCAAGACTCATTTCTGGGCTCCTTCGATTTTTTCTTATTTTCTCTGGGAAATTCCATCTATGCCAAGGACTTCAGTTCCTATCTCCGTGACAATAATTCACAGATTTTACTCTTGGGCTCAAACTTCGCTTTTCCAAATCCGGATAGCAAATAGAATCCTGGACAGATCTACTTAGATGACTCAAAAATATCTCAAAACCTACATATTGGTACCAGAGTTCAGAATCACACCCCTTGAATTCTGCCTTCATCCAAATAAACAAACCAAAAGAGAGATCATCCTTTTCTTTCTGACAACTAAAAACTGTATAGAGGTACAAGCCTGAAATTCAGAAATAACTCTTGATCCATTCTCCCTCTTTTCCCATCACCAAACCTATTATCAAATAACCTCCTCTAAGTTTCTTAAATCCATCTTCATCTTCTTTGTATTTCTACCATCACCAGTTTACCTAGGGAACATCATCACCTCCTGGATTATTGCAGTAACCTCCCATGTACTCTGACTTCATCTGTTTTACTTAAGGTGCCAATCTGATTATTTTATTCCCCTCCTTAAAAAGCTTCAGTAATTCCCTATGTGTTCCAGAGTTAATGGCCACAGTCTTTTTTTTTTTTTTTTTTTTTTTTTGCGGTATGCGGGCCTCTCACCGCTGCGGCCTCCCCCGCTGCGGAGCACAGGCTCCGGACGCGCAGGCCCAGTGGCCATGGCCCACAGGCCCAGCCGCTCCGCGGCATGTGGGACCCTCACAGACCGGGGCACGAACCCGCGTCCCCTGCATCAGCAGGCGCACTCCCAACCACTGCGCCACCAGGGAAGCCCTGGCCACAGTCTTTTATGTGACCTAAAATTTAGCACCACCTGCCTCCAGCTTTTCCCTGGGCTCTAGTCACAGTGACTTACTTTTAGTTTATGCTTCCTCTTGTCTTAGTCTCAGGGCATTTGCAGAAGTTAATCTATCTTTTCAGAATTCTCTACTCTCACCTGGTCCTCTAGTTAATTCCTGCTCATCCTTTAGTCATCGGGTCAAATATCACCTCTTGGGGAGCAGTCTAGGTAAGCCCTCTCTGATAATCCAGTCTCACTGCACACACAGCCCCATTGTAGCTGGTAATGTATTTGTTGATGAAGTTACTCATTAATATTAGCCTCCCCTACAGACTGTAAGTTTCATGATGGAAGGGACCATTATTTAATTGTATATTATCATTATTTTCAGTGAGAAGTACAGTTCCTGCCACACAAAGGGTGTTCAATATATATTTTGGAAAAGAGATCAGGAACAAGAAAATATTAGAGGTAAAGCACAAAATCTTCATAGAAATGAAACTATTTTTCTTATTATGACAAAATTCTGTTCTCATCAAGAGCACAGGAATATTACTATTACTGTTATACCTCCTATTCATTGAAATTGTTAAAATTGGTTCCATCCCCAAAACCTAGCAGGAATATTGCTAGGCTGCTTCACAAATCCTTGTCTATCTCCAAATATCCATCTTATAGATTTGCTACCTCCCAGTTCCCTTGTTTCCATCCTGATCAAAATCCAAAAGAGAATGCTTTATTTGTTTTTTTTATGTTTAATTGAAATATAGTTGATTTACAATATTATATTAGTTTTGGGTGTACAACATAACAATTTGATATTTTTAGACTTCACACACCATACTAAGTTATTACAATATTATTGACTATATTCCCTATGCTGTACATTACATCCTTGTGACTTTTTTATTTTATAACTGGTAGTTTGTACCTCTTAATCCCCTCCACCTATTTCACCCATACCCCCAAGTCCCTCTCCTCTGGAAACCACTGGTTTGTTCTCTGTTCTGTGGGTCTGTTTCTGTTTTCTTTGTTGTTTGTTTTGTTTTTTAGATTCCACGTATAAGTGAAAACATACTGTGTTTGTCTTTCTTTCTCTTAGTTCACTAAGCAAAATACCCTCTAGGTCCATTATTATTGTCTCAAATGGTGAGATTTCCTTTTTTTATGGCTAATATTCTTTTGTGTATATGTACTACATCTTTATCCATTCATCTGTCTGTGGACACTGGTTGCTTTCATATCTTGGCTATCATAAATTGTTTCAATGAACATAGGGGTACATATAGCTTTTTGAATTAGTGTTTTCGTTTTCTTCAGATATATACCCAGAAGTGGAATTTCTGGATCATATATGGTAGTTCTATTTATTTTTTTAATTTTTAAAATTGGTTTATTTATTTTTGGCTGTGTTGGATCTTTGTTGCTGTGCACAGGCTTTCTCTAGTTGAGGTGAGCAGGGGCTACTCTTTGTTGCGGTGCACAGGCTTCTCATTGTGGTGGCTTCTCATTGTGGTGGCTTCTCTTGTTGTGGAGCATGGGCTCTAGGTGCACAGGCTTCAGTAGTTGTGGCACAAGGGCTCAGTAGTTGTGGCTCATGGGCTCTAGAGCACAGGCTCAGTAGTTGTGGTGCATGGGCTTAGTTGCTCCGCAGAATGTGGGATCTTCCCAGACGAGGGATCGAACCTGTGTCTCCTGCACTGGCAGGTGGATTCTTAACGACTGTGCCACCAGGGAAGTCCTGGTAGTTCTATTTTTAATTTTTTGAGGAATCTTCATAGTGTTTTCCACAGTGGCTGTACCAATTTACATTTCTATCAACAGTGCAGGATGGTTCCCTTTTCTCCACATCCTCTCTGGCACTTGTTATTTCTTGTTTTTTTTTTTTTTTTTTTTTTTTTTTGATGATAGCCATTCTGACAGGTTTGAGGTGATATCTCATTGTGGTTTTAATTTGCATTCCCCTGGCAATTAGTGATGTTTAGCATCTTTTCATGTACCTATTAGCCATCTGTATGTCTTCTTTGAAAAAAATGTCTATTCAGGTCCTCTGCCCATTTTTTAATTGGATTGTTTGTTTTTTCTGATACTGAGTTGCATGAGTTATTTATATATTTTGAATATTAAAAGAGAGTGCTTTAGCTCTGCTTCTGCCTAGAACTGTCCTATGCAGTCCAGCTAGAAAGCCAGAGTATTGCCCTAGGCAAAAATAGTCAGAGATTGGAGGAAGGAACCAAAGAGGTTGATCCCTAAAGTCTGAGAGCAAACTAGCATTGCTTTAACCAGTCTGGGACTTAGAGATCCAATAAATGGCATCTGGGACAGAGTGTGACTGACACAGCTGCAGGCATCTAGGGTAAAATAAACCTTTGAATATTTTCCTCTCATGAAAGAATAAAAAGTTAAAGGAATCGCTTGTGTGTGCTTGTGTGTGTCTGGGGCACCAATCTTGTTACATTTTCTGTGGCATATACATGAATCATTTGCAACAGTGAGAGGAAATATTTTAAATAGCTAAAATACATGAAAATGAATAGCATGCAGGCAACTTATATATATTGTATAACCTACTTGATTATTAAATGTTCATGTAAGGATAAATGTGGGATATTTGCATTTTATAAAGACCAAGATCCAGATATATTGGTGATAAAAGCAAAATGTACGTAAACAGATGGCTTCTAGTTAAGGATGCATTTCTCTGCTGCCACTTTTCATTACAGCAGGTTTCCAATGCGGTATTAAGGATAGCTGTTTTTAAAAACCCTTTCACCTGTATTCTAAATCCTATACTGAGGACTGCTTTCCACTGTCCTTTTGCATTGCTGCAGTTTGCAGTTTCCTGCTTCCTATTCACTTCCTTGGAGGACTTCAAATAGGCTGCATTAGGTCAATCAGGTGATTTTTAAAAACCACCTTGGAAAAAATGCAGTGATAAGGAATTGCATCCACTAAAGAGCCACTGTTTATCAATATTTGAAGGAAATTCAAGACTGTACAGTCAGTCCCAAGACCTAGTCAGGAGCATGGGTGGATTTATATTTTAATATCATTCACAATTCCATTAGTAGTTATACTTTGAAACAGAGAATTTACTTAATATACACAGAGAATTACTTAATATACAATAATTTTGGTCCTGTATTCACTTGGAAATAATTTAAAAATTTTTTGCAGTTTAATAATTGAGGATTTAAATTTTTTAATAAGTTCCAGAAATAATTTTCTATTACTGGCTCCAATATGTGGCTCTGTTAATTCTTTGTGCCAAAAAACATAAGGTTGAATTTGCAAGTGTTGGCAACAAACAGTTCTTTTTGGTATTCGATAGTGTTGAAGTTCTGGGATTGAATATATCAATATTTATTCTTGTTTTAACTTAGAAAAGTGATCAACTAGATTTTGCCCAAAACCTGAAACATCCTTTGATATACAAAAAAATAAATAACCTAAATTCTTAGTGAAGGGCTTATAGTTAAATAACTTTATTCTTATTTAGATGTATAAAAACCATGCCTAGTGAATACTACCTACCTAATTCCATCAGAGGTCAGGAAATTATATTGTAACTCTTACAAAATTCCTTTTATCAATCAATGATTTTCTGTTTTTAATGTATAATCTCAGCTACAAATAACCTCAGTACAAAGACATTGACACATGCATAATTTCTCTCAAAATATCAGTTTTGCTGTTTTATATTCTTTCATACTATCTTGTATTTGTCTAATGATGTCTACTTGGCTGTCCAGAACAAGGGTACTATGGCCCAGTATTTAAAGCAGCTGTGGTCTTTCTCAACTTTCAAATGGTAGCCAGGTTCTGCTGATTCAACCTCTGAACTTTCTCTTAATCTTCTCTTATTCCTTTATCTGCTGTTCGCACCCCCAACTCCCTATGTTGGTTTAGGCTTATATCTGGATTCTCACCTGTTCTCTCTGTTTCCAGCCTCTCTTCACAGCCCATAATCAACTGTAGAATCATACCTACATCCTAGTGTATTCTTTACTCACCCTACTGTAGTCATCATATCTTGAATATGACAAACTCTGAAGTCTTTTTTCTTTGGCTTTTGCAAATATTATACCTTTTATTTCTATAACATTTTTAATACCCCAACATCTTTCCCCTACACAGAGACATAACCTTCACACCAACAACACTTCTACCCACTTTCTAACTGTCAAATTCCTGTCATATTTAAAGCCCCAAGGGAAATATTTTATTCTCTGTGGTGCCTTCCCCAATTCCCCAAGACAGAACTAATATATGCACCCTCTCTATTGCTTTGCAAATGGTGACACTATGAGTGCAAGGTATTGCATAGTAATTATGTACACTTAAAAATTACAGCTGATGGGCCCCTCAAGGGCAGAGCCATATCTTAGCCAACTGTGGATCACTGATTCATAGCACGATAACTGGTACTAGGCTGTTTAGTAATTGTAATAATAGATAACAGTTTTGAGCACTTGTGAAGCATGAGCTTAGATTGAAGCATCTCAACCTCAGCACTATTAACATTTTGGACCTGTTAATTCTTTATTGTGGTGTGGTGTCCTCTAAGGTATTGTAGGATTTTTATCAGGATTCTTGTCCTTTCCCCATTAGATGCCAGTAGTACCTTCTCCCAAGTTGTGATGCTCAAAACTGTCTTCCATCATTGCCACATGTCCCTTGGATGGGAGGAATTGTCCCCAGTTGAGAACAGTTGACTTACATAGCTTATGTCATTTAATCCTCATAATTACCTCAGGAGGCAGCCGTAGATTTTTTTTCTCTTTTCCAAGAGAGGAAATTGTGGCTTAGATGATACTGGTAGGAGATGGTAAGACCTTGATTTAAACCCCAGATGTCTCTGGAACATGTGTTCCTGATCACTAAGCTGCATTGTATTCTAATCCATAGCTGCTGAATACTTTATCTTTAATATTTGACAACTAGTCTCATTTCTTCATGACATACTTACTATTAAGAGAAATTTTAATTCGCTTCAAGATTTGGTGAGTAATGAGTCTGTGAAATGTTTTCAAGTGTGTTTGAGTGAAGATAAAACACAATTGTGGGGACTTCCCTGGTGACACAGTGGTTAAGAATCCGCCTGCCAATGAAGGGCTCATGAGTTCGAGCCCTGGTCTAGGAAGATCCCACATGCCGCGGAGCAACTAAGCCCGTGCGCCACAACTACTGAGCCTGTTTTCTAGAGCCCGCGAACCACAACTATCAAAGCCCACGTGCCTAGAGCCCGTGCTCCACAACAAGAGAAACCACCAAAATGAGAAGCCCGTGCACCGCAAGGAAGAGTAGCCCCCGTTCACCACAAATGAAGCCCACAAGCAGCAACAAAGACCAAACGCAGCCAAAAAATCCCAAAAAACCAAAAAACACAATTGTGCATACGTGCTTGACTAATAGACATGTGGAATTTGCAGTAATCTTTATAGGCCTCCAGCCCAAACTCTTGGTCCCCAAAGGAACCTCTTCTGTTTCATCCATACACAAAGATGTGGAAACCACAATAATGATAATTTAATTTGAACGTCATTTGTAAACAAGTTGCCCTCTTGGAGACAAGATAGTTTTCTGAAATGAGCACGGGGCTAAGAGCTGGGAGCCATGTGGTTCCAGGTCTGCCACACACCTGCTCATCAGCCCTCATCCTATGTTACACCCAGCTTCATCCTCTGAGAAATGGAAACAATAATTACAGCCCTGGTCATCACATGTGAAATTATTCACATGTTTCCTCAAAAAGACAGTACTAGATAAACGAGGAACATTGCTATTGTTTTGTAGGTGTACAGATATTTTACTTGTTAGGCTGAGAAGGAATGTATCCTCTTAAGATTATTCTTACAGGAAATGTTGGGCAACCAACTGGTAGAAGAGTGATATGTGGAAACAATGTCTTTTACTCCATCTGGAAGCATCTTATTCTGCAAGCCAACCTCACATTAAGAATATCAGTACATTTCCTTTGGGTCTTAATATCTAACTTGTCTTTTTTTCAAAAGATAGTATGGTGGTACCAATGATTTGTTTATTTGTGTAGTGCCTTCCCCAGGACAGAAGCTCAGTAGCTGTGGGACTGTATTTTTAGGTGTGTGTGTGTGTGTGTATGGGATGAATATCTCCTAATCCCTGAACTATGATAATCTTGCCTTTTGAAAAATATGTCCTGGGGCTTCCCTGGTGGCGCAGTGGTTGGGAGTCCGCCTGCCGATGCAGGGGACACTGGTTCGTGCCCCGGTCCGGGAGGATCCCACGTGCCGTGGAGCGGCTGGGCCTGTGAGCCATGGCTGCTGAGCCTGTGCGTCCGGAACCTGTGCTCTGCAATGGGAGAGGCCGCAGCAGTGAGAGGCCTGCGTACCGCAAAAAAAAAAAAAAAAAAGAAAAAAAGAAAGAAAATGGAAAAATATGTCCTGGTGCTACTTCAAAACTTCTACTTTGGTACTCGTTAGTATTTGTTGAATCCATACTTTGAGAGGCAAAATGCATGTTCACGTCTTTCTCTTCTGAATTATCAAGGCTTTATGAATATTGACTGGCAAGGAGGCTATAGGTGGACCCATCCTTACATTAATACATCCATCCATACCACCTTGATCCTACAGCTTGTGATCTATAATGAACAGATAATCTTAGCATTTAGGCATGGTTATTCATTTCTAACACCTTCCTCCCCTGTCCATTAAAGATAAGATTTAATAATGTACCTTCAGCGTATGTTCTTTACCTCTTTTTGTGCTCTCAGAGAATGGTGATGTACAGGTACTTTTACCAATCTTTTGCCAGTTTCCTGACAGCAATTGGAAGTCAGGCTTGTGGGGAGGGACCTTCATGATTTGGGTTAAGCCTTTCTGCTGTACCTACTATACTTAGTAGGACTATTATTGTCTCTTCTCAAGTTTGTAAACCTTTGATATTATCTTAAAATGTGATTAGATATACCTTCACACACTATTTTCTTTAAAAATATTAATTAATTCAGTGTAAATAATTAAAGCCCTATAAGTTTTCATGGTTTGCTGTTATAGGGGCCTCAAAAACTAGAAGTGGTTTGGGTTTCTTTCAGTGTGTTTCTCATCCTGTATATGAGGATTAGAATAACCTATCTCATAGAAGGTATTTACAAACTATATTAAATAAGGTAAATAATGGCCACTGTGTTACTTTGGATATGAAGCTGAGAAGCTGCAAATGACCTCCAGTGAGTTGCAGGTTAAATTCAAGATGGTAAGCAGAATAGTGATCCCCTCCCCAAAGATGTTCACATCCTAATCACTGGAATCTATGAATTTCTTAGGTTAAATGACATAGCGGAATTAATGTTGCAGATGGGTTTAAGGTTGTTAATCATCTGACTTTAAAATAGGGAGATTATCCTGGGTTATCTGGGTAGGCTCAGAGTAATCACAAGGACCCTTACAAGTAGAAGAAGCGGGCAGAATAGATAGAACCAGAGAGATGTCAGTGTGAGAAAACCTCTGCCCAACTTTGCTGGCTTTGAAGATGGAGAAAAGGATCATGATCCACAGATTGTGGAGGCCTCTAGAAGCTGGAAGGGAAACACAGAACTAAATAGTTTCCTAGAACTTCCACAAGGAATACCACCCTTTAACAGCTTGATTTTAACCCAGTAAGACCCATTTCAAATTTCTGATATTCAAGACTGTAAGACAATAAATATTATTATTCAAGTCAATAAATTCATGGTAATTTGTTACAAAAGCAATGAAAACCTAATATACCAAGTGAGCATTAGGTTAACATTTTGTTAATTGTTTCAGATCTCTGTTAATATGACTCCCTCAGGAGATAAATCATTACTTCTGGGACTTCTGAGTTTATGGGTTTGGGGTTTTTTTGGATACCCTTAATGGAGCTCCCCTGAGAGTAATTCTAAGAGACTTCTGTCCAGGCTTGGGGAATTCATGCTTTAGCTGGGGCGACAGACAAGGAAGTAAACCCAAATGTCATTTATTACAAGTGACTGTCTTTAAAGACATAATCAAACCTGTCTCTGACATGTATGCAAGATGGACATATTGTTGAGAATTTCCTATCTGATCTAATTTCCTCTCTCTCCAGAACCAGTCACATTGGGTGCTCTTATTCAAACAAGAGCATGAAGAGGAATTCAAATAGTCAGTGTAGGCTAGGTTATGACACAGTAACAATAAGCCCTATAACAACAATTTATTTCTAACTGATACTATGTTTCCCAGTGGTGGACACTGGCAGGAAGTTTGTTGCATATTGACCTTGTTTCAAGACTCTGGTTAATATGCACTCCATCCTCTGGAAAGTCACTGGTGGAGGTGGCAGGACAAAGAGAAAGTTGGAGGTTCTCAGACTAGCAGTGAACCGCTCTAGTTCTGAAGTAAATGCATGTCACTTTTATCTACAATTCATTGGCCAGAAATAGTTACATGGTCCAGTCCAGCTGCAGATAGCAGGTGACTGGGGGAGGCAGTGTCAGGCAGGGTTTACCATGGAAGGAATACAGGTACCCAGAACAAGAGCAGCACTGTCACAGGGATCAACCCCTGTACTGAGCCAGGATGTACATTTTTCACTCTTCACTCAGCTATATGTCTCCATCTGAATATTATTAGTAGATTTATTATTACCCAAACAGAATTTCTAGATTATTCCTACTAGACTACAGTTTTTTAATTGCCGGTATTATATTTTTCTATACCTGGCTTACTACTGTTTTGAAACTGCTGAAGTAATGGCTCATGTAATGTGTATCACAATTATAAGAAGAAACCAGATGTAAAAAATCAAATTTCTGTTGCATCAGGTATCAATAGGCCTTTAAGGAAGGAGCAGTTTGAAAAGGAAACCATAGAACCAAAATAGGTCTTAGAAGCACTCATTCATTCATTCAGTAAGCATTTACTAAACCCTTACTGTGTACCCAGTGATGTGCTAGGTGGTGGGTATTAGCAAAGAAAAAATAGACAAAGTCCTCACTATTATAGCCTAGTAGAAGATTAAAAAAAAAAAAACCAGCAAGTTACAGAACACTGTGATGAATACTAAAGCAAGAAAGAGTATGGGGTGCTCTGGGCATGTATAAGAAACTTGCTTAACCCAGACGTGATAACAGGTCAGGGAGATTTCTTGGAAAAATTGTGATCTAAGCTAAGCGCTAAGGGTTAGGTAGAAGTTAGTTAAGCAAAAAGGAAGAGAGGGTTAGCTTGGATACAGAATGAGGAGGGGAAGAGTATTGCAAAGCTGGGAAACTAGCGTTAAGTGTAAAGCCCTAGAGGCTAGAGATATTGGGACTTGGCAAGTGTGTAGTATCTACCCTCACAGAAAAATAATGAGCCAGCTTTCAGCACCGTAGAAGTCTCAGCTTCCTCTGTCACTTATGCACTGTGACATATGTGGGCATAGTTGTAAAGGCAATGCAATGCTATTAGATCAGTTTTCGTTGTCTGCTTAACTCTACAGTTAGAAAGGTTTCTTCATCCAATTTAGATCCTGTTTCAAATTGCAATGGTAACTTGGAATGGATTGCATTTTAGTTAACACAGGTGGTGTTTTTCTGGGCTTGTGTGGTACACATACAGAGCTGCAGGCTGGTTTTTAGTGTTTTTACATGCCAGATTCAGTGTCGTACTAGGGACTGATTTACTTACAACAGGGAGGAAAAGAGGTGCCTTAGGTGTTTGCAGTTTGCTACACAAAATTTTTTTTTAGATTAAGCCCAAATTTATGCATTTTTGAAATGAAAGTTACTAAACCACAAACCAGAAGTGTTTTGCTAGGTGTGTTTTAAACAGAAGAGCTTTAAAAATGTAAGGGCTACAAGATATTTTTGACCAAGTTTACCCATTGGTGGTGGTAGAAAAATCTAAGCATAAAACCCTGGTGTTTGAACTGTATTTTTTTCTCCTCCTATCTCCTAAATATGTTTTCTGTCTTATGATCAGAATGGGGGGAGGAATCAAGCAAAACAATTTTATGTAAAGAATGAGTTACATGATCTGCATATGACTATTTAGATTTCAACTTTGCAGGAAAGTACTGTAGAAAATCCCAGTAAGTCATTTTCTCTTATTACCTCAGTTTCCTGATCTCTCCCTACTCTTTTGAAAGAATTACAAGTGGAATAAAGGCATTTGTGGCAACATGGATGGACCTAGAGATCATCATACTAAGTGAAGTAAATCAGAAAGAGAAAGACAAATACCATATGATATCACTTATATGTGGAATCTAAAATACGACACAAATAAACTTATCTACAAAACAGAAACAGATTCACAGACATAGAGAATAGACTTGTATTTACCAAGGGCCGGGAATGGGGGGGTGGGGGAAGGATTGGGAGGTTGGGATTAGCAGATACAAACTATATAGAGAGTGGATAAACAACCAGGTCCTACTGTATAACACAGGGAACTATACTCAATATCTTGTGATAAACCACAATGGAAAAGAATATGAAAAAGTGTATATATGTATAACTGAGTCACTCTGCTCTACAGCAGAAATTAACACAACATTGTTAATCAACTATACGTCAATAAAATTATTAAAAAAGGATTGCAATGCAGACAAGTAGAGTCAATTTGTATCGATTTAACAAAAAAAATGAGGGCTGTGCAGATTTACAGTGGTGTTTTGTTCATTATTTATTTGTAGTATGCAGAATCTGGGGGGCATGAGAATACAATAATTTGTTCATGGAATGAGGTCGGAACTTGGAAGTATCACTGGGATAAATTGTTGAAATGAAAATGGTATCCAGATGCCTGGCAAAAGGGCCAGGTGAGGAATTAAAGAAAAAGGGGATGACACAAGGTAGGATTTTGAAACCAGGAATGTGGCAGTTGGAAGTTTATTCAACAAGTTTATAGGAAGCACCTTCTATGAGTTAGGCACTGTCCGAGGCACAGGGGAGACACAGGAATATGGCATGATTTCTGCCATGAAGAACTTCATTTTCTAATGAGAGAGGAACAATAACAGTGCAAGGTGAACATAATGGAAATGGAGACAATTCTAAACTGCTCTCCAAGCCTAGGGAATTGAGAAACCCCATGGACAAATACCCCCAACAGATAAGGGGCACTGGGAATCGTTCTGGAGTTTCCTACCTTCATTTTCAGGAGTTTATGTATAACTAGAACTACTTCACTATTTGGTGATCGGAACAATTGTAGTCTTTGAAGATGAGCAAAAAGCAGGGAGTATCTGTGGAGCTGGGAGATGAGGGTTATAGGGGAAGGTAGAATTCAGAGAAGGGAGACAGGGCAGTGAAAGTGGGATAGGGATTTCTTCCCTAGAACTTTCCCTTGTCCCCTCTGCCTTCTTTCTGAACTCTTCCTAGTGTACAGAACCTTACGCAACCTGGAATTTAGCTTGAGAACGACTAGAGATGTTGGCTTTGGCAAGTAAGGGATTATATTAGAGTTCCCAGAGAAATAGAATCAGTAGGATGGAAAGGTATAGATGTAGATATATAGATATACAGACTTACTAAAGGAATTGCCTCTCACAATTATGGAGACTGAGAAGTTCCACGATCTGCTGTACACAAGCCGGAGAACAAGGAAAGACGGTAGTGTAATTCAGACAGAGTCCAAAGGCCCAAGAACCAGGAACACAGTGTCTGAGGACAGGAGAAGATGGATATTGTACCTCAGCCAGAGAGTTCACATTCACTCTTCTCCACCTTTTTGTTCTATTCTGGCCCTCAATGGATTGGATGATGCCTACCCACATAAGTGAGGGTGGATTTTTCCCCAGTCTACTGATTCAAATGCTAATCTCTTCCAAATACACTCTCACAGACACACTCAGAACTAATATTTTACCAGCCATCTGGGCATGACTTACCCCAGTTGAGTTGACACATAAAATTAATCATCACGGAGATATACAATCTTGATCTGAACAGAAAGAGGGGTGATGGTAGGATTTCAGGTTGAGATAAGGACTCCTTTTCCTTCCTCCATTTTCTCATCACCACTCTCCCATGAAGGTTACCAATGGGAGGAACACCGTGGGAGGAACAACAGAGTCCAAGTCATGATAAGGAGCAGCCAGAAAAGGGCAGAAGGATGGCTTCAGTCAAGGAAGAAGAGGTGGGTTGAGTCTCCAGTGGTTAAGGAAGTTAAGTTATAGCAAGAGAAGGAGAAAAACCATATGATCATCTCAATAGATGCAGAGAAAGCTTTCGACGAAATTCAACACCCATTTATGATAAAAACCCTGCAGAAAGTAGGCATAGAGGGAACTTTCCTCAACATAATAAAGGCCATATATGACAAACCCACAGCCAACATTGTCCTCAATGGTGAAAAACTGAAACCATTTCCACTAAGATCAGGAACAAGACAAGGTTGCCCACTCTCACCACTATTATTCAACATAGTTTTGGAAGTTTTAGCCACAGCAATCTGAGAAGAAAAAGAAATAAAAGGAATCCAAATCAGAAAAGAAGTAAAGCTGTCACTGTTTGCAGATGACATGATACTCTACATAAGGAATCCTAAAGATGCTACCAGAAAACTACTAGAGCTAATCAATGAATTTGGTAAAGTAGCAGGGTACAAAATTAATGCACACAAATCTCTTGCATTCCTATACACTCATGATGAAAAATCTGAAAGTGAAATTAAGAAAACAGTCCCATTTACCATTGCAACAAAAATAATAAAATATCTAGGAATAAACCTACCTATGGAGGCAAAAGACCTGTATGCAGAAAA
Organism: Mesoplodon mirus; assembly: GCF_964341445.2. Classification (NCBI taxonomy): domain Eukaryota; kingdom Metazoa; phylum Chordata; class Mammalia; order Artiodactyla; family Ziphiidae; genus Mesoplodon; species Mesoplodon mirus. The sequence continues at coordinate 49,995,951 of NC_138976.1, forward strand.
TTATAAGACACTGATGAAAGAAATTAAAGATGATACAAACAGATGGAGAGATATACCATGCTCTTTGATTGGAAGAATCAACATTGTGAAAATGACTCTACTACCCAAAGCAATCTACAGATTCAATGCAGTCCCTATCAAACTACCACTGGCATTTTTCACAGAACTAGAACAAAAAGTTTCACAATTTGTATGGAAACACAAAAGACCCCAAATAGCCAAAGCAATCTTGAGAACAAAAAATGGAGCTGGAGGAATCAGGCTCCCTGACTTCAGACTATACTACAAAGCTACAGTAATCAAGACAGTATGGTACTGGCACAAAAATAGAAATATAGATCAATGGAACAGGATAGAAAGCCCAGAGATAAACCCATGCACATATGGTCACCTTATCTTTGATAAAGGAGGCAAGAATATACAGTGGAGAAAAGACAGCCTCTTCAATAAGTGGTGTTGGAAAAACTGGATTGGTACATGTAAAAGTAAATTAGAACACTCCTGAACACCATACACAAAAATAAACACAAAATGGATTAAAGACCTAGATGTAAGGCCAGAGAGTATAAAACTCTTAGAGGAAAACATAAGCAGAACACTCTATGACATAAATCACAGCAAGATCCTTTTTGACCCACCTCCTAGAGAAATGGAAATAAAAACAAAGATAAACAAATGGGACCTAATGAAACTTCAAAGCATTTGCACAGCAAAGGAAACCATAAACAAGACCAAAAGACAACCCTCAGAATGGGAGAAAATATTTGCAAATGAAGCAACTGACAAAGGATTAATCTCCAAGATTTACAAGCAGCTCATGCAGCTCAAAAAAAAAAAAAAAAAAAACCCAATCCAAAAATGGGCAGAAGACCTAAATAGACATTTCTCCAGAGAAGATACACAGATTGCCAACAAACACATGAAAGAATTCTAAACATTATTAATCATTAGAGAAATGCAAATCAAAACTACAATGAGATAGCATCTCACACTGGTCAGAATGGCCATCATCAAAAAATCTAGAAACATTAAATGCTGGAGAGGGTGTGGAGAAAAGGGAACCCTCTTGCACTGTTGGTGGGAATGTAAATTGATACAGCCACTATGGAGAACAGTATGGAGGTTCCTTAAAAGACTAAAAATAGAACTACCATATGACCCCACAATCCCAACACTGGGCATAAACCCTGAGAAAACCATAATTCAAAAAGGGTCATGTACCAAAATGTTCATTGCAGCTCTATTTACAATAGCCAGGACATGGAAGCAACCTAAGTCTCCAGCATCGGATGAATAGATAAAGAAGATGTGGCACATATATACAATGGAATATTACTCAGCCATAAAAAGAAACAAAATTGAGATATTTGCAGTGAGGTGGATGGACCTAGAGTCTGTCATACAGAGTGAAGTAAGTCAGAAAGAGAAAAACGAATACTGTATGCTAACACATATATATGGAATCTAAGAAAAAAAAAAAGGCTCATGAAAAACCTAAGAGTAAGATGGGAATAAAGACATAGACCTACTAGAGAATGGACTTGAGGATATGGGGAGGGGGAAAGGGTAAGCTGTGACAAAGTGAGAGAGTGGCATGGACATATATACACTACCAAATGTAAAATAGATAGCTAGTGGGAAGCAGCCACATAACACAGGGAGATCAGCTCGGTGAATTGTGACCACCTAGAGGGGTGGGATAGGAAGGGTGGGAGAGAGGGAGATGCAAGAGGGAAGAGATATGGGAACATATGTATGTGTATAACTGATTCACTTTGTTATAAAGCAGAAACTAACACACCATTGTAAAGCAATTATACTCCAATAAAGATGTGAAATAAAATACAATAAAAATAAAATGAAAACAAAACCAAAAACAAACAAACAAAAAAAGTTATAGAAATAGACTGCCTTGAAAAGGAGAGGATTCTTTTTGACAGCAAAGGGAGGGGGAAGGAGAGGAGTAAGGGTAGGGGAGGAAATGGGAATTTCAACAGTCATCTTTAAATAAAACTGAGCAAGAGGTGACCATGGTATGAGAGAGATTTTTATAACATGATATTTCTCTATGGTAGGTGTAAATAATCTTAGCTGGAGGCAGCAGTATTCAGAACAAAAGCATATATGTTTATTTTAAACAGCTTTATTAAGGCATAATTTTCATTCCATACAATTCACTCATTTAAAGGGTATAATGAAATGTTTTTTTTCAGTTTATTCACAGAGTAGTGCAGCCATCATCAAAATTTATTTTTCATATTAGCATGGATATTTTTCTATATATCCACCTCATTTTACCTTGTACAAATAGTCTCTCTTTCTGTGACCTTTCACTCTCATGGTATCATCTTAGCATGTAAGGATTAAAGGAAAACTTTGTAATCCTATACTTGATAATAACCTAAGATCTTAACAAACTACCAGAAAGCAAAGGATCTTGTTGAGGTGAACTGTTTTGTTTAGAAGCAGACAAAGCAGAAAAATTGAATTGTATTATGAGAAGTATGGCATTGTCTATTTTAATTGAATGATACGTATTTCACAATTATGATTATAGTATCTGAACTATCCTTACAATCTACATGGAACAAAGAATATATAGGTTTAGGTAAATAGCTATATCTGGATATGTAAATGTTCAGTTACTAGATTTTGAAGTTGAAAGAATGAGCAAGAATGCATAAGGGACTCATTTCATTTAATATTTTTCTGGTCGTGACATGTGATTCTTGGGACTTTCTTCCAGAGCAGAAAATCACTTCAACCAGAGCTGTGGGCTTGGCTAGGCTCCGCGGGGATGAGAAATACAGGAAAGAAGAAAAGACAGATCATAACAGATAAACGGGAACTGACAGCACTGCCCAAGAGTCTCAATGTAGCTTAGATGAAATGACACACCATAAATTAAACCCTGTGATTCCTGTAAAAAATCTGACATATAAAGTTGACTGAATTGGGAAAAAAACTGGGTTAAGTCAAAGCGTATTTCTGTAGAAGTCAGGGCTGCCTTCAGTTTCAGGTTTTCCTTCTTACACTGTGCTGGTTTCATATTAACAGTAATGGGAGTTGTTTCCTTATCAAGTTACCAAGGCCTGTAAGCCTGGGATTGGAGTCCTGGGGGCCCGAGGATGGTCAGTAGTTGAGCACGGTGGCCACATCTGCCATGAACGGTGGTATCACTGTTTACTACTTTTCCACCCCTCCATGTGGTAGGATTATGCTTACTCATCCCACTGACATTTGGCTTAGCCATGTAGCTTGTTTTGGCTACTGGAATATATGTGGCCCTGGTATTGCAACTTCTGGAAAGAAGCTTTAAGAGCCCTGACATGGGTTTGACGTTGCTTTTTTTTTTTTTTTTTTTTTTTGGTCTCTCTGCCATGGGAACAACTGTGCATAAGATAGAGATTTTTTGATATTGCTTTTCCTTTATCCTAGACTTCAGACTGTATGAGGAGCACAGCACTGCTAACCAGTAGTCAACATGTAATATGAGAGAGAAATTGCCTTGTTTTTGTAAGTCATCGAGAGCGATTTTCATTGTTACTGCCACATAATCTAACGAAAACCGACTAATACACCTCACATTCATAGTATAGAAACAAGGAAGTCAAGTGCAATGTGAGGAATATATTGGGTCCAGAGATGGTAACCAAAACTATTTGGTTAGGAGCTGGGCAAACTGGAAAAGAGCAGGGAATCAGAACAAAGGTGGAAGCAAAGCCAGGGGTCCCTTGATAGTTTCTGTGATCATAGATGAAATTATCAAGACTTACTTATTTGTGTTTGCTTATGTCTTTAGCTGCAGTGTTATCTGGTAGGTGAGCTGATCATTTTCAAACTAACCCCATTTCCATCTAATATTTTACTTTCTCTCAGAAATTCCCAGAAACTGCAATAAATTCAATACTCCCAGAAGCAGTTGCTCCAGAGCAGAGATAGGTTTATGGCAAAACCATTCTAAATAAATTAATCTCTACTTGGCCTCTTCTGTCCCATTTTGAGAGTGACTGGCTCAAACAGGTCAGGAATATATCACTGCAGCTTATATTAAAAGGTTCTTGAGTGGACAAGAATCAGGAATATTGACTACAAGGGAAAGATGAGTGAGGGCTGTGCTGTATCCTTAAATTCACTTACACCAGCATGGAAACTGCCACTCATTCCCTGTAGACATCCATCCCTGGGGACTTCGTCACTGGGATGAGAAAGATAAATGCACAGTGAGTCTTCTGCTAATGTCTTGTGATGGGTAGAACTAGACTGATGATCACAGTTTGTTATTATTTCTTATGGTTGGAGTGTGTGTGTGTGTGTATGAGTGTGTGTGCGTGTGTGTGTGAATGCAACATTATTTTCTGGAATTTTGTTATTATAACCCTAAATGTCATCAGAAGGATGCTATACCTCTAGCAGGCTAATTTGGAGAACATCAAAGGACATTGTCTCTGACTTTAATAAGATCTTATACATAGACAAAACTTAGCAGACAGCCACATTCAAGCTTATTGTTTTCAGTTTAAAGAAATTTCTTATCTGAAATATTTCATTTTGTCTCACACAAATTGAAAAAAATTTTTAAATAAGAGAAATCACCTATTAACTATTATTTCTCAGACTGTAAAATCCAAAATCAGATTTAATATAAATAATGAATACTTATATATATATATAAGCTATTAAATTTTAACAGAAATTAAACTCTAAGAAAGGCCGGTTAATTTTTAAATGCTTCAGTTAATTTTTAAATGACATCATTATCTCTTCACTCCCTCACACTGCTTTTAATTATTCCCCTTTGAATTGAAGACATTGGCTATAATTAATTTTTTGAAAAGATGTTATGTGGGAAATAGAAAACATCAATGTATAACTTTTGCATCGGGTCTGTTCAAGGTGTAATTAATTTTCATAAGACATAATAAGGAAATTTAATGAAAGGCAATTCTTACTTTATTCCCACTTTAATCCCAAAGGAAATCCGGATGTTAGGAACTTACTATTTTCTTGCTTTCACAGAGTATTCAGAGATTTTTATTAGGGGAAAAAAATGAATCTTTCATGCCAAAAAATATTCCATAGTGTATTACAACAATGACTATTACTGGACCCCCAATTTAGAGACATTCAGAGAGCATCTGGACATATCACACTCCCAAGTACATCTTTGCCATACTTTTTCTTGAGGCTTATATTTTTTTGCTACCATAAATGATTACACTCTGTGCTTAAAGAGTACATTAAAGAAGGGAAATGTGTTGGTCTGATCTGTTTGAGGCAAATGATTTCAAATATTCCTGACTTGTTGATGCACAGTGGACCCTCACCATTTGAGTGATCCCTCCAGGGAACTTGTCAATCCTCAGATTCTTGAATACCTATTTAGCATATGATTTCCTCTGTAAAACAAATAAATGATAACAGAGAGAGAACAATAACACTGTTTTGAATGTGCCTCCAGCCTTGAAGTACTTGTAATAATAATCCATGTCTCAGCAAAATGACAAACTGACTATGTATCCTGGAACTTTGCGGTTACTCCTGTAATGTAAGCTATGAATGTTAAATCTACAATGCCAAGAGTCTATTTTTCTGTAAAAATGCATATAACTGCCTGGTAGATATTTTGTGTTCAAATAGAAATTTTGGCGCTGGAAAGTGTAAGTAAGAGCTTTACATTCCTGGAATGTAATACAATGTTTCCATCAGACAGTAGGGATGGGCAGTAATTTAAAAAGATCAGTTCAGGATGGAACCTGAACAGTGTTCCGTGATTTTGCCTTTTAACTAAGACAAATAACTTGCAGTACTGAATATTTAGATTAAATATTTTATAAATGCATACATTTTCATAATACTAGTAGTATAAGCTTATGACCCAAAACTTAAAAAATTCTCCCAAGTCAATAACACTGCAACTGTTCTCAGGTTGGATTATTTCCTTTTGTCTTTTTCTTTAGGCAGAAATAATTTATTTTAAATCTAAGGTGTTTATATTAATATAGCTACATGTACATAGTATTTACTGATGTTTTATCACCAAGATCGATTGTATAATTAAATTTATCTTAGAGAAGAAGAGACTAAGATACAAACTACTATGTATGAAATAGATAAGCAACAAGGATATATTGTATAGCATAGAGAATTATAGTCATTATCTTTTAATAACTTTTAATGGAGTATAATCTGTAAAAATATTGAATTGCTATGCTGTGCACCTGAAACTAATATAATATTGTAAAAACTATACATCAATTAAAAAAAGAGTAGTTACCCTATTTGGTCTAATGAATATAGCCAGTAAGAAGTAGAGTTGGTAATTTGAACCTAAATCTTTCTAATATCAGTCTCCTATGCTTCCCTTTATATCTAAGCTTAGTGAAACAATATATCTAAGCTAGGAAACAGAAAATAAGCAAAAATACATTTGTTTTCTTAATAGGTTGAATATAACAAGAACATGCAATGACACCACTAACCATATCAACAACAAAGCTTATTGAGAGCTTGTAGTTGCTTACAGTTCGGCATACTCTCAGAGATAATTTCCTGAGCAAAGATAAATCCATTCTCTCCTGCACATTTTCCTCCTCCTCTTTCTTTCTCCCTTCTCCTTCTGCTCCTCCACTGTCCATCTTTTCCTTGGTCTCTCTCTTTATTCCCTGGATTCTCTCTACATTCTTTCTCTCTGTTCTCTCTCTCATGCAGATTTTTTAGTGTGTCTCCTCTGCCTCTTTCTCACTCTCTTATTTTTATTTTTCCCTTTCTATCTCTTTGCCATTATTTTAAGGCTGATGCTAAAAAAAACAACAAAAAAAGACAAAAAATCCATGTGACCTAGGTTATGTGATCATTAAAGTTTCTAGACAAAACAAATATAGAACAGGCTATTGAATGATTTTTTAAAAAATATATAGAGACCCATGCCTCTGAGGTCAGAAAAATTGGAAATAATATGATTTTAAAATGTAAGCTTTGTTTTCAGGTTGAACTGTATGAATTACAGTTTTATGGATCATAAAGATCAAATAGTGCTTATTGTTGTTCAACCTAGTATTATTTCTTGAACTTTGAGTGTTTGTGAAGAATTTACTGACTGCCTTCTAAGGTGCAGCATATATTTTAGTTTCTAAAGATATTCAGAGGATTTGGAGGGGCCACAGTACAATAACCTTAATCAGAATTTGTCTCCCTGTTGTCATTAGTTGTCGTAGTTCAGTTTCATAGTAGCATTTATCATGTTCCTTTAAAAAAAATCAGCCATTATATCTCACTAGGAACATAGTAAAATATTAATTTCTATCTTCTAATTGTCACATTTCTGAGAAAAATAACTATGAAAACAGCCAAGAGTCAATAACAGACTCATTTCTGTAATTATTCCTTATTTCATCCCAGAGTAACTTAATAGACATAAATCAAATATCTATAGAGAGATGGGATTGGTGTTCTAGAAGAGGGTCAGGATTGCAGAAGTATGTTTAGTTAAGCTCAAAGATGACAGTTCCCAACTAAGGGTGCCACTTTCTATTTCCCTCCACCACACACACACACACACACACACACACACACTACACATACATATCTTTCATTCCTAATCTCTGCCCTAAGGTAACTTGAATTTTGTTGGAGGATATAGACAGTAATCAAGCAAAGTATAGGTAAGTAAGATAATTAAAGGACTGTGATAAGTAGTTCTGTAAAAGAGTAAACATTTGAGAGTGATAGAGTAACTTAGGGAAGCCATTTTTTTTTAATAGAATGGCCAAGAACTGCCTTTCTGGAAAACATTCTTGAAACCTCAAAGATGAGAAATAATGCACTCCAAGAAGAGTTTGGAGAGTATTTCAGACTCAAGGAACTAACTGTACATGTCCAAACTCAGAGGTGGGAGGGAGCTAGCCAGGTACTAAGTGCAATAACCTCATGAGTGTTGTTAGATCTCAGTAAGTGGGAAAATATATGAGATGAAGGTGGAGAGATAGGCATGAACCCAATACTTCTTTTTCTAGAGATGTTATCCACATCTTATCATGCATATTAAACTGCACCCGTAACCCTAACTAAATATAGCTTTTCCACAACTAATTGTGTTGTATTGCTAGTTGACGTGGCAATCTTAGACTTTAAAATAAACATGAATTAATTTTTATTTTGTGTATTTAAAAAGATTTTTTTGCATCAATGATTAATTTTCTAACGCCCCAAACATTGTGGCACATCCTTGAAAGGTTCCCAGAATCTGGCTGCAGCTTTAGCATCTGTTGGATAAAATTGCCTTGTTGAGTAAAACAGTGGATTGGAGAGAGGCAAGAGGCAAGGATGTCAGCAAAGGTGCCCTTGCCACCTCAGAGAAGATTGGGCCTCAGGTTATGGTGATGGAGTACAGATGGAAATATGGGAGCAGGTCAGAGACACATTTTAGTGGTTGAACTTACAAGTTTGGTAAGAACTGATATATAAGGAAATGAGTGAAAGGTTCCTATAAGATTCTTAGCTTGAGCAACTGGGAGAATAATAAAGTCATTTACTGAGATAGGGAAGATTGTATAAACCAGTATTTCTTAAATCTTTGGTCTCAAGACCTCTTTGAATGATAAAAATTATTGAGGATACCCAGAGCTTTTGTGTGAATAATATATATCAATATTTACCATATTCAAAATTAAAACTGAGAAATTTTATAAATATTGATTCATTTAAAATATAACTAGTAAATATTCACATGTGAAATAATATATTTTATAAAAACAACTCTATTTTCTAAAGCAAGAAAAAGTCATGATAAGAATGGTATTGTTTTATATTTTTTTCAATCTCTTTAATGTCTGACCTAATGGAATATAGTTGGATTCACATATCTATTTCTGCATCAGTCTGATGTGATATCACACGTCCTGTAGCTTTTGGAAAGCATCACTGTGTATTTATGAGAGAGTGGTTGTGAAAAGGCAAAGAGTGTCTTAGCATAATTATGAGACTAGTTTTGACCTTGTGAATCCCTAGGGTCCCTGGACCACACATACCTCTGACTTAAGATAATTGGTGACTCTCAAACTTCTTTTCTCCCATTCTCACTTTACTTCTTTTCTTCTGAAGATAAATAGTTTTATACAACTTTGTTTCTTTGCTCTTCTCCCAACCTTGAACTGCCCTTATAGGAAATTCTAGTACATTTATATCTAAATCTAGATAGCTTTTCTGGAAATCCTACCCCCTAATTCTCATTTCCCTACCCACCATTCACTGGGCTTATAGAAATTTATAACCTTACATTTGGTTTTCCTAACTCATCCTTATTTACTATTTTATGACTGAAGGAGAATATTTCATAGGACCAAAGGAGGCAGGCTCTACTGTCTGTCTCCAAACTTGATTGTCAGCATGGAAGCCAGTTTGGCACTATACCCCTGGACATCTCCCATTATCTCAACTTCATTTCTAATAGTTACTTTGCTCTGTTAACGGAACTAGTTCTGTTCAGGAAGGGTAGACTGGCAACTATGAAATGTTTTTAACCAGGAAATCAAACTACATTTTCAGATATTTGATTTTGTTCTTGGCAGACTGAATGTTCTGTACACTTAGATGCATGACTTTATAATATTCAGTCTCTTGAGAAAGCATCCTTTTATGTTATAGCTCTTGGCTTGAACAAACAGAATAAACACAGCATAGGAAAGAACAGGGGGTATATTTATGAAACCTGATCTCACAGTTCAAAAACATCTACTAACACATACAACTGCAGAAAGTACGCTTTTCTCTCAAAGGATAATTTTGACCTGTAATGGAGATCTGGTCTTCTGGGACTAAACTATAGAATGGCACAAACTTCGCCAGTGTTAAAGTGCTAGTCAGAAAGTTGCTTTTTCCTGCATGTTAAAGGGGATTGCTGTGTGTTAGGAGAGTCCATTCATTTAAAGGATGAGCATTTTATCCTAATTATATCTGTTTTCATCAAATAGGAATACATCCTAAAATAATGATATGAGTGAGGAAATCTTCGTTAAAATTGTTACTAAATATGAAGTTAAAATAAGAAGGTTTAGATTATCAGAGAATTGACATGTACTAACCTCTTACCACATGCCAGGACTTGGCACTCAAGAATCCTTGCTTTTCAGTTTGTTCATTTCTCATTTACTTCAGTTGTGATCATTCCTGCCCTGGCCCAGTGTGTTTGGGTTATCTTACAGAGAAGACATTCTTCATTCAGGGTACCTATTCACTCACTCAATAAATCAATTAATCCAATATCTATTGAGCATCTGCTATATTCAGGTTCTGGAAAGACAAAAATGAAAAAGAGTTGGTCTCTGCCATCAAAGGGGTCATGAGCTGATAGGGAAAAGAGTCGTAGGAGATGTAAAGCAAAGAGTGTGATAAGTGAAGACTGCAGATGGCAGAAATCTGACTCTTCTAAGCAAGACAGTCTCTATAGGAGTAGATAACATTTTAGTTGGGCCTTGATATATTAGCAGGGTTTCAGGGGGTGAGAAAGGAGAATGGAAGGAGAGATGAGAACGACCAAGAAAAGAGAATATTTTACATGGAAAAGATAGTGTTAACAAACTGGACAGGTAAAATAGGCCTCATGTGTTCAGCAGCCAGCTCTGAACCCCTTCTCCATAGACTTTAAGACATTAAAAAATTAAATACATATTATATGTTTGTTAAAGCTGGTAGGATATAAAATAATCATTCATGTGTTCCTTCTCATTCATGCAAACAGGTTTCTAAAGTACTTCTTGATAGGAATATTTAACTTGACTAACTTGTTAACTCTGAAAAATAAGGGTAGCTGGATTAAGTAAGCTTGTGGAGGCCTCGTCAATATTTCTATCTTTGATAAAATTCAGCAATAACCATCTTACACACGTCAGGAAAGACCATGTGTTAACATTTTGCATAGTATGTATTATCAATTTCCACTAAATATCTCTTCCTGGAAGAAACTTGGTAGAAGAGCCCACCTACCAAGTTTCAGTAAGATTTCTGTAAACTCTTCTTGCTTTGGGGCAGATAATATATAAGCCAAGAATCATTTGTTTCCTAAATCTAGTTCTCTTTCCAAATGTTCAAGGGCTTTTTGAGTTTATGACTCCAGAAATATCAACTCTCACCTGGCCAGTCCCGCCTCCTGCCTGTTTTTATCACCTCCTTCTGTAGAAAGCAGGTCTCAGGCCTAGATTTGCTTTCACTTCTTTTCTTGAGCCTTCACTGTAAAAATTCTATCCCTACTCTGCTGTGCCTAACTTTATTCATTCATTCACTCACAAATATTTACTGAGCATATATTCATTTGTTAGAGACTGTATCAGGTACCAGAAATAAAACAGTGAACAAGGTCAGACATGATTTCTTCTCTTTTTCTAATTCAGTATGAGACAACTGTCAAGTAATTCACCTATACTGGACCCACATTCTCCAATTTGTCAAAAAGTGAAATAGATGTAAAGTGCAATGTTCTTGAATTTTCTCTTAGATCAATGGCAGTTTGAGAAGAATAATACAGAAAAACATAAAAACCTACAAGACCATTTATTGTAGAAGAGGAGGAATGAAGTCAGTGTAGAAAGCAGGACAGTACTGAAATCATCAGTCTTTAAAAGCACTTTGCTGTTTATTATCATGGTTGTTGGGCAACTTTTCAAAATGGTTAAAATAATCTTTATTAGGATTCAGTTTGCAAACATCAAGTCAGTTTAACACATTTGAATTTGGAAATATAATAGGATTTCAATATAAGAAGTTCTGTGTATTGTTCTAAAATAGTTACATAACAACAGTTAAACCTTCCTGGCATCTCTCCTTGAAAATTCACATTAACAATTACCATAGTAACAGACTCTCTAAACTTTCACATGAAGTGTATGCACTTAAATATCTCGAGTATTATGAATACAAGATGATGAGTTTTGAAAGATTCTTGTTTTGGGGCTCAGTTTCTGTTGTTTGTTGTGTCATTCCAATCATTTATTAAAAACAGCCTAAATGGTATAGTCTTTAATTCCAAACATTTTGCCAAATTCCATCTAAATTTAAACCTAACTCTTAATCCTGTTAGTGTTGAATTATTTTTCTTTATCTTCCTGATCAATTAATCAGCAGTCATCTACCATATACCCAGTACTGGAGTAAGCACACCGAAGGATACAGGAGAAATAGGAATACAAAAAGTTCTACATTAAGGAGCTTAAAAATGTACATGTTAAGCTAGTACAAAATGAACCGTAAATTATGAAATACAATTTGTGAGCAATAGAAAGAAGGGGCACCCGTGAACACTGGGTAAGGCAGGCCTTGAAGTGGGCCCGTAAGTATAAAACAAATGCTTGAGGATGGCGATCTCTCATTGCTATTTCCACCTTTTCCATTTAAGACAAGGATACTAATAAGTATCCTTGTCTTAAATGGAAAAGGGCTTTCTCGCTATTCTTTCTTATATCCTATTGCTGAACCTTAATTTTGCCCATTTATTTCCAGAGTTCCACATCTTAATTATTTTCTTCCAAGCTCTGTAAAACCATGGAAAAATAATACAGACAGTGAACGCTCAGCATCTCCCAGATATTTTTTAAGGTTACACATTTATACTTGTACATTGACTGCGGCAAAGAATTTGAAAGCTTTTCTTTGAAAGTGGAGAATTCAGCAATATTTGGATAGAAATACTACTTGGACATCTCAATTTTCTTCTCTCTCTCTCTCTGTCTGTCTCTCTCTCTCTCTCTCTCAGATTAGGTTTCTTTACATGTTATCTAACATGTAAAACAGTTTTTAACTGCTACAGATGATTGGCAAGGATGACAAACCTAACCTTGAATGGGTATCAAACTTAGATTAGAGCCTGTGGTCTCTGTGAAGGACTGTAAAGGATTCTCTGCAGATTATCCAAGGGAATCTGGGATTACGCAGTGGATCATGGGGGTGCTATTTATAGGAGACCTTCTAAAAGTAACTGTAAAGGGAGGTTTTGGAATCACAGATCCCTGATTCTAGGAATAAGAACCCCTATACAAAGGAGGGTGATGTATGGCAGAAAATAAGGGGTTCCAAATATTGAAAGATGCATACCCTAAGGCACATGCCTGCTTCATCATGTCAGATTGGGTTGAACTGGCCTCATATTACAGTCCAGAATAGAGCTGTACCGTAGCATTCCATCTCTGCTTTGGGGGAAGAAGTTTGGGTTTCCAACAGATTTAGTTATAAATATGAAAAATACTAAGTTGTTTGTGCTTGTGGATGTGAAAAAACAAAAACAAAAAAAGCCAACTGTTAACACTTAAAGGCCAACTCATCCAGAGCTGGTGCATTCTCTCTGGCATCAAAAAAGATGGGCTCCTTCAGTGGCCATGGGTATAAGAGAGAGATTGGACAGCCCGGTAAACAGATAATTAGAATAAAATGTAATAGGTCCTCCAAGCAGAGCATGTCAGTGCTAATGGGAAGGGTGATTACTCTGTGAGTAGGATATGGTGAAATCTTGACTCAGGCAGTCAGTGCTGCTTGGACTAGAGTTCTCTGGGTAGAGAGGGGAGAAATAATGTGGAGGAACACTGGTAGGTCATGGCTGGATCAATATACCCACAGGGAAACTTTTGTCTTTTTAATAATTATATGGGATATAGCTAAAATTATTTTTTTGTGAAGCAATATGAGCCAGTGGCTTATTTTCTGGAAAATTCCTGTGTGGGGGGTGGGTGTGGGGGGATGTTCATATCATCCCAAGACACCACACTAGGGAAGATCAGTAAAGTTCTGTGGTTCTTTTGAAACGATAAGACAAAATATCTGCTTCATAAAATAATATACTCTCTCTATCAGCTCTGGAATTATTGAATTAAGTTGGACCATTGGGCTAAATTCCAAATAACATTTGTTTTGTCTTTGTTTCAATAAGAAATAATTAGAACAAGAGGTATGAGATATTTACAAAAAATTATGGAAAGCTGCATAGGTAAAGAAAATATCAGCAATGAAGTATTAAGTGCAGGGAAACATGCATTTGTTTTCATTATTTCAGATAAATAGGAAAGGAAACGCTAATAAGAATGGGTTTCCTTTTTAACACCTTGACAACTCCAACTGCTTTTCTTTATTGATATTAATTTACCACTAAATCAAAAATAATTTCCAAAAAATCAAATTTAAGTTAACTAAAAGCTTTTCAGTTAACATGAACAAGTCAAAGAGTACTGAAATTAAACTTGAGAAAAAAAGTAAAAAGCATAACATGGAATAAGCCAAATAAGAAAGAAATGTCATGAGACCTCCCTTTTCTTTTATAGACTCCTTCCAAGTCTGGTGCTCCGAAATTTGCTTAAACATTTTTTAACCTATTTATGTGGAACAGAAGAGTAAAATAATGAATGTAAAGTTAAAGTTTACGTTAAGGCTGAAGTTATTCTCACTGTTTGGGTAACCTGTAGAAGGAGCAGAAACCTCCCTGGGAATGTGCCCAGGTTCTGTAATAAGGGATCACTGGGTGAAAGATAATCGTGACTCCAATTTATGGTGTTGATACCATAGTTTTCTTTTTCCTTTTTTTCTTCTCATTTAGTCATGCATGCATCCTCTTTCATTCCTCTGGATCTATCATCTATTATTGCTTTATGGGTTTCTGCTATTTCTCTTACCATTCTTGATCTCACCCCACCTCCCTTACACCAATCCATATTTATCTCTTCCTTCGAAGTTTTGATTTACATTCCTGATGAGCATTTCTGACTGACCTGGGCTTCAGTCTGATCTCTACTGCTTACTACCCAGGCATGTTACTCACCTTCTCTATACAAATGGTTTGCTCCAAAAAATAAGAAAATTAAAATAAAATAAAAAGAAAGAAAATGGAGATGACAAAAGGTGGTTGGGAGCATTTGATTACTGTGTCCTTGCGTGAGTGTGCTTAGAACCATGTGGCATTTGTTCTGTGAAAAATTCTCTAAGTTTGTTATTGCACAATCTCTATTTTTCTATGCTGTATTAATCTTTGCACATTTCTTTTACTTTTCTGAGGAAAATTAAAATTCCCTGAAAGCTTACTTCATACGTAGGGAAATAGGAAATTGATAATTGACGCAAGTAATTGAATACATCAAGGACATATTCTTATGATTGGGTTAAGTTAAAAAACTAAACATGGCCAGTTTAGTGCTAATTTCTTTTTTTTTTTAAATGGCATCTGACTTCTGTAGTTTTCAGAATCCTTTATTGATATTACTTTATTAGTGATGCTAATGTATTACTGAAAGAAACCCAACTCTTCCCCTTTCTTGAGAGAGAGGACCTCTCTTCCTGCATTATTGAAAGAAAGCTCCACTGTGGCCCTGGCCTCCTGCCCTTCTCAAGTTATCCCACACTCTGAGGAATGGTCATTTTCTTCATATTGTACAAACGTATGTGCACACATGAGTATGCATGTGTGTATGTGTGTGCATATGTGTTGGGGGAAGACGGCGGGTCTGTGATCGCAGTGGTTTTGGTGGGGAATAAGAAAGAAGACTTAAAACCTCCATATCACGTAAAATTATAAATTATATATCCAACCAGAGCTACTACTAAACTATCTTTAATTCATCTCCACTTTGGGGGAAGTTAAGTCCTCTTACCTGGACTGTCATATTAGCTTCTTAACAGATTTTCCTGCTTTTAGTCTTTATTTATGTGATATGTTGTATTTCACTGAGTGGCCAGGGTTGTCTTCACAAAACAAATCTGTTCATTTCAATTCTTGTATTCAAAGCCTTCTGTGATTCCCATTTGCTCTAGGATAAAACCCACCCTTCTTAGCAGGTGATTACATGTCATCCACAATCTGCTGCCACTCAAGTTTTACAGCTGTATCCTGTATTATTCTGCCTGCTTTGCCCCCAGCCCACTCATCTAGTACTACCGCTGTATCAGACTATCATCCCAGAATGAACCTCCACGACGCCCTGCCTAGTCTTTCATCAGCGCAGAAGGCAAACATTTCCCTTCATGTTCATTTGCTAATATGTTACTCATCCCTCAAGACTGAGTGAAATGTACCCTTCTCTCATCTATTCCAGGCCAGATTTGTCATTCCCTCATCTGTGGGTTTGCAGCACTCTGTTTTTATCTGTATTATAACAATGGGGATTTTTATCCTGGATTTTATGGAAGAGTTCTGATTCCCAATAATCTATCCTGTTGTCAGACAGTTTTTCACAAGATTTAATTCTGAATGTATGCTCCTGATGATTATGGAATTTATATCATGCCTGATATGTCTAAAGTATATACAAACCTGATTTTCTACCTCCTTAGTTTTATCTTTCTGGAAAAAGGCAGTGTACAAATGAATCGTTATTGATAAACCAAATACTCTGCTTTTCCCTTCCCATCTGCCAAATGTAATCTCCTGAATGATAAGCAAAGACCAAATATCTGTCTTTCATACTGTCTCTATCTCTGTCTGTCTGTCTCTCCCTTTCTTTCTCCCCTCTCCTACTGTCCTTGACAGCCCCTAGTCCCATTCATAACTTAATAACTAGGTGTTGAATTGAAATGAATTGATCAAATAAGAGAAAAAGCCCAGCTGCTTAACTACTCCAGTGATATGTTCCTGAGGTCCATTCTTCTGGGAAGAAGCTGGATGCTTACAGAAAGGATCAGGGAAAAGTCCTGGCCTGCAAAATGCAAGTAAATGCACTAGTGCTGAGAACAGTACTCAGCCCATGGCAAAAGTTCTTTTTTATTATTTGAAGGCGGTAATTAGGCTGTCTTCTTTTGTAGGCTAAGCATCCTCATTTGACATGATTTCCAGACCCCTTGCTCTGCTCTGTGTCTTCCTGCAGATTATTTCCGACTCACTAATGTTCTCATGAGAATAAGATAACCTCATTTGGTCACAGATTTTTGGTATATGTGTCTAGTCAACCCAGAGTCTGGTGAGAACTTAGATTGGGGAAAAAAAGGTACTATCTTCTCTTCCCCTCATCAAAAGCTAATCTCTACCTAAAATTTAGCACTTCCTTCAATTACAAATGTAGGCAACAAACTGCAGTAGGATTAGCAATATTTGTGACTTTGAATCTAACAGAAACCGCATAGAATTTCATATCACATTATTGTTGTTAGAGATATTTGGAATTTTTATAAACTCATCTCTGTTTTAAAATTAATTTTTGGTATCATTCTGTCCACTGCTAGATTATATATTAATACATCACAATATTTTTAACATTTTGATAATGAATTTTAATATAATGCCCTTTATAATAGTCTGTATTTTATTCTATGCATTTAAAACCATTATTCTGAGAAAAAGTACACTTAACCATTTTGCCAAATGGCATGGAAAAGTGTAAGAACACATGGTTCTAGTGGAATTTAGAGCATATAGATAAGAATATAACATTTACTTCCATTAATGCAGCCTTAGACTGATTTCCTTTATATTTTTAATCATTATAAAATGATATATATTCATAGCTTCATATGGTTGAGGTGTTTACAAAATGCAACATTCAAGTCTCCCAACCCTACCCACTCCCCAAAGATAACCGCTGTGATTGATTGGGGTTATTTTTCCAGATATTGGCTATATATACTCATATACTTTAAAAATATATCTCTATCTCTATGTCTGTATTTACATCTATCAATATATAAATAGATAAGATATAGTTATTGTAAGGGTGGAGAATTTTTTCATTCTTCCCTTCTAGGTTGTTGGGCTAGTCTAATAATTACATTGACATAGGACAGATTAATAGGAGAAAAACAAATTTAATTTTGTACATACGGGAGTCCAATAGAAATATGAGACCCAAAGGCAATAAGGCAATTGAGGCTTATATGTCATCTTGAACTAAGGAATAGAATGGGACCTGAGGCTTCAAAGGGAGGAGGGCAGTTAACAGGATGATAAGAAGAGTGCATGTTTGATAATCAGATGTTTGCCCTGGTAGGAAGGTAAGTTATCTCTGGTAATAGCTCTTTTTCTGCACCATGCCCCTTATCTAAATTCTTAAGAATTTAAGAAAGTTAAATTAAGATTAAGTTAACAGAGAGGTAAAAGTTTTTCCTGAGTCTGCTGGGTCTTGAGTGCCTTCAGCTCAGAATAATCCACATGCTAAAGTGGCACATCTTAGGGTGGCATATTCTGTTCCCCTTCATTAAATGTATTTATAAATATATTTATTGTATATGTGTAAATATATGTATATGTGTACACTAATATATATGTTAGTATACTGTCACATACAATTTATATTATCTTATGCATACTGCTTCTGCTCTGCCTTGACTTTTATATAGCCAAGTCGTACTCTTGGCTATCATTATTCTGAATTCTTTTTCTGGAAGGTTGCCTATCTCCCCTTCATTTAGTTGTTTTTCTTGGGTTTTATCTTGTTCCTTCTTCTGGTACATAGCCCTCTGCCTTTTCATCTTGTCTATCTTTCTGTGACTGTGGTTTTTGTTCCACAGGCTGCAGGATTGTAGTTCTTCTTGCTTCTGCTGTCTGCCCTCTGGTGGATGAGGCTATCTAGGGGGCTTGTGCAAGTTTCCTGATTGGGGGAAGTGGTGGTGGGTATAGCTGGGTGTTGCTCTGGTGGGCAGATCTCAGTAAAACTTTAATCCGCTTGTCTGCTGATGGGTGTGGCTGGGTTCCCTCCCTGTTGGTTTTTTGGCCTGAGGTGACCCAACACTGGAGCCTACCCAGGCTCTTTGGTGGGGCTAATGGCGGACTCTGGGAGGGCTCACACCAAGGAGTACTTCCCAGAACTTCTGCTGCCAGTGTCCTTGTCCTTATGGTGAGTCACAGCCACCCCCCCCACCTCTGCAGGAGACCATCCAACACTAGCAGGTAGGTCTGGTTCAGTCTCCTATGGGGACACTGCTCCCTCCCCCAGGTCCCAATGCACGCACTACTTTGTGTGTGCCCTCCAAGAGTGGAGCCTCTGTTTCCCCCAGTCCTGTCGAAGTCCTGCAATCAAATCCTGCTAGCCTTCAAAGTCTGATTCTCTAGGAATTCCTTCTCCCATTGCCAGGCCCCCAGGTTCGGAAGCCTGACATGGGGCCCAGAACCTTCACTCCTGTGGGTGGACTTCTGTGGTATAAGTGTTCTCCAGTTTGTGAGTCACCCACCCAGCAGTTATGGGATTTGATTTTATTGTGATTGCGCCCCTCCTGCCATCTCATTGTGGCTTCTCCTTTGTCTTTGGGTGTGGGGTATCTTTTTTGGTGAGTTCCAGTGTCTTCTTTTTTTTTTTTTTTTTTTTTTTGTGGTACACAGGCCTCTCACTGCTGTGGCCTCTCCCATTGTGGAGCACAGGCTCCGGAAGCGCAGGCTCAGCGGCCATGGCCCACGGGCCCAGCCGCTCCGCAGCATGCGGGATCCTCCCGGACCGGGGCACGAACCCATGTCCCCTGCACCGGCAGGCGGACTCCCAACCACTGCGCCACCAGGGAAGCCCCCAGTGTCTCCATTTTGATGATTGTTCAGTGAAGCCAATTTTATTATCACTGAAATATCCAGGAATAATCCAAACCAGATTTTCTTTGTGCTGGAGCATAATCAACAAAACTGAGGCTTTTGGCAGGTCTATGGTACTTTTTACAGTGTTCCTCCTGAGTTCTGCTGATTCCCACATCTACAGAACTCCCAGCAAGGGCACAGGAAAATCCTGGCTTACTGGAGCAGAGGTGTTGATTGTGATACATCCTATAGTTTTTCAATTCTGACTAGATCTTTCCTCTCTGTAGAGCAAGAGGTATAGTACTCTTTTAATTTTCAAAAGGCTTTTGGTTATTATATTCAATACAAAGATCTCACTGTGACAGCTAATATGCTGGTGATGTTAATGGCACTGGAGGTGATGGGAAAATAAAAATCACTTCTAAGTAACCAGCAGGCAAAGCTAATATACACTGGTCTGGCCCTGTAGGTTATTCATACCCAGAGTTTGTCTTGATTGGTGAATTATTCTGATAGTTCAGTGCCCATTTTACCTTTAACCTTCTAGATATCACTGCTATCTGACTAAAGTTAGTTTCTGTTAAGGTAACCGGGTCCCCTTTCATCCCTGAAGCTTGATGCCTTAGCATAAAGCAAAATAACATTGAGACTCTTGGACTAGAAGAATCACGGGGAATGACATTAATGTATGGGTTACCTATGCCATGAAAGTCCAGCAATGCCATGTTTCAAGTTTTACTCAGAGAAGGAACCATTTACAGTAATTCTGTTCACACCAGAATAACTTTTCCAAGTTTGTCTTAGATCTTGCCCTGCTCAAATGAACAGTTTCAAAAGAGGCAGTATGTGACTACAACTTTTCACTTCTGTTTGAGTAATCTTTATTCTACCTTCTTCCTGAGTCATCTTAGTCTTCTACTATCTTCATTATTTCTTAAATATTGATCTATACACCTTGTATTAGACACATCTTGATACTTATATCTCTCTTTCATGTTCATTACCAGTAGATTGTTAGGCAAATATTCGAGGTTGCATAGAATGGATACATTTCCTTGGCAAACATGTGAAGTCAAGAGATTATCAACAAGTTGACAAAGAAATACAGGTTGGAGAGGGAATGATAAATTAATTCTAGACCAGTTATGATTCCAGACTGTGGTATATAAGTTGTAAGGCAAGAATATTCTCCCATTTCCACTGAAGCCATACAAAGTTTTTACCACTAAAGAGTTTTCTTTCTCTTCTCTCTTCCTCAGAGATCTGCAGTGTTTCTGTTCTCTTTTACTCACTTAAGAACTTAGTCTTCCACAATATGTATTCAGATAAAATAATCAGGCAGAGCTGATTTCTGTGTATTATCTTTTATTTATTTGTCTTTTCATATTAAACTAACTTTCACACAAGTTGGATGAAGCAATCTCTCTCCAGTTGAAGTTAGAAAAGGATAGCATGTCTTCAAAAATTGTTTAGCATAGTGAAATCAAAAAAGATTAACTTTGTCTAAGAGATAGAACGGGTGATAGAAATTTTCTGTGCATGGGAAAATTGCTGCTTTTAAAATTATAGTTTGAAATCATCCAAGTAGTGAAAAAAATATTTAAACCCAACATACAGGATTATAGAAATACTCTTTGAGGCCTGATGCTTGCTTTGTGATTAAAGAAATGATGCATCTCAGTGTTCTTTGTGCATCGTGAAAATTAATGTACTTTTAATTTTTTCCAGCTGTTAATTCTAGAATCAGTAGAATCCATTTATAGCAGAAAAAGTTTTCAATCAATTAATATTTATTTAAAACTATTGAGGCCCAATATTATAGGTAAACTGCAGTAAGAAAAATAAAAAGTATGTAAATCATTCTTGATACCCTTTGAGAGTTAACTTGTGATCCAGTGTGAAGAAATCAAGCATATGCATTTGTCAGACACCTGGAAATGGTGTGTGATAATTGCTAAATAGGTAATATTAAAAACACTATAAGTAGAGAGAGAGAGAGAGAGAGAGAGAAAGAAAGAAGTTCCTCCAGGTGTTAACTCAGAATAGGAGCCACATGAGCTGGGTCTTAAACAATGGAGAAAATTTCAGCAGGGCAGGCTAGAAGAGAGTTAGGACATGGGTCTGAAGCTGGCACAGAGAACATGTTACAAGTAGAAATGGAAAAGTGTACTGAATATTTGAGAAATAGCAAGCAGAACTATTTTACCATGCAGGAAGACTGATGGAGGATGGCGGTTTTCAAAGTTTTTAACCTCAAATCACCCTTTCTTAAAAGAATTTGCATATGGAAATCCTGATATTAAATTTTAAAAAACATAAAATAAACTGCTCTGACTGAAACAAAGAAACTCAGGAAGTCACCTTTTGGGGAAGCAAATGGAAGTTCTTGATATCAGTGTGGATTTATTAAAAATACCCTGTATCTCTTATTATCTCTCTGCAATTTGACTCCTGCTGGACTGACTCTAATCTGGATTCCTGGCTCATAGACTTCTGATTCCCACTCTTGTTCTAGATTTCTATTAATATTAGTAGATTTCTATTTCTAGATTTTTAGCACCTGGACCCCTGATTCTGATCTCCTCTATCCAGTTCCTGGGCTGTAGGTCTATTTACCTAGTCCCTAGGTCTCTCTACCTGATTCTCTTCCACCGTTTGTTCTGATGTTGCTTTTTCCTCTCCATAGCTTTATCCAATTGTATATAACCACTTTAGCAAAGAAAACCCACCCATTTTAAGAATAGTGTCATAATATAAGTAATAGGTAGTAAGAAAGGGATTGAGGAGACCTTGGTGGGAACAGAAAAGAAAGGGCTTTTGCTTTATATTAGAGAATCAAATAGCACTTGTGATGAATTAGATAGAGAGTATAGGTATAGGTAGAGATAGAGAGTATAGGTAGTATAGGATGGATTAAGCATAGAGAGTGAAAGAGCTGGGACAAATATGAACTCCAGGTTTGGACAAAATAGGAAAAGAATGTGCCATAATAAAATAAGTCTTAATAACTACTAATATGCATGTAGCCTTCATATTCTACAAAGCATATTCTTTTGTGTTCTCTCATTCATCCTCATAGCAAACTTGTTAGGAAGATTTTATATTCTTGTGCTACAGAAAAAAGAAAAGAGATCAAGTGCTTTGCTCAAGGTCATACTACAAGTTAGTTCAGACTACAAATTTCACATTTATCTTGACTATAGACCTGTTCTTTAATTCGTGGTAAACACACCTTATACTGTACAAAGCAATAAAGGTATCTTGCATTTGTTTTTTTACTGGGTCCTATGAAGAGGGCCACATTTACAGTGTGGCAGTTAGTCACATTTAACACAGGGTTAGGAAATGCATGGTATTCATGTCACGTAGCTTTTTCTGTACTAGTGAAAGACATCATTAATCAGTCTTCCTAGTCTTTCCTGCTGAGCCCGGATGCTGCCTCACAGTCTTTCTCAATATGTTACTCTAGGCAACCACTACTAATAAATCAGAGTTGTCTGGAAGTTGAAACTCGTTTGCCATTCTGGTACTAAAATCTTGAAATGACGTGTATGGTCTGGTACAAAACTCAATAAAATGACATGCCTTAGTTTCCAGTCCCTCAGGATAACCCCTTCCTGTTTCCACATCTGAGTCTACTATGTGGGCTTATATCTTGATCCCTGGGACTAAGCCCCTGCTTTTCACCCAATGTCTAAAAACAGATGGTCTATCTTGTTCCCCACTTCTGAAGTTCTGTTTCATAAGCCAGTTGCTCCAGGCTAGGGTCTTGTCATGAGTTCTCCCCTATAGTCTGAGAGACTAGAGTCCACTTCCTCTTGTCCACTTTTTATGATGGGATTTCTGTATCACTTAACTGTTACTATGAAACAAACCATCCCCAAACTTTATAGTCTTGAGAGAATAAGAAGTATTGACCTTTTGTATAAATCTACAGTTTTGTAAGGTTTTTCAGGAATGGCTCCTCTGTGCTCCATGTGGTGTCAGCTGTTTTGTTATGCTTTTTTCCTGATTGCCTGTTAAGTTCAGAGTTTTAATTTCATAGCTTAATGAAGAATGGTCATACCCTGAAGTCAATACCTGCACCTTTCACTTCAGTCTCAGCTTGTTCATGCACATAGCTGAAAACATTTGCAAGGTATGGCCTAAGAAATGCTAGAAGGCCTTTAAAAAATAACAAAGAAATATTTATAGGTATTGAAGGGAGCAGAATTTGCCACCCCAACATATGCCTCTTTGTCATAAGGATTATTTTAAGCTGATTATTTTTAAAAGCAACACACTCGGAAGAAGCTCTGAAAGCTGAGAAGTTACTGTTTTTGTAAGAGACATTTAGTTATAAGGGAAATCTCTGCTTGTAAGGGTGTCTCTCTCTCTGTACCAGGAAGAGAGGGAGGACTCTCATTAGATAGAAATTCTTATCAATGAAGAAGGTGCTGACTTGGATCTGCATAACAGCATGCTTTTTCACTGTGCTTTTCCTGGCAACCTCCCATAACTGGCCTCCCCCATCCCTAGTCTTTCTTTTGTCTTTAGCTGGAGATGGTTTTTAAGGTGGTGGCTTGGGCCACTTTGGGGAGTTGCTCAGTTTTGCTGGATATCTCTCATGTATACAGGAGGTATACATGTTATTAAACTTCTGTTTGTTTCTCTCCTGCTAATATTTATATTCTTAGGAGTCTCAGCCAAGAACTTAGAAGGGTAGAGGGAAAATTATTTTCTCTGCCCTACAGAATTAAGCTTCATCTTGCACACTGAGGATTCACTTTCAAGATGGATCATTCACATGGCAGGCACTCTGATGCTGTCTTCGGCAACTAATTCAGGAAGATGGTCTGAGGTCTTTAGTTTCTCTCTACATGATTCTCTCCAGGGCTGCTTAGGCTTACTCACAGCGTGGTGGGAGGCTTCCAAAATCAAATATGCCAAGAGTACACGACACTCTTTGGATCCAGTCTCAGAACCACTTGAGCCATAATCTGTTGGTCAAAGCAGTCACAGGGGCCCACACAGGTTCAGGAGATGGGACTTAGTCTCTACCTCTTGACGGAGAGTAACAAGAGTTTTAGAAGAACTAGATATCTGGAGATACTGCTGTGTTAATCTTTGGAAAATGCAGTCTGTTGCACTCTATTGTCTTTGCCTGTTTAGTCACTGTCACATTACTTTGCCCACCTTTTGAGATGTTGATCTCCTGCATGCTGCCATATCTCCCAGCACCTTATTCCTACTTCTCCACTTATTGGTCCACTATTATTGTTTATAATGTTGCTGCTGTAATATATCCTTTTATATATAATTTATTCTACTGCCAACATTTAGCACACACCCAGAAGGTCTTTTCTGAACTTGAAGATCAGCTATCCCATCACCAAGAAAACCTCAGAAAGTGAGTTGATTGAGAGAAAAAAAGCATGTTTTTGGGGGCTGAATGGACCTGGTTTCAAATCCCAGCTTAATAAATGAACTCTGGGAAGCTTACCTCTTTTAGCCTCAACTTACTTTTCTATCAAATGAGTATAATACAATTTTCATCTCATAATTGTTGTGAGAGCTAAATATGTGACTGTTAATTAAATATACTACCCCAGTAATGGGTTTATTGAGTAGTCTGCAAGCTGTGGGGGTATTAATATATAAAAGTTTATTATTTATTCAATTATTACTTTGACCCATACTCTGTTTTTACCTGTTCTTTTCTGTACTCAATGTCATTGCTGACCTTTTTTCCCATTTCTTGTATTTCTGGTTACTTTAAATCATGACAGTTTCATTACAGCTAAAACTTCCTTCTTGTGCCCAATTTAACATCTCCTCCTCCCCACAGTGCAGGTCAGATTTTTATCTTGGGTGACGTGGAGCGGTGAGAGGGTCTGTCCTGTCTGCTCTTTGACCCTGCCTCCCACTCATCACCACGGAGTAGAGCATTGGGGTGCTGAGCTTGGTTGAGTGTGGTTTGGCTGTGAGGTTCTCCTCCCTCCCTCTTTTCTGGGTCTGGCTTCAGTGAGGCTGGGAGACATAGGACCTTGGGAGATAAGAAGAAGAAGGGTCTGGCACCTGTGAGTCATTTGGAAGCATCTCTGGCCTTGCTCCGGACAGGCTGGCTTTGTCTGATGCTGTGGTCCCAGCTGATGGTGGGCTCGATTGTGGAGGAGAGAGTGGGCAGCTTCACCCTGGCTCCCCATCAGTGAGGAGCCCCTGAGAGAGGGGCAGCATTGCCCCAGCCCTATGACAGTCTGCCCAGCCCTCTAATGGCTGTCACCTTGACTTTCCATTGATCACCTGGAGAGCCCCAAACTGTTGCTCTTCCCTCTACCCTGTTTGCTTCTTCATGTAGAACCAGAAGAACTACTAAGGGGGTCATGGAACACAGTGGAAATGCCCTCCCATCCTTTGCCAGTACCTTACACCACTCTCTCTCTTTATCCGTCGTCTTAGCCCATGTCTCTCTTTCCTCTGTTGTGTGGGCTGCCAGAGCAAGCGTAGCCACTTCAGTAATGGTTGAGAAGCCAGCACCAGGCTTATTGTTCCCAAACTCCAGGCATACACATTAGGCTTTCCCAGGCCCTCTTTCACAATGGTCTGCTTTAATGGCAACACTGAGGTGGGCCCAGAGCAGCTATAGCTGGAGGCATATAGCTCCAAGACTCAGGTTTTCAACTGCTTTTTTGCTTTGTTGTTGTTGTTGTTTTGTTTTTCAAACTACACTGATCTGTATGGGTGAACCCCTATGAACCTTCTCCATCACTTGGGAAGTGCCCTTGGTGGGGTGGGCATCCCATCAGGAAGAATGTTCTTACAATTTCCCCTGCTTATTTGTTTTTATAATCTTTCAGCTCGCCCTTTGTGCATTCCTTTATTCCCTATTCCTCACAGGCAGAAAGTCCCAGGAAACAAAGAAGCACAGTTTCAGCAGACTTTCGTAAGAGCAATAGCATTTTGTCTGAGCCTAACAAGAACTGAATATGATTGGTGGCCTCTCCAAAGTGTGCCCCTAGTCAGTGCACCTCGTGTGATGCTCACTCTGAATAGCAGGGCTATCTCTATGTAACCAACCTGCTGTTATGGGGATTTATTTATTTTTCCCAACAACACATGTAAATCATTGCCTGCTCCTATTTAAGTTAGATACTAACAGCTTCATTAGCGATTCTGGGCATATTAAAATACTAGCTGTGAAAACAGCAATGAAGGAGGCTGTGCATTGTTAATCCTTCCTGTGACAGAACCATCAAAAAGCAAGCCTTGGTGGCTCGCTTATGAAGATGGTGTTTCCTCCATCTCTTACCAAACATGTGAGTGGGTACAGGGTGCCCTTCCTGGCAAGCCTGTAAGCTGTCAGAGCTCTGATGGCTGCTATTTTTGTGGTAAACTGATTATTGGCCTTCACTGAATATTCACAGCTCTATTAACCAAGACCCCCACTGTTTCTCAGGGAATAAAAACTGGGTGGAATTCCAACTTTCTCTGCCCACTGTGTGCCTTAACAATGGCCCCAGGACTGCTATTTTCAACTGAATCTGGAATGAGAGATCAATTATATTCTCCTGTTTATATTTGCCAGTTATATTTGCCAGTTTTTTTTTGCAAATCATTTTTAAAGTGGTCCACCCTCAATTTTTAAATCATCGGTGCTGTGGATCTATATAAATGGACTGCATCATTCCAAGTGGAACTGAAATCTGTTTCACATCCTTCTGACCTTGACTGGTGCATTATAGAAGTCATCGGCTGGGACTGGATGACATGGTGCTTTTTAAGCCGTTCTGTTGATTGCATCTTCTTCACCACCTATAATGGAAATTTAGAATGTTGTATTCAGATGGCCTGAGGTTTCTAATGTCATTTTCATCTCTTTTCTTCCCTGTTGAAAGTTCTCTAAAGGGTCCCTAACTGCCTTGCTGAGTATGGCACACAAGGCCTTCCATGGTCTTGCACTTAGACCGTTTTTTTCCCATTTATTCTGTAGCACATGTTGCTCCATAAGCTAGGATCATCTTATGCCAATATCCTAGAATGCCCAGGCAATATGCATTTTGGTTCTATATTACTTGCTGGTTTGACTGTTTCTGAATGTTTCATGAGATTTAGCCTTGCCTTAACTTTATATCCCTAGGTAGAATGACAGGGATAAATCAGTGTCAACCTGATCCCATATATGAATAACCCCAGAAGGAAACTAGAATTAATTTATTGAATGCAGGAAATGACCATTTGATTCAGAGGGTGAGGGATTTTGAAGAGTAGGGGTAGATGTGGAGAAGCAAATCCTATATGTATGTCCTTCTCCTATTTGGTAAGAGGGGAGCTTACCAAGAGCAGAAAGGCAATACATCAGATATATGGGTTTCTGCAGTCCTGGAGGCTGCTATGATGGGACTTCCAACACTTCCAAGGAAGCTATGGAATTGGGCTCTTGACTTTAAGGTCAGCACTGGGGCAATAGATTTCTCTTTCTCCTGCCTACTCTTCTCACCTCCATCTTTCCTAAATTTCTCCTCTATGATACTTGTTTTGATCTTCATACTGGGGCAGTGATCACATTGAAGGGAGAAATTGCTAGTTGACTTTAATTCCAGTTGGAGTATAGTATGAGTTTGTCTTTGACTTGAGGGTTTTCATTATGGTTGGACCTTGACTGGCCCATAGCAACATATGGCCACCATAATATGTGTCAACTCTATTTTCTTAGTTTTTCTTTTCTCCACCACTCAAATGCCAGAAATCATGTCTTTATTTTGTTTGCTCCATCTTACTTTTCCCACTTCATTTAAAGTTTACTCACTCCATTCATTCCTCAAACATTTCAAAACCCTTACTCTATGCAGGAAATTTTCTGATCGTTGTTGGTGATATGATGAAAAAGACATAACACCATTCTCAATGGCAGTTTACACTTCCTGTGCTCTTCAGTATAGTAGCCACTAGCCACATGTGGCTATTTAAATGAAAATTAATTAAAATAAAATTGAATTTCTCAGTCACACGAGTCACATTTTAACTGCTCAGTGGCCACATGTGGCTTGTATCTGCTGTAAAGAACAATATAGCAATAGAACATTCCCATGATCACAGAAAGGACTGTTGGACAGTGCTGGTAGACTCTAGTGGAAAAAAAATCCTGTTAACCTGTTGTCTTTTATTGAGCACATATTACATGTCAAGTACTAAGCTAAGTATTATGCACACATTTTTCATTTTATCTTGTCAATATCCTGACAAGGTGGGGGTCAGTATCTCCTTTCTGCACAAGAGAAAGATAAGGCATAAAGGATTTAAGGGACTATAAGAAGCAATATGCTGTACAAAATCTTTAATGTTCATTGAATAAGTGGATTTAGTCATTTAGATATCATAGTTGAGGCAATGGATGAACCTCATAATCAGAGCTAGATTAAGAGATATCCAGAATATTGATCTATAAGTAGATTTAACATCTGAACCCCCAAATTTGATACCAGTTTATTTAGGCCCCACATATGAATCCTCACATAATGGCCAATTAGTACCCAGTCCTATAGAAGATGATAGTAGCTTCAAGAGAAACAAAACAAAACAAAAATTCTCACAGATACAGACTCTGTGCCCACTAAATAAATCTTGAACAAGTATCTGAAGAATATGACTTTGAAGAACTATTGAGTTATTAACCTGCTCAGAGTACTCATAGGTCTTGGTCTAGGGAAAAATGGCTTTTAGGATCTGGTATATTTGATAATTTAGTAGCTCAGTGATGTAATTAAGCAATCCCATGCTCATATTGATTCTCTCATTTAGAAAATGCTTTCTCATGACCTATTCTGTCACAGGCCTATGGCTCAGTAATAGAAATACAAAGTTGAAGAAAGTGTCCTTCTCCCAAGGAGCTTGCAAAATAGTGAAGAACATACAACATTACAATATAAGTGTTTGCCCACTGTACTCTGGTAGACACTCTAGGATACAGAATAAGCAGACCTGATCTCAAGGAAACTTCTGGCAATTAGGAGAGGGGAAATTCACAGAAATAAATATAACACAATTTAGAATTTGGAACATGCAACAGTAATAGGATATACAAATGTGCCATATTGAATGTTATACAGTGAAACACTTTTTATAAATGTTGTAGATGAACAAAAGAAGAGACATAGCTGCCAGTTTCGGAGGGAAGGAAGTAGAGGGGTAGATGGGCATTAGGGAAGACTTGACATAAGTAGTGGGAGTTAAGCTGACCTTCAAGACTCCAGAGAATTGGATGAAAGGATATCCCAGGAGAAGATTAGCAAGGGTAAGGGTGAAGAGCTCTGGAAGTGCAGGGCGTCTCCTCAGGATGGTGAAGTGTCTGCTGTGGTCACACCCTGGTTACACAAGGGAAGCACTGATGGGTCAGGCTGAGGACAGATGGCTGAGGACCTTAAATTTGGCTATGCTGAGGGATTTGGGGCTCTTCAAAGGACGATGAGTGTGTCCATGCTGTAGAGATCAGTCAAAATGAAGAACTCTCATCTGAAAACCTTCAGCAGGTAGCAAAAAATGAATATTTATGTATTTGTTTAGACAATAGCTGTTTTAGTTTTCTCATTTGACTTCTTCAAGATTGAATATATATTCATTCTTTTTCATATTCTCTTCTCATATAGGTCATCACAGAATATTTAGTAGAGTTCCCTGTGCTATAAAATCAACAACAACAACAACAAAGATTGAATATGGCTCATGTTGAGGAAAACAAACAAAGGCACTCTGAAATTGACAAGAGTGTTTTTCAGCTTTAATATTCTTTAGTTTGTTAATAGTTCCCACCCTGTGAATAATGCAGAAGCTGCATCCTTTCTGCATTGCCACTCAAAGTGCAAATTAGGAAGTTCACCTCCTTAAGGCTTGAGCTTGATAACTGACAGGTACAGATTCCCAGGGGCAGCAGTTAACTTCCTGTAAACTGAATGAGTTGATGCCTCTGGAAGGGAAAATTAATATGGTAGGTGAATTAAATTCCCTTTGCTCTAAAGAAAGCATTTTACTTAGCTGTCTACTACCCTCCAGGATCTGTGCTTTAGAAATGTCTGGTGCACAGCATGTCACTTCTGCTTCCAGATCAGCCACCTAACACTCTGAGCATTGACTCAGACCCTACTAATAAACTACATGTATGATTGGCAGAATGAGAGAATGTGATTCACACACACCAGGGCTCACTCCCAACCTGGAGAGAGTCTGAGTTCAATCATTAAGTTTTAAAAGTATGAGGATTACCACCTAGACAGTCCTTCTGTGGTCTCAAGGGTCTTGCAGCTCACCTTGAGCTATGGGCACATAACCCTCTTTCTCCATCCTACTATTTTTCCAATCCTTATAAGAAAAGGATGAATAGAAGTGTGAAACATATTAAAAGAGAAGTAGAGCTGGGCATCTAAATGTAGTGTTTGCGAGTCAACTTTTGAGAATGTTATGTAAAATGGCAAACCAAGAAATAGAAATCCAAAGTCTGAACATATTCAGTCCCTTACTCATTATGTCTGGCCTGAAGCCTTCCCATCTTCTTCCTAATATATTCTCCTCCTTTGGGAAAACTGTTCCTCCTCCTTTTCAGTTTTTATGTTCCAATGGGGGCAACGAATACTAGGGTCCAACTCCTTGACCACAGTTAATGATTCTGTAATGGACGTGTGATCCTAGACTGAGCAATCCAGGTCTTTCCTTGAGATGTTTCAAGCCAAGTATAAGAAGACAAGAGTAACCATTGCTTTCTAGTATTGAAACTTTGAAAAGTGAGCCCTGGGCTCAGCTAGTGGTCATATTTCTACCATACGGAGAAAGTTGGAGAAGAAAGTGCTAAGTAGCAAGAAGTGTAGATGAAGTATGCAAAGAGAAAGTTCTGGGGGCATTCAGATGTCTGTGTGATTGTCCCTGCAAGCTAAATCTCTGTGCCTGCCAAGATCACATGTAAT
Organism: Mesoplodon mirus; assembly: GCF_964341445.2. Taxonomy (NCBI): domain Eukaryota; kingdom Metazoa; phylum Chordata; class Mammalia; order Artiodactyla; family Ziphiidae; genus Mesoplodon; species Mesoplodon mirus. Next base: position 50,027,337 of record NC_138976.1, read on the forward strand.
AGCCCAGTATCCAACCAAGCACTTTTTATTTCTTCCTAAATTATTTAAGATATCTTACTATTACTTGCAACCAAAGCATTCTTTATTAATACAAAAGAATGAGTATACCTGACCTCACTTCTTTTTTTTTTTTTAATCTTAAATTGAATCCTTGCATGACTCAGAAATTATTGGGCTCTATAGTGAGGTTTTCTTCTTTTTTAAACACCTTTTACTGGTGGTAACTTTCCATTTCTTATGTTTAGTGTTCTTTAATGCTTTTGCAAAACTTGTCAATCTGTTAAATTCCCAAACCTGTAAAATCCACATGGTAGATAAGGTATGATTTTCTTTCTTGCTTTCTCACATTCACAGACAAATTTCTAAAGAATGTTGCCTGTGAGTGCAATACATTCATAAGCCCTGGGATCTAATAGCCCAATGAAACCTCACTGTGGGATAGAAAAAAATTTTTCTTAAATGCTTCTTTGGTTACTTTTCATCATTTTCCATGTCTTACTCTCTTTTATTAATTATATTATAGCTGATTCACAATGTTATTAATTTTTGTATTTAAAATCAGCTCAAGGGTTATTTATTTTTTCTGAGTAAAGCAGGTGTCTAATTCATTTTTACAAGGTATTGATTGTGTCTGAGTTCTTTATTAAATCACCTCTCTTTCTTCGCATTTGTTCTTAGCAGTTACCAGGCAACTCATATGATACTTGGCAAAAATAATCTGAGAGGATTTTTTTTAGAATAAAATTAGTGAAGGCATAGACCCCTTCTAATGATGGATATTACAGTTGTTCAGATGTAAAATTAGCCACTATGAATGAGGATTATTATTTAATGTTATACTAAATGGGATTTTCTGTCCAATTGTAACCTGGGTCTCCCACCTACAGTTTGCCTAATTTGCAAAGAATAGTTTAATTCCTGATTTGAAAAGAAAATGAGGTTGACAAAAATAATAATAATAATAAGGACTGTTTTACTGAGTTGAAAAAGATGAGTGATGATAAATGAATTTGCCCAAGTATTTTCTCTCTGATTCAGACTGCTGCCCATGGCAAAATGGCTCAGGGAAAAGCAATTTTTTTCATTTCATATTTTCTATTGAGAAACAATCGGCAAGACCAAGGTGGGGATTCAGTTTACTCTGGTTTCTTTTAGAGGCAACTCCATGTAAGATACATTCTGATAATGTAATTAATATGCTATTGAACCTTTCTCAGCAAGTCCTGTAGAAGAACGCTGCAAGTATTAATGAGAAGGCCAGATGAGATAAAGTATGTGAAAGTGCTTTTGACACTATAGTCCAGGTTTAGATTGTTGTTGTATTGGTGCTGGTGATGGTGGTAATTGTTACTTAAAGTCAAGAAGGAATCTGGTATGGGATCTTTCTGAGAATGACTTCTGTCTCCTACACCTTATTCTAGGTTTGATTATTAGGTTTAACCAATGAAAACATGTATGTGGATTGGAAGAGACAAGTCACGTTTTTCAGTTAATGGACATCCTCATTTGGAAGCCAGATGAATTAGGAAGATAATGCTGTTCTATTAATATGGCAGCCTCTCTATCTCTGCTCTAAACCCCATTTCCTCTGCCTTAATTTTAAACTATGTTCATTCTCTTTCATTTTTTCTATGTAATAAATTTCTCTCTGTTAGCCAAAACTTTTCCTTGAGTATATAAAGCTGTCCAAATCGATTCTATCTTAAAAATAAAAAATATAGGGCTTCCCTGGTGGCACAGTGGTTGAGAGTCCGCCTGCCGATGCAGGGGACATGGGTTCGTGCCCCGGTCTCGGAGGATCCCACATGCCACGGAGCGGCTGGGCCCGTGGGCCATGGCCGCTGAGCCTGCGCGTCCAGAGCCTGTGCTCTGCAATGGAGAGGCCACAATAGTGAGATGCCCGGTAACCACACACACACACACACACACAAAAAAAAAAAAAAATATATATATATATATATATATATATGTATGTATGTATGTATATACACATACACAATTGCTTTTAAGTTATTTGTCCCTAACAAGGATGTCCCCATGGCTCACCTTCCTTTTATAACTGAATTTCTTACTGTGTGATGGGCCTTCACTTATTCCTCAATTAATTGTTATTTAGTTTCTCCTCCCTCCAGAAACTGAAGTTGCTCTAGGAACTGAAGTTGCTGGTTCAGTTGATTTGACCTCTCTACAGAATTTGAAGCTATTGACAATTAGGTCCTTTTCAAAGTTCCTCTTCAGTTTCTGATTTCATCATTTGATCCTGCCTTCCCTACAGCTTCTTTGAGTGGTTTTTAAGGGAACTTTCTAATCAAGTTATTGTTTAAATATCAGCATTGTTCAGGAGTGTTGTCTAGGCCCCCTTACCACCTCACTGTCTATTCTCCCTGAGTGTGTGTGTGAAAGAGAAGAGGGAGGGGGAGAGAGAGAGGGAGGCTTCACCCCGCATTTCTTTCGTTAGCTCCAGAGCTACTCAGTCACACTCCTTTGAACTTCTCAGTATGTACAACCTGAAAACACCTAAAATTTAAAACGCTCCAAATGAGCTCATTCCCCTAACACATTTTCACATTCTCCTTAATTCCCCTTTTCACTGAATAGCATGGTTTTTCACATAATTTCCCAGACCACAATTCTGACTTTATTCTTGATTCCTCTCTCACTTTCTATCCCTAGAACAATTGTCCATGAAACTGGAATATCTGCCTCATAAATATTTTTTAAAATCTGTCTTCTCCTCTTCAACCCTATTGTCTCTGCCATAACATATTTATAATGTCTTTCTTGATCAGTTAATCACATATTCCTTCAAAGGCCAACCTTATGCTGTCATGACCCTTCCTTCTTATATTTGTTTGAATAAAGGCAAAGTAAGATGAAGGAGAAAATTGAGCATTTTTCATAATAGCATGTAGATTATTTTAAGAAATCATATTATATGAAAACAAATAAACATAGCTGGGAGTTCAAGAGGGAATGCATGTGATTTTCCTAGTGAAATATCAGCAAGTGAATGTATTTGAGTAGGAATACTAAAAAAACATTCTTTTTCAGTCATGTGGAGTGAGGGAATATTTCTATATCCATCTGGTTCTTCTGAACTTAGTTATGGTTCATATATTCACCAAATCCAAGGAATCTAAAAAATCCTACTACAGCAAGGCCTGACTTTTAAATGTGATCATCTAACTGTTCTAGTTTACAGAAGTGGAACGAACTTCCATCTGTTGCCTCCTTGAATAGTTCTGCATTTCTTTCTCCTGCCAGAATTAATTATGAATGCTTGAGATTCTTGGTACCTGGCTTAGAAGACAAAAGTTTCAGTATTCGACCCCACCTTCTCCCTGACCCAGAATACTTTAGTAGTTATAAGTGCATTTAACATTAGAGAGTTCTGAAAATTTTCTGGTTAATTCAAAACACTTGAGAGACAAAATCCTGCTACTCATTGGTGTAAACTCTGCTCATCTAAGGATTTTTAGCTTGTTGACTAAGCATGATAGGGTAGTAATTCCTATATTAGCAACATGCATGTGTATGCACATAGACAATTACTGTCATGACAAATGGAATTTAAAGACAGGGACAGGTCAATACCAGGAAAAAATTGAGGCCAATATACCAGACATAATGGCATGCTTTATGTTTCCTCTGTGTGTATTAAAAAAGAAGAAGAAAAAAGGTTGTCCTTGATTAAATCAGAGGTTTATTCAGTGTAGACACTAACTCTTTAGGAACATTGTTTGCAAAGTACTAGGGGTCGAAAACAAAATACAGTAGATTGAGAAATGAATAGAGGACAAAGAAGGTAGAGACAGTGAGAGCAAACTCTTTTAAGAAACCTGGAAATTAAAAAACAAAAAACCCCAGAGGACTGGGAGCTTTTATTGATTAAAAATAAAAATACATTCTTGCACAAAAAATGGAAATACCTTCTAAAGACACGATAATAAACTTTTCATTATTAAGAGCTAATTTTTAAAATGTTTTTCTTTTATCTATAATGGCTGCCTTGCTGAAGCCATATCTATGTATATGTGTACAGGTCCTGTATATCCACACCAAGAATTTCCCCCTTTGAGAACTAGACTATAACATACTACATTATGTAGAAAATCTCAGTCCTGCTGTATCTCAAGTAGGAGAAATTTCTTTTTAAGGATCTAATATCCTCATGAAATAACAGATATGCCTTGAACATTTCCAGAAGACGTTCATTTCCTGAAGGCAGGGCCCAAATCCATAATTCATTTGCTTTGTCTTCTGTATCTGAGTGAAGTGATGTGCATATAGAACTTGAGGTGGAGGTAGGGGGAGTTAAAAAAGGAGGGAAAATGTGTCCAGTGTCCCTTTCTGGCTCCGTTTTTGTGCTATTTACACATGAGGGTATTGTTAGTCTCCCAAACCAAGAGGACTCAGAACTTCTGAAGATTTCTCATTTAATGTTCTCCTTTAATTCATTAAAAAGGGTAGTAAGAGTCTTTCATTTTTGTAACACATTTTGGTTACAAATATTTTTATTCCAATCATCTCACATGAGCAAACAGACTGTGATTTAAGTGACTAGACTAAAATCAAATATTAATAATTAGTGAACTCCGGATTGGGCCTTTCTGCAGAAGCCCAGTCACATGTTTTCTTCTATCACAACATGGCTTGACCATTGAGTATATGCCATAGGAAGTAACTGTGATGTTGTCCAGCTGGTTTAGGTTGTTTTCTTTGTTATAGTCTCATGGTGAGAAGATAGATTTCCACAGCAGATAAGGTAGACATCAAAGGAGAGAGGAGAAAATACAAGCTGAGGAGATCCACTGCACACAGTGTCCAAGTGTGGTTGAGGAGAGTTGACACATAGGAATGGCACCTTACTAATGAGAGTTATCTACTGACCCAACTTGGCTTCATCCAGGACCCACAAACTACCGGATGATTTCCTGTGACTTAACAGCAGCAGGTTCATGAGTTGGTATCAGCTCTTCTTATGATGCCCCACTTCCTGGGCTGCAATAGCAAACAGTTTTGCCTGAACGCTGACTTTTGTATTCTCCTCATGGTTTGCTTAAAGCATTATCTGCTGGTGCTAATTTTGACTGTATTTTAGCTTCCCTTCTGTTTGTCTGAAATTCTGACAGAACTCTCTAGTGTTGATTTGAGATCTCTGCCCCATTATTTCACTCTAGTTTCCTGATTTTATACCTGTTGCTCAGTTCTAGTATATGATGTAGACCAAGTTCAATACTAAGAACTCCTGAGTGTTTTTAGCAGACATGCTTCTTTCCTGTTGTAATGCTTTCCTAGTCTCCCAATATAGTTTTACTTTTATATTGTTTGTTTGTTTTGATCCTCTGAAATCTGTATTTGGCCTACAGGGAATGCAAAGATAGAATCATAGAATCTTAAAGCTGAAAGACTATTTGAGATCATCCCAGACTTTGATCATAGATGCCTTAAGGTTTATGATAGAAAGTTCAAGACTTATACTCGGAGTCCTTGGCCCTTTATCTGCTCTAGTGCATATCTATTTTTATCTCTTCTGTTTTACTCTGTTTTTTTATCTAATTTATTTAAAATAAATACAAAGCATTCTGCTGCCTCACAAAAACAAACAAAAAATTTGAAAATAATTATAAGTCCAACATTCTAGTTTATAGGTTATACAACTATTGCTCTGGATGTTTAAAAACTTTCCTAAACTTGTGTTTTGACTTAGAAACAACTACAAATTCCTGATCTGGCAGGTTTCTTTTTCCCTTTATACAACTGTCTTTTTAATGTATCCATCGACCCTAAGGGACTTCATTCATGCTCATGTTTCCCCTCATGCTTTTGTTGGGCTTTTGTGACAAAGAATTTCCAGACAACACTGGCAGTGTGTCATGATCAGTAGACACACAGCAACATAGAAGATGGACTGTAGTCCTAGCTTTCAGACTTATTACATGTGTGATTTGGGCCTAGTCAAGTACACTTACTTGTGTGCCATGTGGGCTTGTGACGACTGCTTTTAGGTTGAAATACTCTCTATAATAGTGCTAGATTTGTTATCAGTAGGTATTGTCTGTATACCCCCTAGCCTCTGAATCTGGCCCCTGCCTCTCTTTACATCTTCATATAGTATCAGGCTTCCCATGCTGACTTTGCTGCAATCATGCTGACTTTTCAAATTCTTATACACAATAAAATTTTTTCTGCTCCTAGGCCTTTTTGTTCCTTTTGACTGGATTTTTTTCCTACTAATCTTTTGCATGACTGGATCCTTTTTTATTTTTCATGTCTCAGCTTGAAGGCCCTCCTTGATTATCTCATCTAAAATGGACTCTTCCAATTATTATCTCATATCTTCATCCTGATTCTTGTATTTGTAGCATTGAGTATAAAATATAATTATTTTATTTATAAGTTTAACTTGTTTATTCTCTGTCTCCAGAATCACCATGAGAGAGGAGCCTTTTCTGTCTTGTTCAATGATTTATCTCTTATGGCTGGCAACTTGGTAGATGCTCATGCTTGCTAAATATGTGTTAAGTAGTGGAGGGAAGGAAGGAAGCAAGGAAGGAAGGAAGGGGGGGTGGGTTCATTGAGGCTTGTGTCCCATTTCCCTCTTTCATGGCAATGCTCACTGCTGCATGTGAAGAAACACTTCAACATCTGGAGTACTCTTTAGATCATCTGGTAAGTGCTGATGTCCACTTTACTTATGTTTTAATATAGCTGGCTACAAGATTCTAAAGCCTGCCTCAGCATAATTATCTACGACTCTTTGATACAAGTTTGTTTTGCTGCATTGTCTAATACCTAGAGGTATTGGAAATGCTGTTTATAAACTTTAGTTCTGGTGGAAATGGAAGGAGCATTTGCTTACTACAGGAGCCGAGGTTGTCAGTGACACTCAGGTGCTGCAAATCCTTCCTCCCCAGGAGCAGGCTGCCTAGCTGCCTCCTTTCTGTGTCATTTAGGATTTTTTTTTCCTCCAAGTTTGACATAGTTGGGATCTCAGCTCACAACATCCTGTTCTTCTCCCCTGCCTTTATCTCAACAGAATAAAGCACAGTTACTTTGATCCTGAAGTTTGAACTCTTAAAAAACCATTCTCTGAGAAAAACAACCATCCACTATGGAATTTACCATTTTATTTTGTGTGCTAGACAAATTTTTAAGATATTTTGTAAAAAAAAGATGTAGGTATTAATTTACTCCTGGTGCATGTGGCTGGGGCATTTGGTGGCACCTAAGGGTTGTTATTAGGTATATAACCAGGCCATTAAGCACAAGAATTTGCACAGACGTCTTCCCACACAGTTAGAAACCTTAATTTCTCACGTGAATGCAGCATAGCTTAAATATGACACACCCAGAGCAATAGAAAATGATTGCACATCATGAAAAGGACATTTTTAAAGAAATATATTTACACTTTATTTTTCTGAATTCAGATGCTTTATTAATGGAAAAAAGCAACAGTTATGGAATTTCAGATGAAAACTTTTATTTATTAAATGCCCTTATTTGAAAGTAAGTACTACCAGATAATCACTCATACAAAATAATAAATATGCATTTTAATTTGGCATGTAGCCCCTTTTCTTTCTCTAGTTCCTGCCCGAGTTTTACTTTTCTAATAAAGGTGTATTTACATAACTGTTTGAAGTTCTAAATATATGCCAACTTATTGTAGGAAGAAGGATCTAAAAATATTCAGAATTACCACAGTAATAGTAGTCTAGCGTTACAAATCTGCTTGTTGACTGATTGAATGTGGGGAAGAAGGGAGAGAGAAGGACCAAGGAAAACTGCTGGGTTATTGGGTTGAGATCATTATAGATTGTCATCCCATTTACAGAAATGAAGAAAACTGGTATGGAAGTAGGTTTGGACATTAAATCAAGAGTTCTGTGTTGTCCATATTAAAAGTAAATTTGAGACTTACAAGATATCCATCTGGGAACATGGAGTAGTCAGCTGGAAATAGGAAGCTGTGGTTCTCAGAGTCAAAATATTTAAAGTTATGGCATGGGATGACGTCAACTAAGGAGAAAATGAAGAACAAAGACATTTCTTGAGGAATCCAAGAATTAGAGGTTGAGCACAGGAGTAAACACACCCAAAGGAGACTTAAGAACAACCAGTAAGGTAGGAGAATACCAGGGAATAAGATACTGTAGAAGCCAGAAGGAAAAAAAAAAAGTATTTCAACTGTTTTGCATACCATTGAGAAATCAGTAAATATCTGAAACATAGTGACAGATACCCTAGAAAAATATTCAGTAGTCCTGAATTCTGGGCTTTACCTTTTCTGTGCTGAGGTGAAGTCACTTCACCTCTTTGATTCTTTCCTCTTCAAATGTAAAGTGAATCATCATTTCTCTGCTTTTCTACCCAGCACTCTTTCTTGATGAATCTGAACACTGCCCAGAATCTTTTCCAGCATAGTCCTCATGGCTATCCTGGCCAATCTGTCAAAGTTACTATGTGAAATGACATAATCCTTGCTGTAATTGTTCTTTGAATCATCTACAATTTTAACTCTATTTTATGAGTGAAACAAAATGATATATGATACTGTATTATTTTAAAAATCAACTCAAGTATTAGTTTCGTTTTAGTTTTAGTTTTTGTCCTTTGTGGTATGATCTTGCAAATTCTTGTCTGACTTTGCAAATATATTTTATCATTCTGAAATTTGTAGATTTATCATGTAAGTAAAATATATTTCAGATTAGTTGACCCATTACCAAAATATCTGAATAGTTCTGTACAGTGAATAAATGACTTAAGGGGCTTAACTTTCCATTTTCCTAATTTTCTTTTCTTGGAGGTGGTGGTGAACCTTAATATGGATAAAATCTGGAAACCAAAATAAACAAGAGTAAATGTGGTATTATAACAGAAGGATCTATTTACATCATTGAAATTGGGGTTCAAGAGGAATTTTTAGGCAGATGATGAATGAGAGAAAGCAGGGACACACATGTGTGAGGTGGAGGGTAGAGGATGTTTCCCAAACAGAAGAAAGACTGCTCTGAGAACTCTGGGGTGAAGAAGAGCTTATAGGCTTAGGAACTGAAAGAAGACCAAAATAGTAGAGTAGGAAGAGCCACAGAGAAGATTAGCCTCCAGGAGTGAGAAAGGAGTGATTAATATGGGACTTATTAAACAATGTTAGGAATTTTGGATTTAATCCTTGGTTCAGTTGGAAGCCATAAAATTAATGGTCAAGTAACATAAAGACCATTTTTTATAGTAGTTAGTAAAGATTATTTTATTTTAATTTTTATTGGAGTATAGTTGATTTACAATGTTGTGTTAGTTTCTGCTGTACAGCAAAGTAAATCCGTTATATGTATACATATATCCTCTCTTTTTTAAGATTCTTTTCCCATATAGGCCATTACAGAGTATTGAGTAGAGTTCCCTGTGCTATACGGTAGGTCCTAATTAGTTACCTATTTGATACATAGTAGTGTGAATATGTCAATCCCAGTCTTCTAATTTATCCCTCCTCCTCCTTATGCCCGGCAACTGTAAGTTTGTTTTCTATATCTGTGACTCTACTTCTGCTTTGTAAATAAGTTCATTTGTACCCTTTTTTTAGATTCCACGTATAAGTGATATCATATGGTATTTGTCTTTCTCTGTCTGACTGACTGCACTTAGTATGGTAATCTCTAGGTCCAACCATGTCGCTGCAAATGGCATTATTTCTTTCTTTTTTATATCTGAGTAATATTCCATTGTATATATGACCTAAGTGTCCATCAACAGAGGAACGGATAAAGATGTGGTACATATAAAGAGCATTTTTAAAAGATTGCTGTGGTGGCACTGTAAAGAACAGAGTGGACAGAGTAATGGAGGTAGGCACATTTTGGGGAGACCTATTAGAATAGTTTGGAAGGCAACAGTATTACCTTGGTGTGAGAAGTAGTTAGCAGGGACAGAAAGTGAAGTAGGTGCCAGGATTGTATCAGTCCTCATAATGTACGATCCATCCCCTTAGTAGCATAAATACTTTAATCTCTATTAAGAAATTTGGAGTATATAAAAGTTATTATATTTCAGCAATTAGTGTTCTCTAAGTAAATTTTATATGATGTTCCAGGGACCAGCATCTCATGTTATAAATGGTTAACTGCTTTAATTAAAGAAATACTTCTAGTTGCAAGATTTGTTTACACCCTAGGCCTTCTATATCTATGTCAGTAATGTATAAAATACAATAATACAGATATGTAAATGCATAAAATGTTGCCAAAACAGAAGATGAGTTTGAAGCCCATTCCATTTCACGCATTGGATGACCAGAGTTTTAGTTCCAATGTTTTTTTAAACTTTTGTCATTACCTAAGAAAATTTACCTTCTGGGTGTATTTGCACTCCATACAGATGTTGTAAAACTCAAAGAATAAAATGATGGTGGAAATATTGAGAGACTGATAAGCCTTCTTTAAATGTTTATCATAAATATATCATTTGAATAATATTATTGAAATGAACAGAATCAAGTGAGATTGTAATTCCCTTTCTCCTGTGTGTGGCTTTAAGTCAGATTGTCATTGCTGAGATGATGAAATGCATCCTTGGTTGCTCAGTCCACCATTAAATTACACAGCTTTCACCTCATCCCAGACAGCCTGCCACATGAAACGAACAGTCCAAGCCCTACCCTTACAATGCTAGGATTTCACAAATGTGTAACTCCAGTAAAGAATCAAATCAGGATTGTTTTCACTAGATATTTAAAATTAGGACTTTCCTCAGATAATTCTTTGTTTCACTTTCTGAATCCACAGAAAAGAATACAAGCAAAGATCAACCACACAAAAGGTCAGAATGATTAGGTCATATCTTTATAGAAACTTTAACATTTAGAGTCAATAATGTCATTGAAAACATAAGAAGATTTTTGCTAAACAAAAACATACTTTGAAAGTAGCATAGCTCCCGAGAATGAAATCAGTTTAAGGCTTCTTTCTCCCTTTTTTCTCTTTGTAACAAGGTACACTCAAAATAAGCAGATGGCATTCTGTGGGCTGAGGATGAATGAGTAAGGATACATGGCAGGAACGTATCACAAGATTATGTGTAATTGATGCGTTTAGCTCTAAAAGCCTTTGGTTCTGCACAGCGTTTAAAGCATTGATGAAACTACATTGAGAAAAAATTTGGAATGATTCAAAATTACAATATGATGAAAAATGAGGTGCTTTCACTATGACTGTTTTTTCAGTCATGATGATGACTCCAATAATTGGTAATGTTAAAATCTGTACAATGTATCATTATCTTATTATAAATAATAAGGTCAGTAAGACCATTGCATCGTTATATTTCTGTGTTTGTCAGTCTCTTATCCTTTATTAATTTAGCATTTCCTGAGGTCCTACTCTGTGTCCGGCACTGCCTAAAAAGATGTTACTAATATATATAATACTATTAATACTATTACTATAATACTAATAATACTATTTATTAACCCTCAAAGGCTTAATAAATTTGTGGGGGAAATAAGTAAATTAGTAATTACAAATACTATGGTTATACAAAAACTATCATGTTATCCAATTGTAATAATAAAATAAACATAGTTTATGTACTTTCTTACTATTTCCAAATGCCTTTTGTTTCAGTTATCTCATTTAAAAGTCTAGCTAGGTCAAGTACTTTTCACAAATAGTTACTCTTTCCATTTAAAAATCTATTTAGGTTACTTAGAGATTTTATTTAAGTGTATGCTATTTAGGTTTAATGTATATGCTGTACAAATATGTCAAAAAGATTCTAAATAGAAATGAGTGTAGCCAAGCAAGACTGAATGCTATTCCTGAAGGTTTATAGAGTTACTAAGCTTGAGCTTAGTGTTGACAATCTGAAAGTAACGGAGAAAGGGAAGCATGTTGAATAACATAAATTCCTATTAAGAAGAAAGCAGACTCATTCTCTGATTGAGATGAAGTTTTCCTTTTTCTCAATTTTAGAAGTAGTTTCTTGCATGGGACCTCATAGAGGAAACAGTAAGTCAGAGACTCATATCACAGTTTTATATCTAAACATGGAAACAAATCTTTTTATGACTATCTCAAAATGGCTTTCTCTAAAACCTTAAAATGAAATGATAGAAGTGCAGTACCCAAAGGAAGGTGATTTTACAGGAGGCTAGCCAAATGTGGTTGAGAAATCCAGTGGCATGTATAAAAGTTAACCTGTTTTAAGGAGTATGAAGAAAGCATATTCTTCTCTTAACTTTATTAAAGGTCTTTTCTGTCAACTTGTCTTCTGATGAGACTTGTATCGTAAATGACACAAGTATGTCTTCTGATGTAGCCATGGTATCCTAGTTCTTGCAGCCCTGGGTCAGCATAGGTGCATTTGCTTTTTTCTTTTTTTTAACGTGTTTATTGGAGTATAATTGCTTTACAATGGTGTGTTAGTTTCTGCTTTATAACAAAGTGAATCAGCTATACATATACATATATCCCCGTATCTCCTCCCTCTTGCTTCTCCCTCCCATCCTCCCTATCCCACCCCTCTATGTGGTCATAAAGCACCGGAGCTGATCTCCCTGTGCTATGTGGCTGCTTCCCACTAGCTATCTATTTTACATTTGGTAGTGTATATATGTCCATGCTACGCTCTCACTTAGTCCCAGCTTACCCTTCCCCCTCCCTGTGTCCTCAAGTCCATTCTCTACATCTACATCTTTATTCCTGTTCTGCCCCTAGGTTCTTCAGAACCATTTTTTTTTTTTTAGTCCATATATATGTGTTAGCATACGGTATTTGTTTTTCACTTTCTGACTGACTTCACTCTGTATGACAGATTCTAGGTCCATCCACCTCACTACAAATAACTCAATTTCGTTTCTTTTTATGGCTGAGTAATAGCCCATTGTATATATGTGTCACATCTTCTTTATCTATTCATCTGTTGATGGATACTTAGGTTGCTTCCATGTCCTGGCTATTGTAAATAGAGCTGCAATGAACATTGTGGTACATGACTGTTTTTGAATTATGGTTTTCTTAGGATATATGCCCAGTAGTGGGATTGCTGGGTCATATGGTAGTTCTGTTTTTCGTTTTTTAAGGAACCTCCATACTGTTCTCCATAGTGGCCGTATCAATTTACATTCCCACCAACAGTGCAAGAGGGTTCCCTTTTCTCTACACCCTCTCCAGCATTTATTGTTTGTAGATTTTTTGATGATGGCCATCCTGACTGGTGTGACGTGATACCTCATTGTAGTTTTGATTTGCATTCCATTAATGATTAATGATGTTGAACATCCTTTCAAGTGTTTGTTGGCAATCTGTATGTCTTCTTTGGAGAAATGTCTATTTAGGTCTTTTGCCCATTTTTGGACTGGGTTGTTTGTTTTTTTTGGTATTGAGCTGCATGAGCTGCTTGTATATTTTGGAGATTAATCCTTTGTCAGTTGCTTCATTTGCAAATATTTTCTCCCATTCTGAGGGTTGTCTTTCCATCGTGTTTATGGTTTCCTTTGCTGTGCAGCTTTTAAGTATCAATAGGTCCCATTTGTTTATTTTTGTTTTTATTTCCATTTCTCTAGGACGTGGGTCAAAAAGGATCTTGCTGTGATTTATGTCATAGAGTGTTCTGCCTATGTTTTCCTCTAAGAGTTTCATATGCTTTTGAAATCAGTTAAGGAGCTGGTGGAGTCAGGATTTATTCTATTACAGGAGCACTTTGTAGTCCATATGGAACTGTTTGAGTACATATGGAGCTGTGGCCTCTATTTTATAGAGAAGAACTGAGTCAGAAACTTCTCCAAGTTATTAGTCTGGGGTTGATAGAACTCACCTTTTTAAATTCCAATACAACACAGTTATTAATAACATATCTGGAACTTCCAGAATGCAGAGGACTTTGACACTATATACACCTGAAATACCAGCAAGGGATCCTGGAGGCATCAGCTTTTCTCATATAGGTGGCCATACCTATTTGACTTATTACATTTATAGTTTTTTTTAATGCTGACAGGCTATTTTACTAATTAGGCATAAAGTTCTGGTAAATCATGTGTTCAGTCAGAAATGAAGATGTCTGTAGTAGGATATTGAGTCTTTATCAGGATATTCTGTAATATGCACCTACTCAGTGGTAAATTATTCCATGCTCGTCATGTCTATACCTTAACCAAATGGAAGTTTGACTAAGAGAGAACACTGAAAATTCCATCATTCCAACAGAATTTAAAGAAGATGCGTTTTCATATACATTCTGTATATTTCATTCCACTAGAACATTGTCAGTTATAATTTAAGGGGAACCTTGTCAGTTTGTTTGTTTGTGTCTACACACTTGAGAAAATAGAATAGGATTGGAAAAAATGAAATATATATTGTAATTATTTGTGTGTTAAGACTTTTTAAGAGCAGTTTTAGGTTCATAGCAGAATTGAGGGGAAGGTACAGATATTTTCTTTGTATTCCCTGCCCCACACATGCATGGCCTCCCTCATTATCAACATCCCTCACCAGAGTGGTACATTTGTTACAACTGATGAACCGACATTTATAAATCATAATCACTCAAAGTCCATAGTTTACATTGTGGGTCACTCTTGATGTTGTATATCCTGTGGGTTTGGACAAATGTATATGAAGGTATCCATCATTATAATATCACACAGAGAATTTTCACTGTCCTGAAAATCCTCTATGCTCCCCCTATATATTCCTCCCCACTGCACAACCCCTGACAATCTTTGATAATTTTTCTGTCTCCATAGTTTTGCCTTTTTCAGAATGTCATATAGTTGGAATCATACAGCACATAGCCTTTTCAGATTGGCTTTTTTACACTTAGTAATATGCATCTAGGTCTCCTCCATGTCTTTTCATGGCTTGGTAACTCATTACTTTTTAACACCGAATAATATGCAATTGTCTGGATGCACCACAGTTTGTTTATCCATTCACCTACTGAAGGACATCTTGATTGCTTTCAAGTTTGGGCAATTATGAATAAAACTGCTATAAACATCCATGTGCAGG
Organism: Mesoplodon mirus; assembly: GCF_964341445.2. Taxonomy (NCBI): domain Eukaryota; kingdom Metazoa; phylum Chordata; class Mammalia; order Artiodactyla; family Ziphiidae; genus Mesoplodon; species Mesoplodon mirus. The sequence continues at coordinate 50,042,354 of NC_138976.1, forward strand.
TTTCTGTGTGGACAATCTGTGTGTTTTTACTAGAAAAATCTCAAATTTTTTTTTCAAAGCCCATGCATGCTGATTTTGATCATAGTCTTACTGGCCCTAAACTTCCCCAATCATTACCCAAAGGATTCCATATAAATGTACACTGTATAGAAGCTATTTAGGGATAACATTTCCTTGAAGACTGAGCCATTCAGAGATAGGTAGTTTCTAGCAAGCTGCAGAGACATCCTTCCACCTTAACCTAATACCGTTAAGAGATACTTAAAGATTGAGTCAGTGTTTTTATCATAATGCCCTTTAAAGCAGCGCTCCCCAACCTTTTTGGCACCAGGGACTGGCTTCGTGGAAGACAATTTTTCCACGGAACAGGGCGGGCGGGATGGTTTCGGGATGATTCAAGCACATTACATTTATTATGCACTTTATTTCTACTATTATTACACTGTAATATATAATGAAATAACTACACAACTCACCATAATGCAGAATCAGTGGGAGCCCTGAGCTTGTTTTCACTTGCCACTCACTGATAGGGTTTTCTTTTTTTTTTTTTTTTTCTTCTGTACGCGGGCCTCACTGCTGTGGCCTCTCCCGTTGCGGAGCACAGGCTTCGGACGCGCAGGCTCAGAGGCCATGGCTCACGGGCCCAGCCGCTCCGCGGCATGTGGGATCTTCCCGGACCGGGGCACGAACCCGTGTCCCCTGCATCGGCAGGCAGACTCTCAACCACTGCTCCACCAGGGAAGCCCAACTGATAGGGTTTTGATATGAGTCTTCAAGCAATTGATTTATTATGGTGTCTGTGCAGTCAAACCTCTCTGCTGATGATAATCTGTATTTCCAGCCACTCCCCAGTGCTAGCATCACCCCTCAGCTCCACCTCAGATCATCAGGCATTAGATTCTCATAAGGAGCGTGCAGCCTAAATCCCTCGCATGCGCAGTTCACGGTAGAGTTCACGCTCCTATGAGAATCTAATGCCGCCACTGATCTGACAGGAGGCGGAGCTCAGGCGGTAATGCAAGTGATGGAGAATGGCTGTAAATACAGATGAAGCTTCACTCGCTGGATTGCCAGCGCTCACCTGCTGTGCGGCCCGGTTGCTAACAGGCCACGGACCAGTAGCCATTAGTGGCCCGGGGGGTGGGGACCCCTGCTTTAAAGCATAGCAGTAGCACACGATGGGTGAATTTTCATGTAAAGGGATATTATAAATTGACCAGTCTATATACATTATATTTGCAGTCACCCAAATCTTAAGGCCAGAAATTTCACTGTTACATTCATGGATTTAGACAGATACTGAGAAACCACGTAGCAGATATATTTTTGTCAACCCATTAAAGTTACACAGAGCAGCCGACTTATGCCCCCAAAAAAATTAGAATCCCTGAGGTCACAGAGCCTCTTAGTGACAAAGGAAGACCTAGAACTCAGGTCTTTAATATTCAGTTTACCGTGGTATCCACCAGGGTACAGGTTGTGTGATACTGAAGTATGTACCTATGGAAGAAATATAGACAACAGCTGATGATGCTTAGAAATATAAAAGTGTCTAATGTGCAGGGAAACGTAAGGTAATGGTGAATTTCTGAATTTTATATCCATATTAACAGAACCTGAGTATCACACCTCCAGACTTACTCAAGTACTAAAGAAACCTCTCAGTTATGAACAAATTATAGGTTTGGGACAAGTGATAACAGATCAGGATTTAAAGGACAAACAGCCCTGCAGGTTAAGATATGCCTTGTATAGGGCCTGAATGTTTATTATAATCCCCATGAAATCCTAATCTTTTCCTAAAGTGCTTCCACACATTTGATTGTCATCATTTTAAAACTGAAGACCATCTAGAACTGCAGCCTGACAAGAATATTAAGTACATCATTTATCTGGAAGGAAGCACTAGGAATAATGTCTCTGCATTTTCTACAATGAGAATTATACAGATGATCTCTGATTGGCTGGAAAAGGTTCCAGCTGTGCTGTGATTTGATTTAACTGCCCAGACACTGACCTGCTCAGTGGTTTACTTTTAAGCTTGGTTATCTTTGAAAAGAATTGGATTTTAGGGCACTGTATTTTACCTTAAATACAGACACATTATTTTAAGGAGGAAAAATAAGTAAAATTGTTTGTGATTAAGGCATTTATTAAATAATATTGTGCACTGCTTTACTTCATCTCCTTCCTTGATCCAGAGAACTCTTAAGCACCTTTGAAAACTGACAACTGTTGAAATTTAATTTGAAATATTGAGATGATAGAAGGAACTATTTCCAACTTTTTTCTCCCCTGAACCCAACAAAGAATATACCAGATTGAGAATTTGGAAATCACATACATGAACCTTTCTTGAATCCCTCGATATTCATCTAGCCTCATTTACTCAGGGTTATGGTCATCCCTTTGTATTTCTCACCTGCTCTTTCCACAATGTCTGTTTAACGTGTAAATGTCACTTGAATGAACTTCTAGGTTCCTTATGGTACTCATTTGTGTTTCTTGCCAGTGGCGCCTTATGGACATTAATTTAGGACCCTAAGGGAGGGAGAAGATTTGGCCCACATAACGGCACTTATAAAGGTCTGAAGAAGTCGCTGCTTTATTACTCTCCACATTCCTCAGGTATCTACCTTACAACTTAGTGTCAGAGATGGGGAAGGCTGGGAGACTAACAGGGATAGAGGAGAAAAGAAAATAAGAGGAACAAGAGGATTTAACACAAGAGGCCTGTTCTCCAAACTGTAAATACAGTCCTAGGTGGCAGTTTCAATATGGATATTCTTTAATGCCTATTTATGTTTTAGAGATAAATAAGTCACCATGATATATTGGGATGAGAGAAGGCATGAGTTCGAAACTCCCTTTGTAATTCCTTGAAGAAAAATGGAGAACAGAAATTATTTTACAAAAATACTCTAAATATTTAAAGGAGAACCATGAGATTTTTTTTTACTATTTTATTGATGCTGATTATACTGGTCACATTCACACAGGTTACATTTATCATCTGGAGAAAAATTTTATTATATATTACATGAAGTTCCCTTTTATTGTCTGTTTACAGAATATTTACACTTTTGACATGACCTTTATAGGGGAAACATCATTATATGAACTAGTAGGAAAACAACTGATAGGATATCAGAACACCTGAGTTGTGTCATGCCTAGCATCAAGCTGTGTTACTTTGGGAAAGTCACTCAACCCCTTGTAAATGAAGAGAAATTAAATAATTGTGATTTTACATGGAATGATTTGACAATATGCTTTTCTTATTTCAAATGAACATAGTGCTGTTATAGGCATTGGAAAACTTCTTATCATATTTAAAACTGTTTAATTTCTACACCTTGTTCACAGTTATGACACTCAATTATAGTTTTTTCATGAGACAATAGTGGTTTTCAAACATTGTTTACCATGACTCAGAATAAATAAAAATATATATTACATTAAAAACAATTAAAAACACACAATCATACCTGCCTGTATATAGATGAATAAGCATCTGAAAAAATATTATTTCTACTTATGATGCACTTTTTTTATTTTAACCTATTCCATTTTTTAAAAAATGCTGTTTGTGATCCTCTTAACTGATTTAGAAGGTAAGTGAAATAGAGCATTTATATTGTGCTACCAAGGGATAAATTGTTGGTAACATGGCCTACATACCCCATGTAAGCACTAAATGCACTGAACTTTTTCAGTATATTTTCTAACTGACCAATTCAGATCTTGGCTTAACTGGTGATATTTATGACTGGTTTTAATTTTTCCCAGAGTCTTGGTTTTTAAGGCTCTTTCCAACTCTAACATATTATGATTCTAAGGGAAGGTTGCCCAAATCTGGAGGCTTAGAAGACATCACTGACTCCCAAGGCATGAGGACAAGGAGGCAGTGTTCTAGAGTACTTATTTCCCCCCTGCAGCTTTCTGGTTCGGAGGGTTCACGTTCCCTAGTATTGGGGGCATTAGAGCCCAAAGAGTCGGCAATAGATAGAAAAGGAGCTGTAAGCCCTGTCCCAGAACCTCACCCTTTGCTGCACAGATACGGTTTGGATTTGGGGACTCTATGAATAGACTTCAAACGTTATCTCTAAACATCTTAACTTTTAGTTATTCTTTTTTGTTACTCCAGATATGTTAGCTGCTGGATAACATTCCATGATACTCAGTATGATTTTATAATTGTCATTAGTTCCTTCTATATTAGAGACAAAATTGTGCTCATTACTGAAATTATCACCACTCTGACAAACATCTTTGAAAATGTTACCAATATTCTTATTCCCATAGATTAATTGGAAATAAAAGGTGAAAAATACTAGCTGGTAGGATATCTTTATTAGCAATAATATAAAGCAGAGAGCTAATAAAACCATTTCCATTAAAAAAAAAAAAAGATACTCTCCACCTTATAGAATCCAGTCCTTTCTTCTAGGCATTCATTGCTCTCAAAAATCTGCCCCTGACTTTCCTTAGGCAACTGTACAGTGTGAGTACAGGAAAACTAACTGTAGAACTGTAGGAGAATAATTATTTTGATCTGGTTAAGTGACTACTATATACATGGCACTGTTATAATTGCTGGAAATACACTATGGAAAGAGAGAGACAAAACTTTTGAGTTTATATTATAGAGGGAAATTAGAAGCATTATGGACCAACCTGTTACTAGATAAGAAAAGTTATATTCAAATATGACATCCTTTGTTAAAATATAAATGTCTCATATATTTACAGAAAATGTGAAAAATTATATGAACATTTAATTTGACAGTGTTTAAATCAGAATTGTGGAATTACAAATAATTTTAATTTAATTCCTTGGTAGCCTGTATTTTCAGATCTCTTACAGTAAACATATAAATTTTTATTTAATTATAAAAATAAATACATATTATGTATATGTTCATTTTATGTATGCCTACTTCTGGCTCTTCCATTAGGTATGTAGCTTTCTAAAATCTGGGACTTTTTTTTTTCCCCTTATATAACTTGCTCCTCCAAAGTCTAACACAGTTTATTTGATTAATTAAGCAAATTATTTGGAAAAAATGATTAACATAGATTCTGCCTGGAAGGATTTTACAACCAAGGGTGAAAGAGATCTGTTAACAACTGGAGAGATTACACAATGAGGGCTATAATTAGTGTGTGGCCAAGGGGAACCTAGATGTGACCTGCAGAGTAACTCTAAGTAAAAATGGCTGACATGAAATTACTGTAAACAGTATTTTCATGTCTCTAGTCTCCCTTAGTTTTGAGACCATATTTTTGCAACCCTAAATCAGATCACATTATAGGACAGAAGCAAATAGAGATAAGGAGACAGAACCTTTCAAAGCAGAGTAATCTTGAAAATTGTTTACAAGTTCGGATCATGGTTAGGCTCTTACCTAAATTGTTTCTTGGTGTCAGTCTTTATAAGTTCCTAGTCAATATCCACTCTCCTGAGATCATCCAGTTTCCAGTGAAAAGTACCACCTTAAAGCTTACCCAGCTTGCCCTCACCATCCTGAGCAGCTTGGCATTGCTGTTGGCTTAGAAGTCTCTAGGCCTTGCCATTGGCAAAAACTGAGATTACTATGGCCGGAACAAAAGACTCCGGTTTCTCACATGGTTGTTAGCTCCATTTGAGAGCTCATGCTTCCTGCTTCCAAATGAGATCCTTTCTTATCTGGCAGTCTGATTAGGAAATGAGCTGGACCACTGTAATTAGGATTCAGATTTACTGCCTGTTTCTGAGAGAGGTTCAATGGGGTTGTAACATCTCTAGCCAATCAGGCCATATTGCTCAACCTTACAGCACAGCTTATTAGCTGTCCATCTGCTTTTATGTGTGATTTTCTATCTCATCAAGCAGGCTTAGGGTGTACTTCATGCATTAGAACTCACTGAAAAATAACTCTATATCCACTGTAACATCACCCCATTGTTATTTTCCTTCACTTGATGAATGTTTACTGTCATGGCTCAATAAGAGATGAGCTACAGTCTGCTACTTTTGGCAGTGTCTGCTTAGTGGGAATGTTTAGCTTGTCCTCCCAAATTACAATTCCATTTATATTATCCAGTGTCATTAATCTTTCAAGTACCTTCATGGCCAAATGATATGGCTACTGCTAGTGCTGAGTGGAGAATTAATTACAAGTAGACTAGAGCAATACATCTATGGGAGCCAGACCCCCAAATAAGTTGGATGTCATTTTAATTAACACAGAACAGACTTGTAATAGATTGCAGAGTTCTTTGCAAAAGGACAGTCTCTGGAGAAGGAAGCCAAGGGAAGGATGGAAGGGGAATCAATAAGACTCTCTGGGAAAAGAGATTGAAAATGTAAATTTAAACTTTAAAACTTCCTGGTAGACCATATCAAACAATGGGGATATTTCTCCAGTGTTGTGAAAGAAAATAGATTTTAGCTCAGAAGACGTTTCCACATGGAAATGCTACCTGCCAACTTGGAATGGCAAGAGTTACTTCAGCTGAATAGAAATTAGGAACCTATGTTGATTTAGAAAAATGCAATGGATCTGAAGCCTCTCTTATATTTCTCACTGCTGACATGTAAAATGTCATCTTGATTCTGTTCATCTTTTCATCAGAATCATCAACATGTCAAATACCATAGAATTAGTGAAACCAAGTCAATAAACCTAGGTTCTAAAGTAAGAAAGAAAATAACTGTCATTGTTCTGAAAAAAAAGTTGTTTGCTAAATGAGTTTTTTTTCTTTTCAAACTTTCATATTTCCTCATGTGTTTATATAATAATGTCAGAGATTCATTTCTAGGAGGAAATTTTTGTTTTCTAGAAAATCATGTGGCTTATACCTAATGGACTCAGTACCCTTGTCAGACTGATTGATGAGGATGGTGATGATGATAGTTAATGTTTAGAGTGCCCTTAAGTTGTGCCAGGTGCTGGGCTCAGTGCTTCACATCTTTATTGTATTTATCCTCGTAACAACCTTGTGACATAGGGAGTATTAATACTTCTACTTCAGAGACAAGAAATTCTTTATCAATTATCATAAGACACTCGGGGTTCCTAGACACTGCTGTTTCTGGAATTCTAATCCCCACACATCTCTGCACGTATCCCTATCTGATTCCCCTTCTTACCTCTCAGCTCTTGAAACCCTGCTCCTTTTTCTTCACAGTCACCAGAAAAATGTTGAATAACTTCTCCTTCCCAAAACATTTTCTTTGATCACTATGATTTTGGGGGTTTATTTGCAACCTGCCTCTCCCTTGAAAACACAGGCTCCCATGCATCCTCCTCAAGATGTGAGTGTTTCATTCTCATACTCCTCAGACCACTGGACTTAGATGAGGTGTAGACATTTCCTAGCTCCTTCTTGATGTTTTCAGACCATGTCCCCTCTGTTTTCCCTAAAAACAATGGACTTTGACTTTTAAGCCACTAGGCCCTACCAACCATTGACTCTCTTTTCATTCATCATTACCACCCTGATCATTCCTTCTAAGTTCTTGAAGATTTAAGTCCTGACTCACTGTCATTCTTTCACACTATTCCTATCATGGTTCTTAGTGATTTCATAAATGTGTGGACTATCCTTCCAATAACCTGGTCTCTCAGCTCCTTGACCTTCTTTCCACCAATGACTTTACCCTCCATAACATTGTAGCCACTCACTACTCATCGTCACGCCATAAACTTTGTTATCACCAATAAATGTAACCTTTCCATGATCTTAGTTTCATCTGTTCCTCTCTCTGACTACCCACTCTTCTCCTTCTCTACCCACTGTTTTCTAACTTCAACAATATTTTAATCCCTGATTGACCATCAACCCACTGATTATATCAACTTTCCTATACCTCTTATACGTTGTGTCTTTATTTTTCTTCTTATCCAGCTTAAATTTAATATTCAGTAATTATAATTGCTTCTCTTACCTGCCTCCATTTGTTTGCTTAATTTGGAAAAAAAAAAGGAAACTTGATTAAAGCAAGCTTTCATTCTGCTCTGTGTCTGCAACTCAGCAGCTGAATATGGCTAGAAGAAAACACAGAGCTGTTAAATTGACTAATTTTAGGGTAGATTTATATTCTTCAATCTCAAGTGAATCCATTCATTCTTACACTCTCTGAGATGAGTATTTCCTAGTCCTCTCCTCTCTCTCCTAAGACAAACAGTGCCTCCTTTTTCCAAAATATGGCATTAATTACAATTTTAATGGGAAGATAGAGGCAATGACAAGAAACACTCCATCAGTTCCCAAACCCATCAGTGAGCAGCAGTGCTCTGTACTCTGCCTTCTCTCCTGTTTCAGTGGATAAAATCCACATGTTAAGAGCTAAGACCACCTTCTCTACTTGTGTCACTGAAACCCACCCCTTTCACTTACTCAGGGTTGTTCTTTCAATGGTTCTATCCTCTTGACCTTGCATCATCAGTTTCTCCCATTCTACTGTATCATTCTGACTTGTGACACACTATACCTTCTACCACAAAAAAGAAAAAAACAAAAACAAAAAACTCTGTCTCATGACCCCAATTGTCCTTTCAGCTACTAACTTATATTTTTCCTTCCCTTAACAACAAATTTCTAAGAAATAATGATCTGTACTTACTGCCTCTGATTTTTCTCTTGAACCCACTAAAATCAGGTGTTGACCTTACCACTCGACCAAAGTACTCTTGTCAAGGTCACTGTGGCTAAATCTGAGGATCTTGAACTATCAGTCAAGTCACTACATCTTCCTTCATTACAGGATACACATTACCTTGGTTATCTTCCTACCTCGTTGGCCAGTCCTTCTCAATTTAATTCCCTGGTCTCTTTTTATATCCCCTAAAATCTTGAGTATCCCAGGTTTCAGTCCATGTACATTTTCTCTTCTCTCACTATACTTACTCCTTTGATGATATTATCTCATCTTGCATACTCAAATGTCATCTGCTGTCTGATCCCAACTTTGTATTTCTAGCCAGGATCTCTCCCCTAAATTCCATATACATATAGTCAAGGGTTTTTTTGGATATCTAATAGGTATATCAATCTACACATATCCAAAATCGAATTCCTAATTTCCTCCCCTCCCATTTAAACCTTCTCTTCACAGAACCTTGTCTGTATTATTTGATAGGAATTCTATCCTTTTAGGGGCTCAGGACAAAATCTTTGAGTCATTGTTGATTTTTCTCTATCTCAAGTATACTCCATATCTGGTCTATCAGAAAAACATGCCAGTTCAATCTCAAGAATATATCCAATATCAAACAGAGAAAATAGAACAAGCCAGTTCTGTCATTGCAGTCTTGATCTAAGACACCATCATTTCCCACCTGAGTTATTTAAGTAGCCTCTTAATAATTCTTCCTTTTCTGCCTTTATTCTTACAGTATGTATGTATTAAGAGGTTAAAGGTTATTATTTTCTGCTTACATACTACTAGTCACTGTCCAGAACTGTGCCTGGAACGTTGGAATTTAATCAATATTTGTTGAGTGAATGACCTGAAGCTTAGAGCAGTCCAGTAATCACCCAAACTCTATGAATTCAAAATTCTCTCCCTAGACTCAATGTCCTTAACTACCATGTTATATTGCATGTTTTACTTAAATATTTTACTTAAATATTTTCTATAAATCAAGCCTTTAAAAATTTGCACTCTTCATTTCTGAGAAGCAAAGTAATTTACATATAAAGATGTCCAGCCTTGAACATACATGCATACGCATATACACACAACCACCTTTTTAGAATAGTGTAGACCAGGGGTCCCCAACCCCCAGCCCATGAACCAGTTCTGGTTCATGGCCTGTCGGGAACCGGGCCTCATGGCAGGAGGTGAGCAGCGGGTGAGCGAGTGAAGCTTCATCTCCGACTCCCCATCGTTCCCCATCGCTCGCATCACCGCCTGAACCACACACCCCCACCCCCGTCCTTGGAAAAATTGTCTTCTGTGAAACTGGTCCCTGGGGCCAAAAAGGTTGGGGACTAGTGGTGTAGACTACCCTCCGGTCCCAAAACTTATCTCAAACATCTTGGAAAAGAAATGTTTCATGTATAACAGGATATAACTTCTACATTGTATCAGATGCTTCCCAGTGTTTGACAGCAAATTTGGAGGCTCGGAGTCAGATATCATGGGAATATTCCATACATTTAATGATTCATAGAGCCTTCACTTCTAGTACTTTATGCATTTGTATACCTTAGAGACCTTCTATGATTAAGGAATACATGTATTCCCCATTTTCAATCCGTACATAAAAATCATCAGTATATGGATCTTGTCTTATTCAATGAGAGAGGCTAATTGCAGATATCTTCTTATTTTCATATAAACAATGAAAAATGAAAACATTTCAATAGATTTAGTGCATCACTTAACTTCTTTTCATCATCATAAAATACATTCATTAAGCACCCATTTGTGTATAACGTGCTTGTCATGTGTTATCAGATTGGTTTTAGTGTAAATATCAGATTCTGCCATATAAAGAAAGTTACAGGATGTAACTTTAGGAACTTTTGAGACTAAACCTATCTTTTGAAGATTTTATGGGTCAGATGGATTCAAGGTTATCTCAGCAGCAGATGATTATGGGTATCAAAGTGATAATGTTCTGTTATCAGAATTGTCAATTACCAAGTCTATGGGATATTATAACTAACCCCTAATCAGTATTTCAGTTGGAACAGTTAGAAGTCCTACTGCTTCTTTGGCATTTAACTTGTTCATACATTAATTTGAGAGAAGATTTTTACCCTTAACAATTGACTGGTTCAATTGTTTTAAGGATTTTTGTATACTATTTAGTTATTTTCTCGATCACCTTACAGAATCATTTTTCCACTGTGTTTGTTCCAATAAAGTTTTTTTTTTTAATTACTAAGAAAGAAAAGTACTCAAGAAGGGACAATAGCAAAAATAACTTGGAAGTGGCAAAACAGATGGATTCTTTGGTAATTGACTTTATTGTCTAGAAAGAATGAATCTAAGTTGTGAATCCTGGAAGGTGTGCCCAGGAACAGGCTGATTTATGCCACAGAACATCCTAAAAGTGCAACAAATAGATGTACCAGATACTGCTAAAAGGTAGGGGTGGTACAAATAGGTATTCAAGATTAGCTGAGAGGTTTTTGTTTTTGTTTTGTAAGAAGTATATTTTCAGAAGCAGGATCGTGATCTTCCACTTTACATAGCCTGTAAATACCTTTCTTATATCCTATTATAGACTGGAGGTGTACTCTGGAGACAACTTACTGTAAATTCTCTGTCTTCCAGGATCAGGCATGACCAAGGGCCAGCATATTCACCTGAAATCAGAAACTCTTTTGGGAGTGATGATAATGATCTGAAATTAGATAGATAGTAGTGATAGTTGCACAACCTTTTGAATATAATAAATACCATTGAATTGAACATTTTAAAGGGGTGAATGTTGTGGATGTGAACTATATTTCAGTAAAATAAGAGCATTAGTGTTCTGAAAACAATACTTGAAGCTAATAGGTTAGTGCTTTCAAAATACTAGAAAATGATATTCTAGAATTTAAATAGCTATCCAAACTATCAATCAAGTAAGAAGGTAGAATAAATATTTTTTCACATATGGAAAACCCTAAAAAGATTTACTTCCTTTTCTCTCTTTCTCAAATATATATTGTACAGAGTGTTTCACCAAAACCACAGAATAAACTAAAAAAAAAAAGAGGAAGACATAGGAACCAGTACACAGAGGACTTGACACAGATTAAAAAAAAAAAAAAATGGACAGTTTCCAGGATGATAATGACAAGAATCTCAAATCAATGCCTGAGTGTCAGGTCTAGGGGAATTCAGTACAGATAAGGGTAGGATAATGTAGTGCTCTAAGGTGCTGTGTCCAAGAAAAAGGGAATGAAAAAAAAACAAAGATTATCTGATTTGTCTGACTATGTTGAATGGAAAATTAAAACTTATGGTAGAGAATTTGTGAATAAATAGTTATAGTTACATAGAAGACTAAACAAACATAATATATGCCAATTAACTCTGGGTAAGAGAGGAAATTTACCGGAATACTACATGGCTCATCTATGATTTTTTTTTCATAGTCATAATAAAGTAATATGGAATATGGATCAGTGATCTAAACCCTAATCTATCAGAGGAGGATCCATATAGATGTAAATTCAAAAATCAAGAAATAGACTTGCATGCATAATGTTTAGAAACACAGAGGTAAAACCATCTACAGAGTTTAGAGAGGTACCTGTGAAGAATGGAACTCAAGGACGGAAGGAGTAGGATGGGGCAGTGGATTGCTGTTTTTCATTAAAAGTCTTACAATTTGACTAGTGCATATATTAATTGGTTAATATTAAAAAGATAGAAAATACCTAGCTAGGCATTAGAGAACAGGGTTCAAAGCCAGACTATTTGCTATGAGATCTTAAGCCAAATATTTAACATGTCCTAGCCTCAGTTTCTTCAGTGGTTTAGTGAAGGCTTTGCATTCAATCATTTTTAATTTTCTTCTGGCTTTATATTGATACTTTCAGGAGTCTTATACTGCTAAACCTAAGGCTGACTTTTAAAAACTGTGGTATCTTGGTTTACTCCTTTGACCTTAGACTCTTCCTCCTTTTAAGTTCACCTGTTGAATTTACAAACAATAGAACAAAGATCCAGATACATAAATTAATGTGTCCCAGTTATCCACATATTTATACGGAATTATAGATTTATTGTAAATGGTAGATAGTGGGGGATTGTATTAATTTTGGTAAAGGTCTAGTTGCTGTGACAAAGTTACCTGAAATAGAGTAACGTAGGGGAATCGATTCTCTCTCTGTCTTTGTCCTCTCTCTTTTCTCTGACTTCCCCAAAGTGAGTGGTCCACACATTTATCTTGGGGGCAAGAAACTTGGCTCTACACAGTCATCAGGGTTCCGGATTATTTCCTTTCTCTGTCATTCCTAGTACTTTATCATCATCCCTAGGCCTTAAACTGAATTGTAGGTACCTTTGTGTTTGGATTATGAGAAAGAGAGGTGAGTATGAAGAAGCACACCTGTAATGTCTTATGACCCAGACAGAAAGTGGCATACCAACCACTCACATTCCCTCAGTAAGCACCTTGCTACAAGGCTGTACTTAGCTGCCAGTAAAGCAAAGAAATGTAGTCTCCAGTTTGAGAGCCAAATGCTCAGTTATGACTTTCTAATGTGGATGAAGGGGAGGACAGATTTTGAAGAACAACTCTCTCCACCAAGATTCTAGAGAGGGTTATGAATTGTGTGAGCAGGTATTGGCCTATCATTCATAGTCTTTATTTTTTTAATTGATAATATTTTAAACTCTTTATAATATATCAAAAGAAATAGACTAGTGACTTCTTTCATACTTTATACAGCAGATATCATGATATTTTTGACAATTTCTAATAGTTACACTTTACCCATTCAGGAAATGTCTTGACTATTATTTTTACCCAGGGGGAATGACTAGAACTCAAGGCTCCCATTTTCTAGACTCTTTCTACTGTTATATATATATATATATTTTTTTTTTTTTTCCTTTCTAATCCCAGATTGTTAGTCTGAGCATGAAGTCCTTACTGTCTGATTAGACTAAGGAATTGGATGTAATTCAACTCAATTCAATTCTAAAACTTATCAGCTGAGCACATGCCACATGCTAGGACTGTATGGAATTATAGCAATAAACAAAGTAACCCCATAGCCTTCGGCTTTATGAACCTATTGTCTAAGAGTAGAGCTAGACTCCCTTCCGTTTAGAAATTTATCATTTGTGAATTTAATTGATCAAACTTTAACACTTTGCCTTAAATGTCACACCATGCACATACATATAAAATATCCAAAATATATATATATATATATATCTTTCTGGCAGGCAGTTAGACAGTATAAGTTCTTTCTAGTTACATTCTCAGAATAAATGTCATTGGAAGTCAGAGAAGAGACATTGAGCACATAGCTATTATTCACAGAAGAATGAGGGGTACTGCTCTGCTAACGACTGGAAAGAACAGAATGCTCAGACTATCTTAGGAAGAAAAGAAGCTAGTACAATGCAGTCTAGTGAGACAGCAATTAAAAATAAAGTCATTTACTGTGTGTCTTCCACTTAGGAGAGCTTGCCCCAGCTTGTATTGATCTGCAGATGAACAAACTAACCTCCTGTAGCTAACTCAGTGTTTCCCCTGAGATGTAACATAAACTTAGTGTAGGTCAAAATCTCCCTACCTCCCCACCCCCATCAGAGTAAGAAGTTTGATCATGTTGTTTGTTTATTTTTTGTTTTCTTGAAGGGTAGTGGGGGACGGTTTGAGGAATAGGAGAGTGGAGACTATTTTAAATTGTTTTTCTTCTAGTTGATTACCTGCCAAGTATTTGGGAGTTCTGAGTTCCTTAAATGGTAAAGAGCAATTCATCTTGAACTGTAATATGCAAACGAATCACCTAAGGATCCTGTTGAAAAGCAGATTCTGATGATGAGCAGGTCTAGGAGCTGGAGATGCTGCTTTTCTAACAGGCTCCCAGGTGATATCTATGCTACGGATCCCAGAAACACGATATGAGTAGAAAAGGTATAAAATATTTTTAGGATGATTTGTTATGTCTGCTGTTCCAATATAACATATTTTTTTTTCTCTTTACAACTTTGGCGAATGGATGGATGGAAGGATTCTGTTTTGTGGGTGCTTCTGGAGGCCTTCCGCTTGAGTGTGTGTGGATGGGAATCTGCAAATATAAGAGATCCATCACTAAAATATGTAACTGGGTTGTAATATAAGAATGCATCAAAGTAAAATTTAGGGGTTAGACTGATTAGGGAAAAGTCCCAAGTTTTCTTGGAATGAAATAAGAACTCTCCACAAAAGGCAGAGGGGAGTGAGTGAAAGAGAGTGATAGACTAGGCAGACCATAGAAAACACTGAGAGAGTTTAAATTATATTAAACGATAAGATTTTCTAAATGGATGATAAGCTTTGATCTGCTAGATTTTTAATAATCCTGCTTCTTTTTTGTAGCAGTGTTCAAATAAGTGACCAAAATACAGACAAACCAAATGGTTCAAAAACTAAACAAAAATTATTACTCCTATTTGTCATTTTATTTGTCCTCATCAGTTCTCTGACATTTGCTTTTTTAATTCTTTTGTCCAAAGGTGGCAGTATTATTATTGAAGTAAAGTTATTGGATTTCTAATTTTGTGAAGGTAATTGATAATCATAGAGTCCCAGTATACAGTAGGTGGATATTAATCCAGCATTCACTGGGGAAAGAAGTTATTATCAGAAGCTTATGCTTTTGTAAGAGTATATAACATGAAGACAATGATTGAACAACATGTAACTTTTTCCTCCTACTCTGAAACTTAATAATCTTCAGTTGTGCACCCACCATGGGAATAATTCCTCTTAAGTCATTTGAGGTACTTTAAACATTTTGGATAGGGGTAGTTGTTTCTTTTATTAAGGTAGTATTCAACTGAGGGATTAGTCATCACATATTTATATAATGTTTTCATGCTAGGGCAATTAAATATAGAATTCAGTAAATAACAACACCACAACAAAAAGCTCATTTGGATAATCACTACCTAAAACAAGACTAGCAATGCAGTTCTTTTATTTATTCATCTTAATTCTGTTTTGCATATATATCACTAGAGACTGTAGCTGAAAGTAAATAGTATGTTTATGATCATATTTCATTGCGTTTGGAGATTTTAGAGTGATTCATCATTAGCTTTCGGCTGGTTTAATGAAATCTTTAAATCCTTTGCTGATTAGCTTGCCTTCTAATTATTTTGGCTCAGGGATTTTTGGTAAAAATACAAATAAAAATAAAATTGCCAATGTGCACTTGCCTTCTTTTTCTTTATAGAGTTGAAGTGAGTAAGATCTCTCACTCTCTGTTCTTCCTCTCAATTTATTCTGGCTCATAAGCCTGCTTACTGTAAAGGAATGTGTCTGTGTTTATACTGTGGCTTGTGCTTAGGGAATAAAATGTATTTGTTGATTAGTTGATTAATATGTTTTTAATTATTTTTTTGGTCTCTCTATATGTGTGTATGTGTATATAGTTTTAAATTTA